>NC_053156.1:249884915-250207415 GCF_016835505.1 Polypterus senegalus | reverse complement strand
GTTTATTAGAGTACATTTTATTTACATAGATATGTATATATGCATGTATTTAATAAAAATCAATGAAACAAAAACATTCACAAGAACTTAATGAAATTTAATACAAAATTTTCAAGTAAAGCCGTCTCTAAATCCTCGTGCTTGGCCGTTCTCATCCATTTTGGCTCTGGCTCAAACTTACTCCGTTCAAACATTTCCGTAATTTGCTCTCTTTTTTTAATAATTGTTGATAATGTAGAGTTAGCAATATCAAAATCTTTACAGATTTCCGTTTTTGGCTTCTGTTTTTGATCAACAGCCTTAAGAAGCTTCATCTTCATTTTAAGCGAAATAGCATTTTGCTTTCCCCCTGAGCTCTTTGCCATTGTGCTTGTAAAAAAAATTCTTCTAAAATAGAAAAAAAACGTGAACCAAACTCACAGATTTTTACTCACACTGCGATGTACTCGTCACCGAATTCCAAAGCCAACTGATGAGAGATGAGATGTTTTTGTGTGGTGTTTATAGGGGTGGAGGGTGAAAGTAGCTTAGATAAACAAAATTGGCTTGTGTCACAGGCTATTCCGAGGGTATTTCAAAGCCAAGTTAGCCTCCTTTCTATGAAACATGTGAAGCCACCTCTCTTTCATTTCACACCCCTCTTAAATCTTGCCCGCACGGCTGGTGTTGTCCGTATTTTGTTCATTCCCAGAAGGGAAATCTTTTCGTGTTGAGCAATTTTCGTTTCATGTTAAGAGAAAAAAATGCATGAAAATGCATA
The DNA here is from genome assembly GCF_016835505.1 of Polypterus senegalus. NCBI lineage: Eukaryota > Metazoa > Chordata > Cladistia > Polypteriformes > Polypteridae > Polypterus > Polypterus senegalus. The sequence goes on along the minus strand of NC_053156.1, from coordinate 250,206,655 downwards.
GTAGTTTGTCCGGACCGTTGTATTATACTGACGAGTGCCGTTTCCTCACTGTGAAGTCTTGCCGTCTTTGCAGCATCATTATGTCGATTCCTGTAGCTTCTTCTTGTTGCTCAATGTAATTAATTGCAGTTTCTAGCCTTAACTCCGTCACTAATATAGTTAACATCCGTACGAGCGTATACTGTTTACTACAGCATTGTGACTGCGTGTGTGTGTTTGTGCTGTGATGTGCGAGTCCCCGTCTTGCACCCGGAAACAAGAAGCTGGGTCTCAGTACTTTTAGCAACACCAGCTTTATTAAGCTTGAAACAGCAACAGCGAGGTTATTTAATGTAGCAGGATCTTTCATTCTCCTATACACAAACACAGCAGTCCGGCAGGGTCGGGGAGGAAGTAATACTGAGCCCAGCGCATTTATAATGTCCCTTGTTCCTTGTATCACCCATCAACGGCAGGCGCTTATAGCGTGTCTGCGATCTTTTCGGATTGGCTTTTACATTGAAGTGCTACAGCGCTGGGAGACTGCGATTGCTTTGGGACGCTCTTCTGCGTGTCGTCCTGTTGGGTGGAATTCCACAAGAGTTTAGAAACTCACTCACACCAGCCATGATTCTTTTCAAAGGTAAAGTGCAGGTTAATTTGCTTTATGTATTTTTACTTTATATTATATTTTGTATTAATCATTTTTTTTATGAAGAGTTTTGGGTTGTGGAACGAATCATCTGAGTTTCCATTATTTCTTATGTGGAAATTCGCATTGATATACTGTACGAGTGCTTTGGACTGCAAGCACATTTCCAGAATGAATTATGCTCGCAAACTGAGGTTCCACTGTAATTAGCTGTGGCAGAGTTGGGAGCAACAAAAAATAGACTACGCTTGCAACTTGCAGTTCTTGTTGCCGATTGATGCTCTTTTTTTTTTTGTGTTGGAACGTCGGATAATACGGAATGTTGGATAATCGAGACTACTGTATATCATAGAGCTAAACTGCAATAGTAATGTATTACAAAATATATTTTGACCCAACTTTCTGGATAATATTGTTGCAATTCCCATCTTTGATTTTTACCTAAAAAATCTAGACTTTTCCCATAAATTAATTGAAACCCCAATCTTTCCACTTAATCTAAAATGTTTGGTGTACTTCAAATAAAGAACCATTTTTGAGTATATCCCTAGCAGTACTGCATTTTATTATATTCCATTTTATTTGAAGTCAGTATTCATTTTTGTAAAGTAACTTTACACTATGTGAACATTTCTTATAATATATTAAGCAATGAAAATTTTGATGTGTTTTGCAGGAAAAGAATAATATTGAAATAGATATGACATATAAATTAAAAGTTCTGCAGCAAGCTATTGAGCAAGAAGAAGCTGAACATAAAGCTACTAAAGGTCGGTTAGCAGATAAAAACAAAATATATGAGTCTATTGAAGAAACAAAATCAGAAGCCATGAAAGGTAAATAAGTTTAAGGTTCTTATGTAGAGCACATTTTTCAGAGCTAATACAGTATAATAGATATAATAGAATGTAGAATATCCTACTTTTCTTCTTTCGGCTGCTCCTGTTAGGGGTTGCCACAGAGGATTATCTTTTTCCATATCTTCCTGTCCTCTGCATCTTACTCCATTACACCCATCAGCTGCATGTCCTCTCTCACCACATCCACAAACCTTCTCTTAGGCATTCCTCTTTTCCTCTTACCTGGCATCTTTATCTTTAGCATCCTTTTCCCAATATACCCAGTATCTCTCCTTTGTACATGTCCAAACCAATGCAATCTTGCCTCTCTGACTTTGTCTCTTAACTGTCTAACCTGAGCTGACCCTCTAATGTACTCGTTCCTAATCCTGTCTATCCTCGTCACACCTAATGCAAATCTTAGTATCTTTAACTCTGCCACCTCTAGCTCTGTCTCCTGTTTATTGGTTATTGCCAACCCATACAACATAGCTGGTGTCACTACCGTCCTGTAGACCTTCCCTTTCATTCTTGCTGTGATGACCATCTGTCCACTAACCTCCCTTTCATTTGCACATGTGTATTCTGTCTCGTTCCTACTGACCTTCATTCCTCTCTTCTGTAGAGCATATCGCCACCTCTCTAGGGTGTCCTCAACCTGCTCCCTATTTTTTTTTTTTTTTGCTGCAGATTACAATGTCATCATCAAACGTCATAGTCCATAGACTCCTCTCTAATCTTGTCTATTTACCTGTCCATCACCATTGCAAACAAGAAAGGGCTCAGAGCCGATCCCAGGTGTAATCCTACTGTGTGTGGTGTTGAATGTATCTGTTACTCCTTCTGCAGACCTCACCACTGTCACACTTCCCTCGTACTTATCCTGTGCAACACTTACATACTTCTCTGCCTCATACAATACCACAACTCCTCTCAAGGCTCCCTGTCATTTGCTTTCCCCAGGTCCACAAAGACACAATAGAACTTTTCCTGGCTTTGTCTATTCTTCTCCATCAACACCTTCAGAGCAAACATCGCTTCTGTGGTGCTCTTTCCTGGCACAAAAACATACTGCTGCTCACTAATCACCTCCCTCCTTTAACATAGCTTCCACTACTCTTTCCAATAACTTCATGCTGTTGCTCATCAATTTTATATCCCTGTAGTTACTACAGCTCTGCACATCCCCCTTATTCTTAAAAATCGGTGCCTGTACACTTCACTCCTCAAGCATCCTCTCACTTTCCAAGATTCCATTAAATAATCTGGTTAAAAAACTCAACTGCCATCCCTTCTAAACACCTCCATGCTTCCAAATGTATATCATCTGGACCGACAGCGTTTCCATTCTTCATCCGGTTCATCTTTGCTAATCTGTTGCACTTCTTGATTCACAATCGCCAAATCATCCATTCTCTCTCTTTCTCATTCTCTTAATTTGTTAGCCTCTAAAAGTACCCTTTCTATGTGCTTAACATAGCCTTCTCGCTTGTGAGTACTTTTCCATTTTTATCCTTTGCGCCTTATCTCCTTGTACTCTTGGCTACTTTCTTCATCTCTCTGACTATAATTATAGCTATAGCTATCCCACTTCGTTTTTGCCAGCCTCTTCCTCTGTACACTCCTGTACCTGCACTTCTCCATTCCACCACCACCAGATTTCCTTTTCCTTCTTCCTCTGTCCAGATGTCACGTCAAGCACCCTTCTTGCTACCATCCTTACTATTTCTGCCGTAGTTGCCCAGCTCTCTGGTAACTCTTCACTGTCTTTGGCAGAAGATAAAGATTCAGAACTTTTAAAAAAATTTGCCCTCTATTTAAAACATATACTCCTTGTCTGAGTGCGGATGGTGAACAAGCCTGTGCTTAGTATAGCAGTTCACATTTTCAGTTAGAGACAAAAATAAAGAAGAATTTGCACTTGCTGTTTAGTAAACAATAGACTTGTTAGCTTAAAAGCTAGATGTGTTCATTTTTTTTATTTTACGTGTAAACTTGTTAAGCATGTTAGCATTTGATAAACACAAACATATTTTGGCTTGTACTTATGACAAGCATTTTTTAAATTGTTTATTGTGGATATTGTATGTATTTGTTTTGTTAGAATAAATAATGTTTTAATAGGATTTTATTTATTTTAGCTTTTTTTTATGGTCACTGAACAATAAGTCTACAGAATTTAATTTTGTAAATAAAAAATGAACATGAATCTTGATGAATATATAGAAAAGTAGAAGTAAACCAATTGATTCATGTAGTTAAAACCTGCAATGACTGACTGAAAAGATGTTTCTCTTAAGACTGCAGAACTTTTTAATAGACATTTTTTTCTGTTTTACTGCATAACTGCATTTTATATCTTTTCTTCAGAGATGGAAAGAAAGCTTCAAGAAGAAAGAACCTCAAAAATGAAAGTGGAAAACAATCTTTTGGAAGTTGAGAAACGGTGCTCCATTTTGGACTGTGATTTTAAACAACTGCAGCAGAAATATGATGAGGCACATCGCTTGAAAGAGAAGCTGTCAGAGGAGGTATGCTTGGGGGTTCTGAATGCCAGGTTTTGTTTGTGAAAATGGCGTATGCCTATATGACTAAAAAATTTTAATTAATTGCCTTCAATACCTGTGAAAAATATTTTCTAGCCTTTTATTAATATCCAGCCACCAATTTTCACCCTCATTATTTACCTAATGAAATTCAAACTAGATACTTTCAGATGGTGCATGACTAATTTAATGGCAGTGGTCCAGGACTCTACCAGAGAGGCTTGAAACTTTACAATATTTAAATATGTCCTTGATATATTAAAAAATAAGTCACAAAATAACATAAATCGATGAAAAAATTACTATTTAAATCATAACATTACAAGGTGACACTTTCAAAATAATATAACTTAAAATACCAGAAACTGCATCTAGGGATCTAAATTGCATCCATCAGAATAAAAGAGAACTTGAAAATAACTACAGTGTAGTCAAAGAGCAAATATTTCATTCCAGTTTTAAACTAGTAAAAACAAATAAAATAAAATTTAAAAGGCATATTATAATGAACTGAAACTGAGCAGAAGTACCTAATGAATGAATTTTTGCTCAAGTATTTACTAGACAGTAAATAAACTGAATTGTCACTCTGTGCATTAGTTAAAAGAAGCTCTTTGCTCAATGAATTTAAAATAGTTGTGTTTCAGGCATTAGAATGGTTTAAGACTAACAACCCCCTGGCATGATAGAATTTCCTGTTAGCATTGAGCAAAATGATTAATGATGTTTGTGCCATAACTCCTTACTTCTATACTGTGAACAAGATATCAGGGAAGCTACCTTCAAACACAAAAGTAAAGACTACTTCAATCAAACCATTTTCATAAATTAAAGCCAATATGTTTAGAAGTGAAAGACCATGTGAAATCAATCTGTTACTATAACTTTTTAAAGATCACAGGAATAGTAGATAATTTAAAGTATCAAACATAAATATAATATACAGGGAGTGCAGAATTATTAGGCAAGTTGTATTTTTGAGGATTAATTTTAATATGGAACAAACACAGTGCTATCAGTCAATCCAAAATGTTAATAAACCTGAAACCTGAATGTTTCACAACGGAAATGTGAGTGTGAACATCATCAGGGGAATACATATGTGTACACAATTATTAGGCAACTATTAGTGTGCAGATTTATTATGCAACTAAAGGAAAAATGAAAATTTTCCCATCTCACTTGTTTATTTTCATCTGTTATAGTGAGAATAATAAACAAACACCTCAAAATTTACAAATAAACATCTCAACATGTGATCACACACCAATATCTAAGCAATTCCAAAAGTGCTGCATCCCTCTGAAAGACTTTTTACAATTTTTGACTTTTCAGAGTCAGTTAAATCTCTTTTTTGGCCCATTTTGCCTGAGGAAAACTAGCTGCTTAATAATTCTGCACACCTTGATATAGGGTGTTGATCTCCTTAGGCCACACCCTCCCTAATTACACAAATACACATCACCTGACGTGCTTAAATCCAATAAGCATTCAAGTTAATACAGCTTGGAGTTGGAATATACGCATTAAAAATGATGATATGGTCAAAATACTCACTTGCCTAATAATTGTGCACACAGTGTAGACAGGTCTGTTCATCACAAGGAATTTATATTAGGACCAGTGTTCCCTCTAAGTGCTGTTTAGACATGAGTAAAACTGTTTGGTTACACTACCATGTAAGCAGAACAATATTATACAGCAGTTTTCCATCATGTCCGCATTATTCACACCACTCCCCTTCACACTGCTCGCCCAATAATTACTCCTGCTGTACATATCCTCTCTCCTTATGACCCTGTGACACACTCAGTGCTAACTTGCCCTTCAACACAGTTGGTTATAATGGCAAGGCAGAAAAGCAAATCATCTATTCAAGAATGTTAATTATTAGTTTGTGATAGAAAATGAGCGTCAAGAGTGGATAATGAATATCGAAAAAAGAAAATTAACAGAAAAGAGCTGCATATAATAAAAATCCAGAGCAAAGAGAACAACATGCGAACAAAAATGCAAAAAAAAGAACATTTATAGAATGTAAGTTCGAAGATAAAGTAATTTATAGCTTTTTTGACAAGGCATTAATGTCATTTATTTTTAAATTTACTTTTTGTTATGTTTTATTACATTTTATTATGTTTTGCTTTACTTTTTACTATATGTTATTATTCATTGGTATTTAAAATAGACAGTTGTAGTGAAATACTTTAACTGATTTTCTATCTATAATTACTAAGGACCAAACCATTTTCCTCTCGTGCCATGCATACTCTTCTATATACCATCTCTTTAAATACAATCGCTCTCTCTAACAGAGGAGCTCCCTGACGCCCTTCGAGTGGCTCAGCTGCGAGATAGTGGGTGACCAGTATCCTCCCCCAGGGGATGGCACACGAATCGAACAGGGGGCAGAACCCCTAGTATATAAATAAAGAACAATTGATTAATGACTGTCTTTAACAGTCAGTGGTGATTTTATCTGTGTTTTGTTTTTTTTCTTTTTTTTCTTCTTCAATTATTGTGAATTCCTCATTCAGGGTGAAGATAGCTTTGGCTTCTAAAATTCCAGGCTCGAAATTCCACTAGTAGCACCTGATGTCGCTACCCTTCATTTAGTTCAGTTTATAGGCTGATAGCTTTGTAAAAAGTTCACAAGTAAAATGCAACTGCAGACTTTACAAATTACTACTGTAATACATAATGCATACACATATAGATACAAATTTGTTTAAACACATTATAAAACAAAGCAATTCCAAACAGATTAGCAGAAGTGGAACCTAATAATGTCTGTCCATTTACATTATCATTGTACTATGTCCAGTTTACAATGAATGAGCAGAAAACAAAACTTAAGTAAACCGCATCCCTAGAGAAAATAAACCTTGATGGTATTCCACTGTCAATTACAACAGACAAAGTCAAAGTCAGACACAGTCATAATTGGAGATATAGGCCATATTGCTGCCCACCAGCTCCTGGGCATTCACTAGTTCAAAGGCTATAATCATCATTCACCTCTGACTCGCATAACTCCAAACTACATCATTAAATTTTCTGCCTACATCCCAGTTGCTGGCTAGATCACCAACTTGATGAGTCAAAAGAGAGACAAGAGTTATCTTCTGACATAGTACTACCAGCACCTCAGTCTTCCCCTTTGCTACAGCAAAACCTTCGAGTAGTAGGAGACTGACTATATTCGCATCTGTGGTCATCAGCACCGAACACAAGCTCTGATTGGGGCACCAGTCCTTTATATGACCCACAAACATACATGCTTACATTCTCACTCACACAGACCCAATTTAGAGTTTTCCAACTGCCTAAATCTTTGGTGCAGTAAACAAAAGGAAAAGCCATAGATATATGAAGAAAACTCCACACAACAACCATGCTTGGAATTTACCACTGAACTCGACACTATATCTCCACTTTTTTTAGATAATTTATTATATTATTGCTCTAGTCTGATAAATTAATTATAATGGTTAATCTTTTGGACTAATAAGGCATATAGTCTAAAGCAAACACATACATTCACTTCAACACATTAACCTTGTGTGTTTTTATATATATACATATATAACCAGTTATGTGTTCCTTCAGGTTAAGAACCTTTCTTTGAAGATAGAACAAGAAACACAGAAGCGCAGTTTAACTCAAAACGACCTAAAGATGCAAACTCAGCAAGTCAATGCACTGAAAATGTCAGAGAAACAGTTGAAACAAGAGATAAATCACCTTTTGGAGATCAAATTAACCCTGGACAAACAGAACAGTGAGCTTCGCAAGTATGACTGTTAAGTTTTATTTTTCATAGAAAACATTTATAACAAAATGATGGTGTCATTTCATTTAAAATGAAAGCATTTTATATAATCAGTGTAATGTTTTATACATTTTGCTTTATATTATTGAAACTTCTGAATTTCTCTTCTAAATTACAATTTTTGATCACAAAATTTCGTAGAGACTAAATGATTAATATTCTGTTTATTTTAAACAAGTGTGCATTTGCTAATAGTTTTGAAGATGTTTTACCTGGGAGTAATGAATTCCTTCCAGACTAACAATTCTGTTTTTTACTCATTCTATTAATACAGTATCTACATTATTTTTATTTTTCAGTGGGGAAATATGTTATTTGTGCTCAGAAATGCAATATTAAATGATGTTCCCTCTAATTATTCTTGTTCTGTGTTAATAGGGAACGCCAGGATGCAGATGGTCAGATGAAAGAACTTCAAGATCAGTTAGAAGCTGAGCAGTACTTCTCGGTATACTTTGAATATATAATTTTTTAAACTTAATTTTATTATAGTATTGTGTGTGGTGTTTATCCTGTGATGGACTAAGTACCATTACTTCCTTGTGACCATTGATCGCCGGGATAGTCTCTACCTGCCCCGCAACCTTTCCCTGGATGAATGGGTTAGGAAAGTGGATGGACTGATTAAAATTAGCATGTTATTTTTAGACACTTGTATAGTATAGTTGAAAGTATTTTAAAAATTTAAGAAAAATCCATATTTTCAATCTCAATTTAAAAGTCATCACATTGTCGTTTATGGCCTATTGGTATAGGGTTTGAACAGCATGTGAAGAGGTTGTTGATAAAGTACCCACTAATGAGTCACCATGTGACCTTGATAAAGTTATTTACCCTGCATTCCTTCAGTTGAGTAAATGAGGTTTTTTTTTTTTTACATTTAAGTCCTTCTTTGTCTATAAATTGCATCATTGAAATTATAAACATCTGTGTCATTCAACTTGCAATATTTACTACTCATATGAAAACTATATTCTAAATGACTGTTGGCGTGGATTCTAAAAAGGAAGAGTCCACATATTTCTCCCAGAATTTTAAATGTGTGCCAGAATAAACATCTTTGCTATATTTTGCATATTTTTTATTATTGTACTAGTCACTTGTCTCATAAATCTTGCAGTTATAAAAAGTTGCATAGTAAAATGTCCAAGTATGTATTACCTTTACTGCTTATAAATTCTGACAGATTTACTGGCAATGACATCTAATAACACAGTCTAAAATCTTTTCAGTCATTAATTTACAATTTTCTATGCACCTTTACTATTGCAGACTTTATATAAAACTCAGGTTAGAGAACTGAAAGAAGAATGTGAAGAGAAAAACAAGATTTGCAAAGAAATGCAGCAGAAGGTTCAAGAACTTCAAGATGAAAGGTAAAAATATTAAATGCTGAAATTTTTTTAATTCAGAGTATTAAGTAAATGTCAAACTTTAAGCCAAAGAAGCAGACAATATTATGAATCAAAGCATTATCTAAATAGTACAGTTGGCCCTCCATCTGTAGGGGATTAGTTTCAGGACTTCCCACAAATGTCAAAATCTATGGATGTTCAAGTCCCTTACATGAAAAGGAGTAGTACTTGCATAGAACCTACTCACATTCTCATATATACTTTAAATCAAATCAGGGGACATGCCATTTTTCAAAAGATCTAGGATTTAAATTTTCTTTCTTAGAAATAGCATTTTATGCCCCTGCTTAGCCTTTGAGGGATTGCTTTGACCGCTTAATCGCTTTTTATGAGCCATTTAACCACAGAAACAAAGGATGCACATGTAACACTCCTTTATATGGATCTCTCAATTCCTGGTGTCTGCTGTAATAAGAGGTGAGCCCATGTGTGTATAAAACTTTGGATGGTGTGCTCTGCATTGTATAACTATGTCTTATCTAGTCAAATAAAGTCAATCAAAGATCAATGTTGCAATTTGCCTTTAACCTTTAATACCTGTTTAAAGTTGCAATTGGGTTCAAGAGGCTAAAAAACTAACAAATAGCTAGAATCCACAGCAAGACACAAACCATTTTGCATTTCCTCCAGATCTACAGCACTGCAGTTTGAAAGATAAAATAAATACTTAACTGACACTTGCTAAAGCACAGAAAAATAGCATGCAATAGCAAACAAGTCTGAAAACAGTGTAAAGAGAACAAGATTTATGAAAGAGTTTAGCTTACCGAAAAAGCAAATAGAGACAACCACAATCAGCACCATGTTGTGAACCATTTTGCAGGTACAGTGCTGCTGCTTCCAGCACAAGAAAGGGAGCAAGCATGCACTAGAGTTCCTGACAGAAAACATTTAGAACCCCATCTCCCAATGCTTGAACATTTAATTAACTTGCCAGATATATAACACAAGAAGCAAACAAACAAGATGTGAGTCAAATAATGCTCAAACAATGAGTGCTAGAGAAAAACTGAGGATCTCTGAAATGCTGGGAGGCTACAGCAGAGTATGCCTACATATCACTTCATTCGTATGGATTCAATGCAATGCACAGTAAATTCAAGTTTTGCTTTTTGGAGCTTTTTTTTTTTTGTAATCTTTTTATTTACATTTGGTTGAATCTGCGGATATGGAGGACTGACTGGTTTTGGCCAGGATACCAAAGCACAGTTATTTATTAAGGGTGAACTTAGAGCTGAAATCCAATCTAGCATTGATGTCTATTGGAAATGATGGGAAACTAGCATAACCAGAGAAAATTCACAAGAAGAGATGGATAACTTGCAAACCATACACAGAGAATAACTGGACAAGGTTTGGGGTTCAAGCTATTAAAGGGAGCTTCACCACCTACTGCCCCACAATGCCATTATTGAAACACATGCTATTGAATTTATTTTTTATACAAATGTACCAAGCTTACCATAAACCGTAAATAAACAGTCAGGGTTCCTTTACAAAAGAAAACTTTTGGCATGCCTATTAGGTAGTATGAACACCCTCCATGTATTACTGGGAAGTCATCAGACTATATCCTAACACATAGTGTCCTCCACATTCCTTCAGATTTATTTCCCCAGGATATCTTCTGTGGCTTTGTGAAAAATGAGATTATGGGACTCTTAATGTCTAAATATGAACAGTCATTTTTTTGACTATTTCAGTCCATGATGGGACATATACTAAGTGTCAGTTTCAGCCAAATATATATTTCTGCAACCCAGAGCCTACACCTTGGAGCTCTGAGTAGGTGGAGTTGCAGACATTCAGAGCTCTGCATGGTTACACTATGGTTAAGGTTAGAGTTGTTGAGAGAATTATTGGACTCGAATAATGGCAAGCACTGTCAAGTAAGCTATTGCCACCTACTTGGTGCTCCAGGGTGGTGTCTCGTTTCAGCATGTTCAACAAATGATGAGCCTTCATGGTGACCTGCCATGTGTATCTTATTGATTTCTTGTCATTTTTGTGTATTCCACACAAACCACATCTCAGCAATAGTGCATCAGCATTATTTCATTGAAGTACTTTTATTTAGAGCAATTTTCTTAAAATTAGTGTTAGTGTTTATCAGGGGATGATTAAGGTAATAATACCTAGCAAATGTTTAAAGTAAAGCATACAAAGCAGAGGCTATAGTTAGGATTTAAAAAAAGAAACAACCTTGCTGGTAGCATGCTAACCTCAACTTAACTCTGTAAGCCAGCTGACTACTTGGTGATGCGTTGGGTGAGAACAGTTATTCAAGGACTCACATGTGAAAGTAACAAAGCTTCTCCTTTGTCCATTTATAGCTTTTATAGTTGAATCAAAATAATAATATTATGCCTTGTTACTTTAGGCAATGCATGTTAAGTGAGCAGTCAACTATATTGCAGACTATACAGTATGTAAAACTGTGTGTTGGCAAAGTTAACCAAAATGTGCACTGCTTAAGATTAAATCGGGATGTTAGAATAACAAAATGAAAATCAGAAATATAGCAGTTATTTCCCATTGTGTTTAATGTGGAAAACAAGACGAAGTTTTACATACCGTGTTGCTTAACAGTTGTTGTGATAAAACAGCAGTAAATCTGAGATCACAGGTATACAGTAAGAGTGACTTTCACAATGCTGTTTTTCAAAAGCAGAATAGCAGGGGTAGGAAAATCAGGCCAGCTGAACTGAATGCACAGGCAGAAGACTATGTTTTACTAATTATTTACTCCACGGTTTAGACACTCAAATATGCAAATAGGTCAATGTTCTCTTTGGATTGGATATGCAAAAAAGTACCACACATTTGGAGTAATAAAATATGAAAAGTAGTGCAAGGAAAAAACAAACAGCCATTCATTTACATTCTATTCCCAGTTTTACCGTTTGAATAAGATTTTTTTTGTAATACATTTGAATTATTCAAAGAGCGACAATTGACTTAAAAGTCCTAGTTGGGACATGTAGGTGCAAGTATTACACGATGCCGTTTGAATGAGTAAGGGAAGTTTTTGGCCGAGTCACAATTAAAGTGGTTTTTTTTTTGTTTTTTGTTTTTTTTTATTTAACTATCGTACATAAAGTTTAGATTTCCTGCTTTGTAACAATGCTATAATAAATATATCAGTTCTTTTCCTAAACACGAATACTGATACATCTAGTTTGATGTCTCAAGTTTACCAGGTTAGCACACATCAGGCAGTCTCTAAACTTGATAGTTGTTTTCATTATAGAAAGGTTTCCCTGTCACTTCCATGTTTTTTGCATTCTATTCATTGCAGCTGGAGGGAATAGAAAAATCCTGTTTAGATATGCTACCCTACTGAATCAGCCTTACGGCATAGAAAAGTAAATGCTTGGTGCATATTGAAAACATTAGTATCACCTTTTGGGATTCAGTGGTAGTTTTAGATGGCCGAATGAGTCTTATCTGTAGTTCAATGAATGGAAGCCATACTCCACTTTGATGTCTTTGCATGGAACAGTACCCAAATTACTGCTTACAGGTGCATGTAGTAATAGTGCAACAGTCAAGAAGTGTGCAGTAGGCAAAGGCTGGGAGAATTACATTGCATCCAGAAGTGTGATACCCACAGGTTAGGAGCCATTTTCTGAGGTGTATGATGCAGCTGGTTATTAATTTGAAGTTTGCTGTTTCGCAACTACCATGCAGCAGATATAGATGAGCTTCAAACATGAGAGAACAAAATATCAATTAGATGAAGAACAATGTATATTTTATTAGAAAATGCCATTTGCATGAGGCAATAGTGTGTTTCATAATAACTTTTATTGTAAGCAGTGTGACAAATGGTACAATATATTGGGGTATTGTTTACAAATTATTATTGGTTGTGGGTTAATTTGTTCAATTGTTATGGTGATGTATATCCTTTTTAATGAAAGAGAACAAATGAGTAGGTTATGTTTTTTCTTTTTTTTTTCTTTTCTTTTTTTTTTTTTTTAAACTGAAAGGCAAGTGTGCCTCTGTGTGTATTCGCAGCATGTTAAGTATCAGGTATTCAAACTAATCAGTACCATGATAATTATAGCCAGAAATACATCAAAAGCAGAAAAAAGCAACAATGTTATGTGTAAGGTGCTAGTTGTAAGCATCCCTGATTTTCATTTTTAACAAAAGTACCATCAAAACAAATTTACAAATCATAGAAAGGATATCGGGGAATGTAAGCACATTTTCAACAAATGAGAGCGGACATAATTGTCAGATTAATCACCAGATCTGTGTAGACATGATAGTTTTACAATATTATACCATTCACAGATAAGGTGGAGCCAAATACAGAAACTCAGATTCTCAGGTTACTGGTTTGCCTGCAATATGTTCCTGTCCTTGCATATAGAATTAACATCGCATAGTTACTGAAAAAATCATATTTTGGTACCAGTAGGGAAAAAAGGCTCTTGTACAGGGTTTCTTTTCTCATTTTCTGTGTCAGTGTGAAGAGCTGGATGATTCTGGGATAACTGTATTGTTTCTCCTAATCAAAACAAAATAACTGAGGTAGTTTGATAAGAATGTCCTCTAAGAACCTCTCATGAGAAGAATGCTGGGAAGAAATTTAAGAAGAAATGCATTATATGCTAAATGAATTAGAACACTCATTGTTTGGGAACACTTACATTTTTTGTTGAATAGGAAGGTTTGTTTTGACAATTGCATTATGTTAAAAATTCATTACTTACATGAAGCCAATAAGTGAATTAGAGAATCTGTTCTTACATATTTTGGATTTTAAGAATTATTTTGACTGAATTAAATAGACAAAGCTAATATAATTCCTGGAAATGGGAGTGCCTTAGGAAGATAAAATTCCTATTACAAATTTATATATTTAGAATAAAACCCAAATAAGTAAGCAAAAATTACAAAATTAAGATCAATGTTAAGGTAGACAGGTGTAATGAAAAGTTTGGCAGACCAAAAGAGAAATTGCATCAGCATCAAAGACTGAAAGCGGAAGCAGTTTGGATACATTTCTTTATTATTTCATGCAATGGTGATTATTAAAATTAGATAAGTTAAGATTTGTAATGCACTGAGATACATACAGTTACTTTAAGTACTTGAATTCAAGAAAATGATCTTTACATTAATAGAATGGAATATGCTATAGGATTCATAGACCTGGATATGGAAGAAGGACCTTGACAACTTGAAGTCTTTCCAAAGTGAACAAAAAAGAATATCTTTGAAATAAAGTGTAACTTCTTTGATAAATTAGTATTTTTAGTAGCGAGCATATGTAGTCTTCTTTAGACCCATACAGGAAATGGAAAAGAAGAGGAAGTCTGGTTAGAAAAATAATCAGAGGTAAGTTGAAAAGGAGACCAAGAAGGCCAATCAAAAGTGTTTACACATTTACTTCTATATATATATATATATATATATATATATATATATATATATATATATATATATATATATATATATATATACACTAAGGCAAGACAACCATGGAAAGCACACCGGAAGGGGCATGGATTCACTAAGCCGCCGACAAGCAAGACACCTATGGCACACCCAGGAAGGAGCCACGCCCACCAACTCCAAGACCATTGAATACGACAACTCGCAGGGCCACGCCCACCAACTCGGACACGACGACACAGAAAAAATGGCGTCATTTATATTCGTCTGTCGTAGAGGCCACATGCAGTGCAGGTCAGGTTAATGTCATGTGCATGTCATGCACCTCCGAGCTACGTTGACTGTTCATAGAGGCATGTTTCTCGCGGAGGTGAATCGCCATATGCAGCATGTGAAACGGTTTGCGAGGGGTATTCCATGGGATCCTTAAAACAATCCTTTACAACTGAGGTTAAAGCACAATGAAGTAAGCAGTCTTTAAAAACCGACTTTTCGGTTACGACGCACGACCACATGCACCATAGCAAACTGTTTTACACGCTACATACAGCTATTCGCATCCGCGACAAACATGCGTCGTCTTAGATGCTCCTGCAGGAACACGGAAGAAGTTTTCCTGCTCACCAACACTCTTTTTTCACCGGCCGGCGTCTATCCTCGCTCTCTAGGCATTCACACTGCCTGCCCATTTGCCCGGACGCAAGAACTCACCGACCACCCAGTTAGTCCCTTTCGTCTGTGGTAAGAGTCCACATGCACGTCTTAGCCACGCGGCGTTTGTTATGCCGCGGGTTCACTATTGTGTTGTATTTTGCTCTCTCCAGAGTTCAGTCTTTTCTTTCACTTACTGTTGTATTGTCACACCAACCCGTTTTAGACATCCGTGTCTTTCCAGAAGTGTTTAGCATTCAATAAATAATTATGCATGAGATTGACCGTGTGTCTACCCAGTGCAGAGAGGCGTGGGTAAGCCGTTGAACCCCATTCAGGCTGCAAGCCGTGGAATTCCCACTAAGTGTGACTCATACGCTTCCACTCATTGCGTCCCTACCCTTTGTGCCCACCCCCCTCCTACTGTGGTTAGGTATCTTGGTGGATTATATATAGAAAAGCAGCCAAAACTGAGGGGTATCCTATGGGGTCCTTAAAACATTCCTTTACAACTGAGGTTAAAACACAATGAAGTAAGCAGTCTTTAAAAACCGAGTTTTCGGTTACGACGCATGACCGCGTGCACCATAGCAAAGTGTTTTACACGCTACATACAGCAATTCGCATCCGCGACAAACATGTATCTTCTTAGATGCTCCTGCACTGTTCACACCCCCCTCCCACCTTGCTACTACCGTGGTCGGGTGTCTTGGTGGATTATATATAGAAAGGCAGCCAAAACCGCACAGAGCAATGAAAAGTCTAGAGTTCCATCTTTTCATTCACTTTCTGTTGTATCCTCAAACCCTCCCTTTTTAGACAACTATGTCTTTCCAGAAGTGTTCAACCATCAATAAATAATTATGCGGCATTTGTTATGCCACGGGTTCACTATTGTGTTGTATTTTGCTCTCTCCAGAGTTCCATCTTTTCATTCGCTTACTGTTGTATTCTCACGCCAACCCGTTTTAGACGACCGTGTCTTTCCAGAAGTGTTTAGCATTCAACAAATAATTATGCATGACATTGAGCTTGTGTCCTCCTGGCGTGGGTAAGCCATTGAACCCCATTCAGGCTGCAAACCGTGGAATTCCCACTAAGTGCGACTCATACGCTCCCACTGGTTGCGCCCCAACCCTTTGTACACACCCCCCTCCCACCTCGCTACTACCGTGGTCGGGTGTCTTGGTGGATTATATATAGAAAAGCAGCCAAAACCACACAGAGCAATGAAACGTCTACGTCAGTCACAGGTACATCTGGACTGTGTAAAGACGACGACTCAAGTGACGAGTTGGAGGTGGGCACATCAACGGGCAGTGCATACTGAACGAGAAATCAGCAGACTAGCATGACGAACGGAGCTGAATGGACGTCCTTCTCCTCTCCTCCTGTTCCACACTCCGCGCTGTGCACCCCCATCCCTCCGTCTGGCAGGAGAAGGCACGATGGCGGTCTGCCAGTTTTCAGTCACGGAAGATTGTGTGTTGGTTCGTTCTGTGCATTGTTACAATGTTACTTTTCTTGCTGATTTATTACATTACTGATTTTTCAAATGTAAATTTTCTCCCTGTGCTTAAAAATCATTTAAAAACCGGGCTGATTATGCGGCATATGGAACGCCGCGGGTTGGCTAGTAGTATTAAAAATTGAGGATTTAAGATAATTTAACCAGTTAAAATGCTTTTATTTTTGCAAGTAATTGTTTTTTTTTTAATTACATTATATGCAAATAAATGGGTTTGTAAAAAGAAAAAAATAGCATCTAGTAACATTTAAATGTCTAACACGCATTATGTGATATTTTCTTATCCTTTTATGTCTTTTCAGGGATTCACTAGCAGCTCAACTTGAAATAACTCTGACTAAGGCAGATTCTGAACAGTTGGCACGTTCCATAGCTGAAGAACAGTACTCTGACTTAGAGAAAGAGAAGATAATGAAAGAGCTTGAGATTAAAGAAATGATGGCCAGGCACAAACAAGAATTAGCAGAAAAGGATGCTACAATTGGATCGGTGAGTTGTATGTAGTTGATACCTTCATTTGTACAAGCCAAACATTTTAAAATCTAACATTGGCTGCTCAATGTGACTCAACAAAGACAAACGGGTTTAGTCATATACAGGTATATGGTGGGTGATGGAAAAACGTTTGAATTAGAACCTGAAAGGGGTATTCTCTACAGCTAATTTTGTAAATGGCCGAAGATTAGTCACTGTAGCCAAAAATAAGTGAATTATAATCATCTAGCATTTGTAGTTTTATATGTTTCTTGTTTCTGAATCAAGTCAATATGGATGACAAAAAAGTTATATTTTTATTGAATTACTAGAGAACAGTACACCTTAAATGTTTATTCTCATTTAGTAGGCATTTACTAGAAACATTTTGTTTTTTTGATGATTGTTTGTTGGTGTTGAAACTCCAATAATGAACAAAAGGCTGGTTATGCCGTCACTAAATCCCATTGACCTTTATATTTCAACACGTGGTCAAAGGTCTTTCCTGTGTCAAGAGCTTCTGAAATAAGCTTTTGAACCAGATAAAATAGTGGTCACATCACATTAGCTTGTGAATTACTGATGGCAATCATTTTGCAAGATATTTAGCTGATAACTCCTTAATGAAATGGGATAATATCTTCCGGGTACTTGACAAATTTTAAATATTAAAAGCTTAATAAGGGCTGAACCATAGGGTTCAGTTTGCTGGTGGAAGCCGAGGAATTTAACATGTAGATATGGGGGAGCCAGTTGTTTCCAAAATGCAGAAATTACTTTAAGGACAAGCCATCAACTCCCAAAAAATGCATTGAATCAAGGGCCTTTCTCAGCTCACACAATGAAATCTGAGTATCTAACTTGTCTACATCCTCTCTGGTTCAGGTCCTCTAGCTCATCTAGTTTAGAGAAGAGGGATGCAACCATACACTACAGTGTTTTAGTGTAGTGAGAAGTCACCTTATTTATCAAGGTGCTAGCCTCACTAGAAATCGTTTTTTGCTTATACTTAACATTGCAGTGAATTCCAGTTAGGTTGTCTCTAAAATCAAAGCTTAAAGTTGCAATCCTGTTTGAGACAAATGTCTTCAGGTCTGCACACGTGGTGGTGTGCGTTTTAATGGGAATCTGAATTCTTTCTGAATCCACTATAAATGTAATATAATAATTTTATTTCTTGTTGGGTACCAAAAGTAAAACAGAGGGGCATCTTGGGAGAGCTGATCTAGCTTGCTCCCCCCACTTGGGGCCGGCTGGTCTCCCCAGGACCAGTTCTCTTGATATGCCACATTTAAAAGTCATTTAAAAGTGTGGCTACTGTTCTGTGTTCTGGTGGGACATCTATTAAAGGTGACCCAACATCTAGTTGGACTTAGATGACAGAAGAAAATGTTGACACGGTAGAGCAAAGTGTAATGAAGTATTGATAAGTGTGGGCCTGAGAGATAGGAGAAGCTATGGGTATTAATTATGGGGGAGCTAAATAATTTCTTCATGAACAGTTAAACAAGATCAAAATTTGTGTATGTTGGGTGCTAAGAATGTTGATTGCCACCAATTCCTCATTCTGTTTGGACAAACTTCATGGCACATGCCAAACAATGATGAAGACATCAACTCTACTATAGAGGAGTGGTTGCCGTAGCAGGATTAATTTTATTTGAATGGTTTATTAAAGTTTTGTGACTATATAAAAATTGTATTAGAGATTACAGGGATCATGTTGGAAAACAAAACTACTTTGCTTTTAATTTCTTTTAATTTGTCAGGCGAAAAATATTTTGATGACCTCTTATTTACTTAATAAAGTAATATGTAATAATGGTTTTGATTTGTAAATTGAATATACAGTTATACCTTGCAATTCATGGGTATTAGGGACATAAGACCACCAAGAATGCAAAAAATTAGGGAATATGTTTTGGACCCATGATTCTTGTATATTCTAAGTTTATTGCACTAGCTGCAAAAAGTTGCAACAAATGCAAAATGAAATGATCGCTGCACTAACATATCATATGCGGGAGTCTGGCTGCCGAGCCAAAGATGTATTGCATCCCCAAGACAAAGTTTGAACTTCAGCATTTCTTTAGTGAGCTGTAACTTTTTTTTTTTTTTAATAAAATGTAACTAATACATTTGTGTGTATATTTATGGTAGTAAATAACAAAAATGATTAATAATACAAATACAAAAGAAATACAAACAAAAATACTAACCACAAAATAGTAAATGGTAAACTCTTACTGATGCAGTCCATTTTTACAAAATAAAATACCCTGTTAACCACCTTCTGAAAGTTGTGCAAAATTTAGTCCTACCAGGAGGCCAATGTAAATGAAAATTGGTAGAAATTGGCAGTGTTATGCAGATGAAGATGCTTTCCAATCCAGGAGAAATCACATGAACATTTGGCAATAGGACTAGAACATAAATCTAGAGAAAGCTGTAATCTGATGGGTGTGATTGTAATACAGTTGTGCAGTGCAGTGAAGCGTGGAAACAAAACGACAAAGGCTGGCTTCTTATTCACTTTAAAAAGCAACACCCTCAACTTGTTTCACATAGCAGCACTTGCAACAACCACTGAAGCTGCCCAATGACATAGTACTTTCGGATTTGATGTAATTTGCAGTCAATTTAAGTAGCACTGCTACAGCGTCATCTTCTGTTTTTCTACAATTTGTTGCAAAACTTGTGTAATTTCCATTTAATTAATGATGACAAACCCGTGAATAGGCAGATCCGCGAATCATAACTCACAATTCGCAAAGGCTGACCTGTATTAATTTTATATCCATGGGTATTGTTATGCTTTCAAATGCTTCCAAAAAAAGAGCTCAGCTTAGGCCCTTTTCAAGTACTGCTTTCTCGGGTTAGTTCAGTATTAGAGTTTTAGATGCTGTGGCTGTAACATTATGGCTAATAAAAAAGAAAAAAGTGGATTTTGAAAGGAGTGCGCTTTTTTTTTTTGTACCCCAACCCACACACCTTTTTCTGTTTAGCTAGAGGAGGCAAATAGGACCTTAACCTGTGATGTTGCAAATCTGGCTAATGAAAAGGAAGAGTTCAACAACAGATTAAAAGAAGGTCAAGATCGTAAGTATTTTATTTATTTTTTATTATGCTCAACAGCATTTAATTTGCTTCTAAATGAAGTTTGCACATTCTGGCCTCTGTTCATAAGAGTTTTGTCTGTGGACTTATTTTTTTCCCACACTCCAAAGACATATTCTTTTTATGGTTTGTTTTTATCTGTATAATTTTATTGATATAAAGCAGTTTTAAGTTGATCAATGAATTACTGGAACCCTACCTCATTCACTCCATGAAGGCATGTTCCACACAATTCTTGTATTGGAAAAAAAAAATGTATGAAAATGAATGAGTGCAAATATATAACTTCTTTAAAACGGCTATAAAACATTGATAGTTACTAAAAATATTAAAACAAAATTAAATGCTATTTTAAATTTTTTTGTTGAAGATGCAATTATTATAATATTGTTCTCTCTGAAAATATGTATATATTTCAGAAATATTAATTAGACTAAAGACAGCTAGCAGAGGTACATAACAGAAAATTATAACTAAGATATCTATTATTTATAGTATAGTACTGTTATTTTATAGGCTTCAGGGATTGCAGAAGGTAAGGATACTTAACCTAAAAATTAAGTATACCTCTAAATTAATATATTGGAGTAAAATGTTAAATTGTTTTCGAATTGTTTCCTGCAGAATTGCAGAAGATGAAGGAAAGTGAGCAGTCACTTGGAATAGTTAAACTTCAGTTTGAGAAACAATTACAATCTGAACGAACACTAAAGACACAGGTAAATATTAAACACCATTTTTCTTGTGTTTATTAAACAACTGATTTATTGTATCCATCAAGTCATGTGGCCAGTTTTTGGATTAGAGGTACACGTATTGGTACTACCAGTATTACACAACATAGAATTTATTTTAAGTATTCCAGTATAGCCGAAAACTCTTTCTAAACACTGACAAAAATCATAATTTTTGGTTTTGTTTTGGGCACTAGTTGGCAGTGAAGTCTGCCAAGTAAACTGAGACTTGTGCTATTCAGGTGTCCTTTCTTATTACAGCCCATCATCAAATATCTTGCTTGTCAAGACGTCAAACTGAACTTACTTTTCTAGCTATGAAACCACAAAATATGAGTCAGACAATGTATTATATGTAAAATATATATGTTAAAGACTGGAAAGAACAGCATCGCCTTTGCAACATGCTTTGCAAACAGTGTCACAAATAAACAGAGTGCTCGAATGCTTGAAGAAAGCATATTTTTTCTTCAGGTACTCAGGTTTTCATCCCACATCACAAAGGCATACAACTAGATTAATTGATGACGTTTACTTACCTATATATGGATAACTGTTTGCACCTAAGTGTTCCCTGCTAGGATCTGGTGCTTGTGTATGATGCTGCCCAAATCTTGCCCTGGTGACCCTTATGTACATTAAGCTGCTTCAAAATAAACCTGTTTAGAAATCACAACAAATAATAGTCCATAGTTTTGGGAATGTCATTTGATTTCTTTTGTATGTCTGGTTAATATCCTCCGTTCTGTACCAACTTTTCTAGAGTATTAACCATGCAAATTAATGTAATATTAAAGAGGTTAATAAAGTTTACCTAATGTGGCCCATCAGCACTACACTTCCTGAAACTTACTAGTAGATGAATGTGCATCCAAGTATGTTAAGTGAAAATGTATTTCCTTTCATACTTTGTGGCACTGCATGTAGAATGGTTCCTAGGAACAATATAAAGAACATATTTCAGTAGGAATCCCTTAGCAGTCCCTGCGTGTAATGAACTTACCACAAAATATGAGGTCAAATACTTCACAGTACTATCTGGTTATAGAGGCTCATAATCTGCAAAGTACCATTCATGATTCCTATTGCTGTTACATGAATTAGTGAGTTGCATTTGGCAATTGTTTTTCACAAAGCCTTGGTAATGATTTGAGAATGTGTCATTTCATTATTTGTATTGATCGATCCATTGATCTATTCATGTTCTAGTTTCTACCTGTCCCCACCAGATTTTTTTTTTTTTTTACTTCTTTGATATATTGCTGTCAGCACATACTCTAGCTTACTGCAGCTCAATTTTCTGAGCCTGAATTTTTTTTATTGCAGAGTGATTAGATTTCATATATTTACCTTTATTTTTACATAGTTCAATTTCCACTTGATACACTAAATGGCAAAATATTACAGGTTAACTAAAAGTATATTGGCCAGTGTGTGTGTATATTATTATATTAATTTAAAATGCAGTGGCATTTTGCATCAAAACTCTCCGCATCATGTTCCCAAGAGTTCTGGCTTCTTCCTAATGTCCACAGTTTTCTTTGCATAGATCCAGCAGTTATGATTCACTAATTGTTCAGCATACTGCACTTTAAACAGTTTTAAGATGTGCATCTGTTTGACAAAATCTGATAACACGAAAAAAACAAGAAAATTTAATCAGTTTTAGCTGTGGTTTTGATTGTCCTCTGAGGTTTACCTCTTATAGCTTTTTAAGATCTAGTAATATACTTAAATATATGACTTCACTTTATGATTATGTTTGAAGCCTTTCAGAAACATGTTTTTTTTTTTCAAAGTATGAATGCAATATTTTTTTATGATATCCTTAATCCCGAAGAGTATGAAGAAAATGTAGAAACTGTTAAAAACATTAACATTTTTCACTTCAAGCCTTAGCTGCTGTTTGTGTAAAATACTAAGATATGAAGAGAGCTGACCAGTTTAGTGCTCTCATTACTTAGGAGGGTACTGTTACAGATGCTTAATGTATTCAAGATTTATCTTTGTTATTGCCTTATACTGATAAAGGAAATCACAACACTAATTTGTAACAACTGGTGTCAGAGCTTTTTCTGAAGCACAGTGTTGTGTGCACACTTGTGTTAGCAGTCAATTTTTGATTAACAGTATGAGAACTATGTTTTCATAATCAGTTTCTTAAGTAAAACAGTGTTTAAATTAACAAAAGGTGAACTGTATTTCTAGAAATTTCAAAGGAAATCAAAGGTGTGATAATATTATTGGTCAGCTGTTTTTAATTTATGCAAATTGACTTCCATGATCGATTGTTGAGCAATCTCTTGTTTAGTTCTCAGCCATGATGCTGTCCTTGGCATTTAGTCCTCAAACACCGTATTCCATTTACAGCAGGTTTCAGTCCATTCTAAAGATGTCACTATATAGCAATCACAACAATTTTAATTTTTCTTTTTTTTTTGTAATTTTTGACTAGTTTGACAATGCAAGCATATATTTAATTTTATTTTTAATTTATATACAGTTTTTCAATACTTAAATTCTTAAATATGTTCAGTATGATTATAATCAGAAGGAAGAGGTCCTGGCTACTTTTCCGAATTAAGAGTGATATATTGTTTTGAAGTTTCCATGGACAGTAACATTGAATTGGAATCCTAAAGTTTTTTTTTTTTTTTAATCTGGTTATTAAAGAGCCATAAATGTAAAAAAAAAAAAATCTAAACTGTTTGCAGGCAGTGAACAAGCTGGCGGAGATTATGAACCGCAGAGAAATCCGTGGAAGTGGAAGTAGGCGCGGAAATGACACCGATGTGCGCCGAAAAGAAAAGGAAAACAGGAAACTTCAGCTCGAGCTTCGTTCTGAGAAGGAGAAACTTAACAGCATGATGATCAAATACCAGAAAGAGATTAATGAGATGCAAGCAGTAAGAACCTTATTTACGAAGGGCAATTGCCATTTATCTAATGGGTGCTGATATGCTCCAAAAACCTAGCTTAAATTTGCATTATAAAACCAAAACTTTTTTTACAAATATTTTCATGTAAAGCTTTATATGTATACCCTTAGTCTAGGAAATTATCTGTTAATTAAGTAATAGGTCTCCTAATGGTAGATAGTGTTGTAAACTGTGTTCTGAGATTTTTCAGTTGAGTAACATGGAAGTTTAAATGTAAAATTGTTACATACACTAATCTTGCCTTTGGAAACTGGTTCATTAGTACATGTAACTAACAATTTCATTGTACTCTGTACACTTGACAGTAATTGCCTTACAAACCTATAGACCATTATTTTTGAAGATTTTTTAAATCTTTTTAATGATATTTGTAGCTATATTATATAAACATTTCAACTGAACTGTCAAGACAGACCTACCATTTTTAATGCATGCAGACAATGTAGAGTAGTAGTAATTGTGTGTTGTATCTGTATATATATACTCACACATTATATATGCATTTTATTATTTTTCTTTTAATAGCAAATAGCAGATGAAAGCCAGGTACGCATTGAGTTGCAGATGGCATTGGACAGCAAAGACAGTGACATTGAACAGCTGCGTAATCAACTTATATCCCTGAATATCCACAGTTCCGATACAACAAGCATTGGCAGTGGACCAGATTTTGATGTCGATGATACCTATCCAGGTGAGCTGCACTTATTTCAGTAGTTTATTGCTTCAATTAATACTATTTCTGGATATCAATGGTAAATGCATTTCAGTAGCATTTTATGTAAATTTGCCGAGTCTACAAAATTAAGGTCAAGAAAAACAGTTTCAGTTTTTAAGAGCTATTTTTGTTTGCATTCATGAATATAAGAAAAAATATTTCCATCACATCACAATTATGTACATGAAATTTAATTAAAATATAGCAAATTACTAAATATATTAAATAGTTGTTCAAAATCAGTTTACCCTCAAAAATGCCCTCTTTCAATTTAGTTGCCTGAAGACCTGGAAACAGCACAAATACATAAAATAGGCATCAACGTTTGATAGGGCTTTGACAAACTTCTTCATTAACCATTAGCTTAATATGGAGTGATGGTAGTAGCACTTTATTTGGATCTACCAAGCTAGGTCTGGTGATGTATTTGGCACCAAGCTGTAGCTTTCCTCTAAGTGTCCAGTCCTTCTGAACCCAATGGCTTTGCTGTCCCACTCACAAAGAAACTGTGGGAATTTTGCATGTCCTGGCTGTTGACCTAGTATGAAGCACAGAATGTTTAGGTCCCCAGTGGTGCTCATTGTAGTTAATAGCTGTTTATATAAAACAAAACTCTCTTGCTTTAAAGATTGATCTTAATATTAGAAAATGTTAAATTGAAGCAAATTCTCATTAAAATAAAATAGATATTATAAGGTGAAAGTTTAAAAAATATACATGATTGACTACTAACAAATGTGCATTGTGGGAAAAAATGTTTCTTGATGGAGCAAAATGTATTTCATTTTTGAATTTAGTGCCCAAAAATATCTAAAAATCACATGAAATAAAACATTTTTTTCAATTTATAGATCTACTTTCACTCACTATTAATTGTGATATAGTTCTTCTGTTAGTGTAAACATACATGCATATATTGTTAAAAACATACATTACAATCTGTTGTGTTTTTATTTGTCACTTTTTCTTTTCATTATGTTAAATCAGTGTTTCTTTTACATTTGTTTAGTGTGACACATTTATATATGTTATAAAAAATAAGTATTTCCATTTCTCATTAGTAAAGCAATTTCCAGACATTTTGATTTTTGAAAAGCTACATACTGAAAAGAAGTATCCATTCTTAATGCTCTAAGCACATTACAAGTCAGTATTTCAAGTAGCTTGCTTAAATCCAATAAATAATTATTTGTCTCTTCAAAATGTATAACATTCACATAAGCAAGTTCAATGCTTTCAGGTACTATGACTTTCAGATCTATACCACTTCTTTATTATTTTTATTATTAACTCATTAGGTTTGGACAGTAATCCTAGTAATGACTGACCATTCATTTTTATAGCAATGTTTCTGCCATTAACTTGCTATAGCTGTTTTACAAAAATAGTTGTAGGACTCCTTAAGAAATAATTACAGCACTTTTTGTGGCTTATTAATATATCAAATCTGTGTGGTTTTCATTTCATTGTTGAGTAACTTTTTTCATATTTCGTGCATTTATATTTTGGCCAACTATCTTGTACCTATTCAGTATTTTATTTGCCTTGTTTCACTAATCCCATATGTCTATGCTAAATCTACAGTAAATTGCAAAACATAAGTAAATGTGTTGCTCTGTGTTTCATTTTACCTTTCTGTGTTAAAGTAGCAACATTTTGAGCACTGCTTTTACATTTTTTGACAAAAAATTATTTCAGGCCACCTTTCTCGGTTTGGCAAAGTAATTCACATAATCAGTAATGAGAAGTTAAGCAAAATGACACCTTTTATTGACGAAGTAGAACGACTGCAATATGAGTCTGAGTTGCCTTGAAAGCTTGCATATGGTAATCTTTCTAGTTAGCTAATAAAAGGTGTCATTTTCTGCTTAACCTCATAACATGATAGAACACCCTAGCACTACAGACAAAATCAATAAGTAATTTATTATGAACTTGCACTTGAGCAAAGTGATTGGTTGAATGAACGCACAAAATTATCTCACTACACATACTGTAACTTAATTTTGTAGGTTCCCTTCTAAATCAAGATGATTTGCCCCTACATATTTATTTAACATGACGTACATATATTTCTATGAATGATTATGACTTCCACCTAGGCTGCTGAGTCTGTAGTACTCTGTACAAGGCTAGCACTATTGATATTGTTAACTAGATGGTGTTCTTTAAGAAAACGAGACAAATGTTATAAAAACAAAAGGCAGATCTTGTTACACACATTCTAAATAGTGGGCAGTTACTCTGATAGACCTTTTACAGTCTAATTCCTGTCTTGAACAGAATAAAACAACCTGCAGTCCTTGTCCTGACTGGGTCCTCAATGATCTTTATATTATGAGGTGTCAATAAAGCAACAGGCGTGTTTCAAACAAACCTTTTTCAAACATTGCCTTTCACCAACATTTCTTGCAAAAAAGAATTAACAGTGATGTTTTGTTCACCAGGTAGTACAGTTGCTAGATATTCATTAGTGAGAAAAGGTTAATAGACATTTGGAGTATTTGAAACAATATTTATTTTATCTCCTAAAAGCAGAGGTAATATGGCCTTATAAAGGCACACGAGTGTTAAAGGATTGCACTTTCTATTTGACAAACAGTCATTTCTAACCTTTAGTCATCTGCCTCCTCTCAGGTTTATATTTCCATTTCCAGTAACAATTTGTATTTTGTCTTCTATTGTCATCAATGAAAGACATATTTTGTCTGTTTAAACTGGTGTTACCTCATATAATAAAAGCAGTGATCCATTAATCTTAACCTAACCCACTATTAATTATTTATTCTAACAAAGAAGGCAACAACTATAATAAATGTTTCCATAACATGTGCCACTTTAATTGATCTGTTATTTCCACCTCCTTTACATATTATATGTATATATTTTTAAAGTCGTTATAGTTGAATTATAATTCCTCAACCTTTTTTCCTTTGCATTTTTCCTGCTATTCATTTTTAGTTCGTATAACTCATTCTCATACATCGGAATCCTTGTCTTTCACCTACAAACGATCATCTACTTCTGTCAGTATTGATACTAAGCCCTCCCAGTCCTGTATGATTTTTGACTCTGATTCTGATCTAGAGGAAGCAAGTGTGAGTGAACCTGAGCCACTCAAATATGAATCTTCAGAGTGTGACAATCCAGGTGACCTGCATGGATACGCTTCGTTTCTGTAGTTTTTATTTTCAAACAGCTGCAAAGTTTTGTCTTTTGATACTAACAGACTAAACTTTGGAATGCAGATAAGAATTCTTTCATTTGTGCATTGCTAATTTGACCTAATACATTAAGATGCTGGCCAAGTTAAGAAGTATTTGAATGGGATTTGGTTATTTATAGAAGTTTGAAATATTTTTGCTTGCCTAGATCGATAGTTTTGACTGTTTATTTAAAAAATGAATTTGTTTCAACAAGAATACACACAATGTTAATATATATGTATTTTCGTGTGCACTAATCCCCAATCCAGTATTTTAGGTGAAAACATAAATAGGCTGAAATAATTTTGTTTCTTGATGCTTCTATTTATAATTCTGGATGGTTTAAACTTTACAAAGTAACACTTAAATATTTAATATTTCACTGGTGTCTCTCATCACTTAAAGTTTACATAGTAAATAAAAGTCATGTGAAGTAATAAATGAATTTAAAGTTCCCCCCTAGTGTATAGATTGTGATAATGGATTGTGTTTTTTGTTTTAAATAAAGTACAAAATAAAATGCATCATTAGAGACTATATATAAATAAAATATGATAAACCAAAGATATCCAAACTCTGTCCTTGGGGCCCACTGCGGCTGTAGGTTTTGGTTCCAACCAGATTCATAATCAGTAAAAATAATTTTTTTGCTTCTTCTCATATTCTGCATTCAGGAAAGCACAGTAGATTGAATTTTACATTTATAAAAAATTTAGAAATGTTTCTGTTTGCTATAGTTTTATAGGCTTAGCTATATTTAATTTCCCTACTCTTTTTGCCATTTTTCTATGTAGTTTGCTAACTTTATTGTATCCTAATAGTGACAGTTAACATCAAGAACAAACAACACTAAGAAAAGGATGCTACTAAAGCATCAGACCCATTAATTATTAAATAATTGGTTAAATAACCAGAACACCTGGAAAAACAAAATGAAAATCATGATGGAAATATTGTTAAAAAGTAAAAAAAAAAAAAAAAAGATCCATATTTAACTGCTTTGTATGTTGTAATAAAAAATACCAAACTTAATTTTGTAATCTTACATTGACCACAAAACACAGAAATAACAGTTCACTTAATTAGGCTAGGAATTCAGTTAAAACAGAAGTTGGTTAGAGCAAAATCCTGCAGCCACAGTGGGTCCCCAGGACTGATTTTGAGGATCACTTTTCTAGACTGTTACTTTCTTTAAGTATTAAAATACAGTTAAAGTACAGGGTGGTCCAGATCTAATTATGCAACTTTTAATGCAATGCAGGAAAACAATACAAGACAAAAGAATTGTTTGAAATATCTTGATAAACGAAAATGTAATTACATTAAATTAATTCACTGATTTTTTTTGTGTGTGTGAATTCTCTATATAATAAAGTTATAGCGTAATGAAAATTGCATAATTAGATCTGAACCACCCTATACTATATAAGTAATAATAAAATAATTTATAAAGCAGTTTTCACTACTCAAAGTGCTTTACATAGAGAATGAGGAACCACTTCAACCACCACCAATGTGTAGCACCCACCTGGATGATGCGATGGCAACCATGTTGCACCAGTATGCTTACTGTACATTATCTGTTAGGTGGAGAAGTGGTCACAGAGAGAGAGAGTAGATGATTATAGGGCCAGAACAATTAGATTATTGTGGGCAATTTAGCTTCGACATTGGGGATACCCCACAATTTACTAAGTAAGTCCAGGGATCTTTTAGGACTATAGAGAGCCAGAACCTCTGCTTTACATCTTATCTGGAGGACAGTGCCATTTTTGCAGTTTAGCATCCCTGATACTACACTTGGGCCATTGGGAACCACACAGAGACTATGGGGTAAGTGTCCCCCATTGGCTTTTCCAACACCTGTTCCAGTAGCAACCCAAGATTTTCCTAGTCTCACATCCAAGTACTGGCTGGGTCCAAAAATGCTTAACTTCTGAGTTGCAGGTGGTATGGCTGCTGGCTAGAATGTAATGGAAAAAAATTATCATAAATAATTCATTAACACTGGCACCACTTCTGCCTTTCTCTTCTTTCTTCACAATGGATTCCTCGTTGTGTTTTAAATTCCATTTTTGATTTGCTTTTCTTAACACTCCTCTTGAATACAAGAATATACTGATAAACCTATTTGTCTAAAAAGGGCATTCTGTTATGAGGTGATGCATTATTTCCATTTTTAACTTCAACATTCTACTGTAGATTATATTTGGAACATGTAAATAAAGTTGGCAACTATCAACCTATATATAATAGATAAAATATACATTGCTTACACAATTGGCACTTTTCAATTACTTTTCACTATTTCATA
Organism: Polypterus senegalus; assembly: GCF_016835505.1. Lineage (NCBI taxonomy): Eukaryota > Metazoa > Chordata > Cladistia > Polypteriformes > Polypteridae > Polypterus > Polypterus senegalus. Next base: position 250,176,302 of record NC_053156.1, on the reverse strand, counting down.
TTTAAATTTCAGTTGCAGTCAACATGTACAGGTATGACTGATTATACTCTGCATAAGTATCTTGTTATCTTAAGCATGCATTGTTTGTGTATATACTGTATATAAATATATATACACTAGCCGATGCCCGCCGTAGCATACGGCTGTGCAAGAATAAGAACGGAAAACGGTGAGAAAGGAATTCAGAAATCAAGAAGAAAGAAATAAGTCTTGAAAGACGCAGTTGTGAATAGGTGTTTTGCTGGAGACGACAGATAAATGAGTCGAAAGACCTAACCCTATAAAAATCCATGTACAACTGACTATGGCTGAAGGCTGGTTGTTGTAGATTAACACAAATCTTTGCAAACGTAATGCAAGGTGGGATGTTGGGGTCGTGTTTGAAGTAAATGACAATGGTATTATGGAGAATCTCGGAAAGAGCTTGAATTTCAGCTTCACCACCATAAACTCCAGATGTTGCCATGTATTAATAGTACTCATAACTTGTTGTGATAACTCGATTTGTGTTGGAAAGAACAACAGGGAGAATGTCTCCAAATTTGTCCCAGTGTGATGCAACGAAATCTACTGCTCCATGTCGTAGTGAGAGTCCATTGCCTTTATCAACTGTTTGTGTCAAGAAATAACCCACTGATAGGAACATGCAGTTGCCGAATCCCGGAATAGAGATGATGTTGTGCAAAAACCCGTCGACAGAGAAGATACTGTCCATTTTATAACAAAGGCTTAGGAAACAACCGTCGCAGTATAACGAAAAAAGCAAGGAGTGAAACCAACAGCAAGGCACGAAACCAATGCCAATGGTCAAGAGAGTACCTTCCTGTAGCAGTCTACGAAAAAGATTCCCAGGCGCACACATGGCCGAAGTGAAAGGTCACGTGGTCAGGCTAGATATAGTGCATTGACGTGACACCAGTGCGGTCATGAGAGAGGAGCGGGGAACGTAGTAGTCCGAAGGAGGAATAGGAATCGAGAAAAGCAACATGAGGGTATATGGGATGCTACAGGCAGCGTGGTGAAGGGTTTGGAAGAGGAGGAATAGGAATTGAGAAATACCATGTGAGCTGCATGTGGAGGACCGGTTTTGAAGAGGAAGCAGGATGAACCAATAGGAATCGAGAAATGCCGTGTGCGCTGCGTGTGGGGGGACCGGTTTTGAAGAGGAAGCAGGACGAACCAGAAGAGAAAAATATATGAGATATACACACACACTACTAGTCAAAAGTTTAGACTCACCCAGAAATACACATTTGTAATAGATATGCATCCCTTTATTTATCAAGATTCTATTAAATTGATTTCAAAATGTATCAAATGATTGTTTTGTTTTTTATTATTCAAATATGGCTGCAAACCAAATCATTTTCAGCAACCATTCCTTAAGTCTCCAAATGGTACACTACCTTAGTGTGGCAGCCAGTGGAATTTTTAGATTGCAAGGAATTTTCTTTAGAGAAGGTCACTGTGGGAAACAGATGGCTTGTAATTAACACTAGAATTACCAGAGCCTACGAAAAAACTCGTAATTCCGTCCCACCTTAAACTGCTTCTTAAATCCCTTCACACCTCTCCGCCAGCGCCCTTTGTCTTCTAAATGTGCTGATAAAGAGAAGCTCGGAGCAGCCGGCTATTCCATCCCCCCACCAATTTAGAACGCGCACGAACTTCTCTCAGCTCATGCCTTGATTGAGTATCTGGGAGTGAAGTGGAGTTTTAGAGTGGAAATAATAGATCGTTGTTTGGAACACACGCATTTCATGTCTGTTCCGTTTCTACAGTAATCTGTGTCAACACATTGTTAAAACAGAAACTTTTTTATATTCTAGTAGTAGATGACAAAATGTAGGCATAAACTGTATAATGTATGAAGCCTGAAGTCCAAATAGCAAAGAAACATTTTCACAAGAATAACACAATTGCGCTTTTATTCAAAAATATAACTGCAGAAACAAAAAGACGCCTAAACATGTGACATTGACACCACTTTATTGTAACTGCCTCCGTGGCTCAATAGACTCACCCCCCGCTTGGGAATCAAAAGGTCACGAGTTCGATCCTGTGCTCCTCCGTTTTGAGAAGTAAACTGCTCTTAGTCTTACTGTTTTAAAATAAAAGCATACATTTGATTTCAGTATGTAACAGCCGGTGCAATTTATGATCCTTGTAAAGGCTAGCTTTTTTTTTTTTTTTTTAATTCACTTTTCATTCTCTCAGTCGCGTTCAGAATCAATCCATACAACCCCATCTGACACAGCTGTTTTCACTAAAGGCGCTATAGCTCTGCAGTGTACCACGATGCATACTAACGCCAAACACCCTCAACCCAGGAACATATATTGGTGTAAAAGTATAACAAAAGTGCACTTTTATTCAAGTGCACTTTTTCCATCGCCTTTTCCTGTAAGAAGCAATGTACACACTTCTCTCTATGCTGTGGTTTCTATTACACACCTGAAAGAAAGAGACAATACATGTGAAAATATCCAGCATACAGCAACATGCGGGACTGGCAGGAACACTCAATAAAACTGAATAAAAAGAAAATCAAGTGACGGAGAGATACGAAGAAGGCAGCTTCGCCAGCGTCTGTGTGTCAGAACCGGGGCGTTAGTATGCATCGTGGTACAACGCAGAGCTATAGCGCGTCTGTATTCTGTTTCTTTTGTACTCCGGCACGCAGAGGAGAGAATAGTAAAGAGCAGTAAGTTCGGCGCTATATGCAATCATCAGACACTCCCCATCTGCCCGTTGTTTTGTTATACTTTTCAATACTTTTTATACTGCTCAAACGGGCATGCTCAAAAATACACGTGTAATGCCACGAAAAGTGCACGCAGACACTTCATTTCGCAAACAAAACAAGTGCACTTTTATTCAAAACTACCTGTATAACCGAAGAAAAAAGAAAGCAAGAAACAGAATACAGACGCTATAGCTCTGCGTTGTACCACGATGCATACTAACGCCCCGGTTCTGACACACAGACGCTGGCGAAGCTGCCTTCTTCGTATCTCTCCGTCACTTGATTTTCTTTTTATTCAGTTTTATTGAGTGTTCCTGCCAGTCCCGCATGTTGCTGTATGCTGGATATTTTCACATGTATTGTCTCTTTCTTTCAGGTGTGTAATAGAAACCACAGCATAGAGAGAAGTGTGTACATTGCTTCTTACAGGAAAAGGCGATGGAAAAAGTGCACTTGAATAAAAGTGCACTTTTGTTATACTTTTACACCAATATATGTTCCTGGGTTGAGGGTGTTTGGCGTTAGTATGCATCGTGGTACACTGCAGAGCTATAGCGCCTTTAGTGAAAACAGCTGTGTCAGATGGGGTTGTATGGATTGATTCTGAACGCGACTGAGAGAATGAAAAGTGAATTAAAAAAAAAAAAGCTAGCCTTTACAAGGATCATAAATTGCACCGGCTGTTACATACTGAAATCAAATGTATGCTTTTATTTTAAAACAGTAAGACTAAGAGCAGTTTACTTCTCAAAACGGAGGAGCACAGGATCGAACTCGTGACCTTTTGATTCCCAAGCGGGGGGTGAGTCTATTGAGCCACGGAGGCAGTTACAATAAAGTGGTGTCAATGTCACATGTTTAGGCGTCTTTTTGTTTCTGCAGTTATATTTTTGAATAAAAGCGCAATTGTGTTATTCTTGTGAAAATGTTTCTTTGCTATTTGGACTTCAGGCTTCATACATTATACAGTTTATGCCTACATTTTGTCATCTACTACTAGAATATAAAAAAGTTTCTGTTTTAACAATGTGTTGACACAGATTACTGTAGAAACGGAACAGACATGAAATGCGTGTGTTCCAAACAACGATCTATTATTTCCACTCTAAAACTCCACTTCACTCCCAGATACTCAATCAAGGCATGAGCTGAGAGAAGTTCGTGCACGTTCTAAATTGGTGGGGGGATGGAATAGCCGGCTGCTCCGAGCTTCTCTTTATCAGCACATTTAGAAGACAAAGGGCGCTGGCGGAGAGGTGTGAAGGGATTTAAGAAGCAGTTTAAGGTGGGACGGAATTACGAGTTTTTTCGTAGGCTCTGGTAATTCTAGTGTTAACAGAGTGTAACAAGTCCTGGAAAGCTGGTAGAAAGACTGATAGATATATGTGTGGCTGGGGATGGTACCCAGCCGGGACGCCCAGAAGAACCGGAGGAAGGCTTACGCTTCCTCCAGACCACGAGGCCGCGACCACCCTGGTGGCTATGGGGACCACAGGAAAGGAGCATGGAAGCTGAACCCTATAGGGGCCTGTGGTCACTGCCAGGGGGCGCCCAGATGCCTGAGGAGCCTGGCCCTCATCACTTCTGCCACACCTAGAAGTGCTGGAGGGAAGAAGACCAGGGACACCTGGAGTGATTCTGGGTGCACAGCCAGCACTTGCGCCACACCTGGGAGAGCTGACGGAAGGTTATCGGGAGGCACCTGGAGCTCATCCAGGTGAACATAAAAGGGGCCGCCTCCCTCCATTCGATGGCTGGAGTCGGGTGGAAGAGGACGGAGCTCGGAGGAGAGCAGTGGAGGCGGTCAGGAGAAGAGAAAGGCATTGTGTTGAGGACCTGGACTGAGGGCAATTGGTGCTGCAGCATTGGGTTGTGTGTGCACTGTAAATGGATATATTGTAAATGAACATGTGTTTTAGTGGAAAGAAACACTGACTGAAATTTGTAAAAACAATACTAGACTATCGCATATCTCTCCAGGTCTTAATTACCTACTATATATGCTCTGTAGTCTTTCCTTTTCAGCTTCACTCTTGATGAAGGCTATACATCTGAAACACTGTGCCTTTTTCCTTTCATTCTCAAATTGGAAGTAACCAGTATATATATTTTATCATAATTATTTTAGTGCTAGGTCTTTTGGTCATAAAATATCTTGCGACACAAAAAGGAACATATTTACTCTTGCTGGTTCTTTTCTTGTAATAAATACATAAATAATTAAAAGAAACAAAACTAGTACCATTACGTTTTATAATTGTTGGTATTTTCTTGGTACCAAGGTATTGGTCCTTGTAACATTACTTACAGGTGCACAGTTTTACAGTTAGAAATACAAACTCCTTCATGTTGTAGATCTTTTGTTCTCTGTTACCGGCATCTTCACGCTGTATATCATGAAAGCAGCATTGGCCGTTACAGTATTAGCAGTAACTTCTATTTTATTGTGGATTAATATGTTTAGATGAAAATAAGTTTGTCTATTCTCATAAAAAATGCTTTCACTTGTAAGCGCAGTACGTTGTACACCAATAGAAATATAGTGTAGTTAAAATAAAGCACCAAAAACCAAAAAAAAATCATGATGCTGAACACAATAGCAAAGTATGAACACAGACATAATGTACTGTTTCTTTTTTGTTTTTTATTCTTTTTTTTAATAAACATTTTGGGTCCCTAAACATTCAAAAGTCAACACAGAAGAGAACAATAAAATAAATTCCTTGTGGCCTAGGTATGCTGTCTCATCCTGACCCTGTGGTAGTCGGATATGCACTACATATGAGCAAACACTGTGCTGTATGAGCTGGAATACAGTAAAGGTCTTACAGTTGTCTCAGCATTAGTGGTGACACATCTAGCGAAGTGAAAATACTGCTTCATATTTCAGGTTTTGGATTCAAATGCCAGTCTGGACACTGTATGTGTGGATTTGCATTGCATGGGTGTGTCCCATGATTGACTAGTATGTTCCAGAGTTAGTTCCTGACAAGTTTCTCTAAGTAAACTTTTTTCCCAGTTTTATTTCCACTTTTTTTTTTTTTTTGGTGATAATTATGAAACACCCCATGTATGATTTCATGCCATATTAAAAGTCAGCTGTAAATACTGTAATAATGTGATAATTATGAGTGTGAAGCTGACACTTTTCTCTTGAAAACAGGGTATTTATGTGGGTGTGCGGCATAGTTTACCTGTATAATGCAGCAAAAATTTTTTAAAACATTTTTGGACCATTGCTCGGCCTGGTACCGGGCTGCTGATGGTTTTAAATGTCAAAAGCTGCTGATAGAGATAATAAAGGAAGAAATTAAAAGGTTGGTATGCCATTTAATCCTATAGAAATGTGTGAACAAGTTTGAGAATTCATTTAGCTGCATCTATTTTTCTTTCAAAAGTGTCTTGGAAGCCTGAGAGGTTAATGTGGCAATGGTCAGGCGATGCTAAATATTTTATAATAGGCTGTGTATGGTTTTCAGTTCTGACCATTTGAATGTGTTCCCTAAAATGCTGTTAAAGCAGTTTCTCTTTTACCAAGATATGTTGTTCCACACTTTCTGCAAGAGATTAAGTAAATATCATTTTTGAACTTTCAGGAGGTTGGCACGTTTTTATATAATATTTTACAGCGGGACTAGATGTAATTTTACTGTTGTTGACATATTTGTAAGTGATATGGTGGCTCCTATTATAGCAGAACGTTCCTGGTGTGGAAGGTTTCTCTGCTTCCTAAAATGAATAGAGAACAAGAAATTTGTGTATATTATGTCATTGATAGAAGAAGATCAAGGGTAGATTAGATAAAAAGTCTGTCTGTAAAATAGGGGAATTTTATCCTGTTTTCTGAGGGGAAGGAAAGAGAGAGATTGTTTATTTAGAAACTGGATGACAAACATTTCTGATGTTCCTGTTTGGGTGAATGAAGAGAGACTGAAAAAATAATTTTTAATGTGCCATGGTTGGAAGCAGCTATAGAGCAGGTATGTTAGCCAGTTAGCATGCAATCAACAGAGGTTTTTATTCCTGGAGACTATTATGACGGTGTAGTAGAGCTACAAGTAGGTATTTTGACCTGACAGGTAACTGGAAGCTGTTGAAATGTTTGATTAATCCCTGAAGCTGGCTGCTAAGATATATCTTTTGTACAGGTCAGAAACAAGGCTTGGATAGGAAGGAAACAACTATCATTCTGTAAAGTTCTACAGTTGTTCTGCAAAGATTTTGGTATACCTAGGTCCTGTCCTAGTATGACATTGCGACCTGGTCGCTAGGTGTGGCTATCAAGAGATGGCACTAAGGTTAAGTACCAGTTCTGCTAGTTTAATAAGACTGAACGTGGGTGAGTGGAATGCACTGGATGTCAGTTAAAGTAATGTCTGAGGGCCTGTGGAGGGCAGTTGTGTAAAAAGAATTGATGTCCCAAATAAAAATGAGGCCTTTGGTACCCTAAACCTGAAACAAGCAAACACCTGGATAGTGGATAGTTCCCCACTGATCAATAGGATGGGACAAATAATACATTTCTACAGAGTTCAGTTCTGTTCAGTGCAAAACAATTAACTGCAGTTTTAAGGTCCTGCATATTGATAAACTACCTAATTTTTGCACCATTTCTATTCAAATACAAGGTATAGTTAGTTAATATTTAACATATTTTTATTCATTCACTGAATGTTTTGGCAAGTGTATACATCTTCATCTTACTTTTCTAAGATGAAAATTATTAGTTTGTGTATATTTATATTACAGTTTAATTCTGAATTTGTACTTAAATCTTATAACAGTTTGAGGATGATTCTTTTTAAAGAAAAATGATCAGTGTACATGAAGAAACAATCACATTTTTTTTTTTAAATAATTACACTACTTTTCCAAATGTAAACAAGTAAATTATTGTTAAAACATTTCGCATTCTGCAAAGTCTTGTAAAACTGTATTTGCTATTTGACTTAACAAATATTCATTAAGGCTCCATCAGTACAATCCAGGTGATGCTTTTCTGCAGCTTTCAGTTCAATGGTCAGACACATTTGAAGTAGGTGTCCATAAATCTGTTTAGTGAATTCCTAATGTTATTCTAATGGATTTAGTGTGAAACTTTGCTTGGTCAGTGCTCTTGTCTGTACAAGCAGAATTTAACCTAAATTAGAGTATGAATGTCAAAATGTCCTATTCCAAAACATTTTATAAGTAAATTACCCAATAAAATGCTTGAAAGATTATTATTCACAGTAATTATGCAGAGTGTAATCAGTCATACATATATGAACAAAAAATATTAGTTGTTTGACACGTTTCTAATTTTAAGTAAATTTTATTTCTTCTTTAGATAGGTTATTGTACACCTTTAAACTCCATTGTAGAAAAACAGTTTATTTTGAGTACTATGATTAAACAGTAAAGGGAAATAGATGTAAAGAGTTCCTCTTAAATTATGTTTTGTTGTTCTGGCAGATTTGTATATTCTACCATCAAAAATATAAATAAACCAGTATTTATTAACAATAGCAGGGTTTAACTACAACGTGCATACTGCACAGTGCTAGTAAACACATAATGAAATGCAGTTTTCTTAGACATACAGCTTTTTAATTTCTATCAAATCTCTCATGTTTTTGTATACTTCTACTATGTTTCTGAAGTTTAATTTGTGCAGTATATAGTACAGTTAAATTTTTCGATAATTACATTTTCCAGGAAATTGTTCCACTAGTAGTCTGTATTCCTTAGTCAGTTTTTGGTATTAGCCCTTTGTTATTTAATTTGATTTTAGGTGTAATCCATGACCCAGTTATTGAGACGCAGTCCGAAGGTGATTACTTTACGTATAGTCAGAATATCACATTGGAGATTTATTTAATTTGGTAGTCTTTGCATGTTTAAAATGTATGTAGAATTAGTGGAAATCACTTTTATCTGAAAACTGATTTATTTTCTTTCTTTTACTTTTTCTTTGCTTTTTCTTTCATAGACTTTATTGGGAGTGCCAGAGAGTGTTGTTAAAATACAGCTACATCACGTCTTCGGGTTGTTTCTTATCTTTTATGTTATTAGTGGCCTTAATGAATTTAGAATGAGCTTTGAGAGTAATGTAATAATAGAGCTTTTTATAAACTGTTGTTGAAAAATCAATTCACATTATAAACAAAATATCCTTTGAATTAGAAGCTCCACCTCTCCCCCTCATTCATTGGTCAAGATATTCTTGTCTTTTATTCAAAATTCAATCCAATATGAATTGTGCTTCCTGTTTTTGATGTGTGCTGATTTTTATGGAAGTAACTATTTAACACAAGTTAGCAAAAAATGCATGTGTTTTGCATGTTGTGAACAAACTGCTGGATAACGCAACATGAGTGACATGAGAAGCGCCGTGTGGAAGTTTTTCTTGTTGTTCGCCATTGTAGAGCATCGGTTACCATTGACTTGTGTTATATTATAAGCTCCTTCTCCATGGAAAAAATGAGATAAATTTTTTTTTCTCGCTCATTGATACAAAATACATGAGGAAACATATAAGAAAAACAATTTTTGGGTGGAGTATTCCTTTAAAGAAATAAAAAATGGCCTAGCAGGAAAGTATATAAGTTTTCATAGTTTACACTTTGTTGCTATTCAATAGTTTGGTTTGCTTGGCTGATTGCTAATTTATCATTAACAGCAAGTACAATGAAGGTTTAAATAATTTCCTTTAGTTTGCCTTTGAATGTGATTGAATATTCTTTTTGTTTTTGGTTGTATGCTTAAAGTGTGAAAGGACTGAAAAAAAAATTTCCTTGATTCTTTTAAAATAAAAGTAATTGTCAGGTACTAGTTATTTATATAAGAGTCAATTGTACCAAAAAAAGCCAACAAATTAATAATTTTTAAAATTTTTTTTAATAGTTGAAATAACGTTCTATTTTGAAGACATTTCCCCACCCAAGTAAAATTGTTTTTAATTAATTTATTTTATATGTGCTTTATGGAATTGTGGTTAAAAAAGCGGTAACTAAATTTTGTTTACTACATTGTCTTCTGTTTTATTTTAGAGTCAAGATTGGAAGGATGGCTATCACTGCCTTTTAGAAACAATACTAAAAAGTTTGGATGGGAGAAGAAGGTAACATTATATAATAAATCCCCCTCAAAAAAGTTAATTCTGATATTTGCCTTGGTGCACCATATTACAATAAAGATTACCACTGCAATGATCATTTATGCTGTTTATATTTAAGTTTGAATAACTGCCACAGATTGCTGTCTTTATATTGAACATTTTGCGGAGGGATAATACCGCATAGCTGTTTATACTGGACAACAAAGATTTTCCTTCCTGAACACTTAGGTGTATCTTGTGGATTTTTGGCCTACTTATCACAAGAAAAAAATGCACTGCTTTAGTACAGTCACCTATTTATGATTTTTCTATCATAAGTAATTTGTATACAGTACAACAACTACAGCTGCAACATCTGTAGTGATCTAACAGTACTTTACTGGCACTGCTACTAGGAGTCCAGCTTGGATATTCTTAGTATTGTTTTTTTTATTTATTAATAGGACAGCAATGCTAAGGAATCTAATTAAATTAAAATGAAATGGCTGCTCCTTACACATTTGCTTCCAAGGTAGAACAGTGTGGCACGTAAAGCATTTGTCAACCCAAGAAAGATATATTTGCTTCATATTTATATAGCACTTGGACTGATTAAATATTTTGTGAAAATTATGAACAAAGAAGGTGAAGGATTTCAATGCTTAAGACAGGTGTTTTTAGGAATAACTAATGGCAAGATTAAGGAAGACATTTATGTTGGTCCACAAGTTATGACACATTGAGTGGTTCCAACATCTGTTAGTGGGGCCAGAGAAACAGCCTGCAAGGCATTCAAGAATGTTGAGAATTTTCTTGGTAACTTTGGAGCATCATACTATGCCCAGCCTGTTGACAACATGCTTCAAGCACACAAAATCATGACGTACAACATAACGCTAACATTTTGTTTTCTGCATTCACACCTGGTCTGCTTCCTTGCTAATCTTGTTGCAGTCAATGATGAACATGGTGAAAGGTTTTACCAGGACATTGTTGCCGTTGGAAAGGCAGCGTGAAGGCAACTGGAATACATCAATCCTGGCCGACTATTGAAATGAGAAGCACTAGATGTGGAGTACAAACGAAAATCCGCAGCAGCAAAACATTTTTAGCTCAACTGAACTAATACTGAAGCTAAATTCAATAAAAGTTAATTTCGTGTTACTCAATACAGTCAGTCTGAAATTATATTTGTGTTGCATCTTGAGGTTGTCAATCAAATACTAAAAATTTTCAGGTAGCAAAACTTTTGGAAAAAAAATTGTTGTTGGGTGTTACTGGAGGTTATGGAAGGTTTTATTTTTCAGTTGGTAGAGGGTGACTATTAGACTAAAGAGGGTAGTAGTTATGTTGTAGTATAAATAGTGTGGCAAGGTCCCTTGTTTTAAATCACTTCAGATACAAATGAAAACCCTTTCCTGCAAAATTCTGTTTTCCTTTTTTTTAATTTGACAGTACGTTGTTGTGAGTAGTAAGAAGATACTTTTCTACAACAGTGAACAAGACAGAGAACAATCTAATCCTTATATGGTCTTGGATATTGAGTAAGCAGTTCATTTTCTTTCGGTGTAGTAATGTAAGTTGTTTTTTTTTTTTTCAGTTTTCTTTTGGATATATACTTAACAATTTGAGTCTGCTTTTGTTTTCTTACTAGTAAACTGTTCCATGTGAGATCAGTAACACAAACTGATGTGTATAGAGCCGATGCTAAAGATATCCCAAGGATATTTCAGGTAATACTTACTTTAATGTCTTGCATGTTTTTAAAAAAAACAATTCTTTAAAAACAGAAGATGAGATTGACATTTGAAAAATTATTCCCTATTCTCAGAAAATTGTGGTACTTTTTATAAAATCATATGATCTACTTTATAGAACATTTAAAAATTAAAAAATTAAAGAATTAAAAAATGTGTTCTTTTAAACACCAGAATGAATATATGAATATATATATATATATATATATATTTTTTTTACTTATCCACTCTAGTTAGAATATTTAATTTATTTAATAAAATTTAATTTATATCCGTGATTTGACAAAAACATTTTTTGAAGTCACTATACACTCACAGGCCACTTTATTAGGTACACCTTAATATTACCGGGTTAGACCCCCTTTTGCTTTCAGAACTGCTGTAGTTTTTTGTGGCATAAATTCAACAAGGTGATGGAAAAATTCTTCAGGAATTTTGGTCCATATTGACGTCATAGCATCATGCAGTTGCTGCAGATGCAAATCTCCTGTTCCACCACATCCCAAAGGTACCCTTTTGGATTGAGATTGGTGACAGTGGAGGCCATTTGAATACATTGAACTCATTGTCTTGTTCAGAAACCCAGTTTGAGATGATTTGAGCTTTGTGACATGGAGCGTTACCCTTCTAGATGTTGCCTTCAGAAGATGGGTACACTGTTGTCATAAAGGGATAGACATGGTCAGCAACAATACTCAGGTAGGCTGTGGCATTTAAACAATACTTAATTGGTACTAAGGGGCCCAACGTGGGCCAAGAAAATATCTCCTACACCATTACAACACCACCACCCTGAACTGTTGATATAAGGCAGGATGGATCCATGCTTTCATGTTGTTGACACCAACTTCTGAACCTTCCATCTGAATGTCACAGCAGAAATTGAAACTTGTCATACCAGACAGTTTTTTAACCTCAGTTGCCTGTTCTTAGCTAAAAGGAGTGGCACCCGGTGTAGTCACCTGCTGCTGTAGTCCATTTTTTTCAAAATTTGATGTGTTTTGCATTCAGAGGTGCACTTCTGCATACCTTGGTTGTAACAAGTAATGTAAATACTATTGCCATTCTATCAGCTCAAACCAGTCTGGCCATTCTCACTCAGAAAACTGGAGCTCACTGGATATTTTCCCTTTTTCAGACCATTCTCTGTAAACCCTGGAGATGGTTGTGCATGAACATCCCAGTAGATCAGCAGTATTTGAAATACTTGGACTTTAAACTTAAATCACTTTTCTTCCCCATTCTGATTCTTGGTTTTAACTTCAGCAAGGTCATCTTGGGAATATTTGTATGCCTAAATGCAGTGAGTTGCTGCCATGAGATTGACTGATTAGATATTTGTGTTAACAAGCAGTTGAACAGGTGTACCTAATAAAGTGGTCAGCGAGTGTGAATAAAACACTTTCTTGGATACGTGGATTTTGTACCGTTCTTGTTGCATTTACAAATAGAAAAAGATTCTTTTTATGCTGTGAAATACACACTATGTATAGTCTGATCCAATATTCATTGTCTAAATGTGATATTCATAATTGTAATCACTCATTATGCATCTTTAACCATAAATTAGAATTTCTCTACAGGACTGATAGTTCATTTTAGGAGAGGTACCTATTTTTAAGAATGAAAAAAAGAACATTTCCCAAAAAAGAAACATTTGTCTTTTGTGCAATTACATGTAAAAATGTCTGTCCAGCAGTGTGTGTATATATATATATGTATGTATGTATATATATGTATATATATGTATATATATGTATATATATGTATGTATATATATAACGGCGTAGCAAAGTTCACAGGGGCCCGGGTGCAATCATCATTGAATGGGCCCCCAAATCTGCATGCTTAGCCGCCCGGAGGGGCTCTCACTGCTGAAATGCTTGAAGACAAGATAGATTGAGAAGGAAACCATTAAAAACGATGTTCGGAGAAAAATATAGTTTTGTTTTGTAAAGATTAAAAACAGATGTGTGTTGGCGACTTGGCGTTATTGCCTAATAGTGTATATACACTGTACTCGTCTGTTGTCTCAGCCGGTACTATAGAACAATAAAAATAAAGGATTATCTATGTTTACATATCAAAATCACAACGGATAAAACTTTCAATACGGAATGTAATGAGCATTTCAGCATTCCGTTCAATATTTGTCAGGCCTCACGGCAACGGCAAACGGGACAGACGGGCGCCAAAATACGAAATTGTCCCAATAATCCCATACAATACGGAAGTATGGAACGTCTATAATTATGTAAAAATCAGACAATTTTAATCTCTCATCTCTTTATATTTCGTCAATAAAAATTGTTATACAAACTTACATACACCGAATACCATTCTTATGATGATTATGATATCATAAATTAAGTACATGTAAAACTAATACGTGACTAATAACCTGACAAGTGAGTTACCTGACACTGCACTGTCTGCACACATCAGAATTTTTGTTTTCTTGCTTTCTTTCTTGCAAATTCTGCTACAAGCTCGTTGGTGTCCAATTTCATGGCTCGTCGACTTTCAATCGATAGCACAGCGAATGCAGAAAGTCTCATCTCTGTCATTGTACTCCGCAAATAATTCTTTATAATCTTCAATTTTGAAAATGTGCGCTCTGCTGAACATACAGTGATTGGCAATGTCGGAAACAAGATCAGAACTGTGACTATGTTTGGAAAACTTGATGATGATAAGTAATTTTCCACAATCAAAAAATCAGCCAAATCACGGACACTTTTCATTCGACATAAATCTTGTTTGAACGCGTTTTTGAAGGACAATACTTCGGTGCAATAGTCTGCAGTTATGTCCTTTGAATACTTACTCACTAACTTTATAGAGGCATCATATAGCTCCTGGTCATCAGCTTAAGACATGAACTTGGACGTCACTGACTTAAACAAGTCTGCAATCTTCTGATGGGCAAGAAACCTCGTACGAAGTTGAGAAATAAAGATATCAAGCATTTTGTTAAAAACTAAAATTTCAAAATTCTTTTCTGCACCCTCAATTCTTTCATCTCTTGGAAGTTCATTAAAATGTCTCCTAACAGCTCACGATCTTTTCGGCTTAAATTCAGGATTAATACCCCATCTTTGAGCCATTCTTACAGCCTCGTTTTTGACCCCTTCAAAATCATTCCTCAGGTCGTTTATTTCATTGTAGACACGTTCCAAGTGGGTCACAGCTTTGCTTAAATCTTGCTGTTCTGCTTCCAGTAACGTTGACACAATGTTTATGGCTGTCACAACTCTGGTTTCAAGAATCAAAAGAATCACTGTTTCAAATGTCTCCAATTTTCCCTTTATTGCTGCTGCATCGTCACCCTCTTTCTTGGTTTTGGAACATAAAACTATTTGTATTAGCAGTTTCAGTACACTCGCATATCTGAATCGAATTGGCACTAACGCATCGTTTCTAGACGACCATCTCGTTGGACAAAGTTTCTTGAGAGTTTTCATAAATATTGTTTCTCTGTCATCTAATAGAACCCATCTGGAGATGCTGTGCCCGAAAAACACGTAGACAGCTTCCACCAAATCGTAGAATTTTCCCACTTCTCTAACGCATTTGACAGAATCGTTCAACACCAGATTCAAATTATGGTTTGCACAATGAACGTAATGAGCAAGAGATTGCTTTTCTTGGAGAACAGCCTGAAGCCCATTGTATTGACCACTCATATTTGAAGCCCTGTCATAACCCTGACCACGTAGTTTATCGAGATCTAATCCGTGTGTTTCAAGCGATTGCAGGACTTGATCGGCCATGCTTGAAGATTTCTGACTGTCACAAATGTCAAAACCCAAGAACGATTCATGGATTTCTAGCTTTTTGGGTACGCCATCAACGCATTGCACAATAATATATCGAAAAATTATGCTAATTTGATCTACCTTCGTCACGTCTTGAGTGGTGTCAGCAATCACAGAAAAAAATGGAGACTGCTGAATATCTTTCCGGATATTGGAAACAACTGCATCACCAAGAAGGCATATTATTTCATTCTGAATCTGAGGGCTCAGGTATGTCAAGCTGCCTTTTGGCTTCTTTAAGAGTTCCTCTAAAACTGGATCGTATTTAGCAAGAAGCCCAATCACCGCAAGAAAGTTGCCCTTGTTTGTCACATTCTCCGCATGACGATCTTCTCGGTGACCACGAAATGCTAAGTTGTTGCAAGCTAAGGTCAAACTAACGTTTACTATACGGTGTATGGCCTTCTTCCTGTACAGCTATTCTGCGTATTTCATCAATTGTTGCTTGCGTTTCATGCAGTCTGTATACTTGGCAAGCTCGTTCATGGCGTTTAATGGCTCTTGTCAAATGTTTCCAGTCACTAAAACCTTGAGCCCACGGATCAGTATTCGAACTGCCAGAAAACAACCAACATGGTTGGCAGTAACAGACATTTAATTTCTCGGAATAACAGAGCCAAAATCTGGGAAGCACCAAGCCGGCTTCATTTTTCTTCTCATAGTAAGACACATTGAATCGTCGACCTGCATTGCTGCCACTCTTCTCCTGATGCGGGAAAGCCGGGAATTCTATGTTTGGTCTACAACACCCATTTTTCACAATAAACTTGATTTTGTCCAGAGTTAAGTTTCTTCCAAAGTGACCTTTATCTGTCGGGTATTTTTCTGCGGGCGTTACTATCACAGACTTCATAGCAGTGGATGCAGTGCATGATGGAATCCGGGTAGAAGACAGTGAATAGTCATCACTGTCGTATTCTAGGGTGGGAGCAGGAGATGAATCACCAGATATATATGTATGTATATGTGTGTATATATATGTATATATATATATATATATATATATGTATATATATATGTATATATATATATGTGTATATATATATATGTATATATATATATGTGTATATATATATATATATATATGTATGTATAGTATGTATATGTATATATATGTGTATATATGTATGTATGTATATATATATATGTATGTATATGTATATGTATGTATGTATATGTATATATGTATATGTATATATATGTATGTATATGTATATATATATGTATGTATGTATATATATTTATATAAAATATAGAGAGAGATGTAATATCCATTTTTTAATCCTTTGGAATTTTAAATCATTTAAGTAATGTTTCAATAAATGATGATACTCTAAGTTCATTTTGCAATTTTTGCATAATATGTTATTTATTGATTGATTATATTTATTCTGTGTGTCTGTATCTTTGTTTTAATGTTTGTTACAGTATGCTTCTAAATTTCCCCTTGGGTTTAATAAAGTTTATCTAATCTAATTTCAAGATGACATTTATTGTACATAGTGCATTTTCTCAGAACTGTATTAATAATACAATACCAAGAAACATGCATGTATAGAATATGTGTGTATATAAATAGATATATGCTATTATTTATTTATACAGTCATTTTTATGTTACAATAGTTGCTTTTCTGAGGCAGTGAGTGCTTGCATACGTCCTGAACCGAAAGCAACTGGGTTTCAATAATAATCTGTGCCTTCTCTACCACCCTCTGCAGGGCTTTATGATCTGCAAGCTGGTGGTGTGCTCGGATTGATAATTTATTCACTGACAGATATTAAGAGTTTTGTTTATAGAAAAGTAATTGTAATTTCAGATATTATATGCTAATGAAGGGGAGAGCAAAAAAGATCAAGAGTTTCCTGTAGAACCACTACCTATTGGAGAAAAATCCAGTTATATTTGCCACAAAGGACATGAGTTCATTCCAACACTGTACCACTTCCCTACAAATTGTGAAGCTTGCACAAAACCATTGTGGAACATGTTTAAACCCCCACCTGCCTTGGAATGTCGTCGTTGTCATATCAAGTGTCACAAAGATCATATGGATAAAAAAGAAGAAGTCATTGCACCTTGTCGAGGTAAAATATACTGTACTGTTAGTATTTCTGTGTTTAAAAACATTTTCATGGAGATAAAATGGAGTAAAATTTTATTTCTGTTGCTACAGTCTAAGTAGCCTTAAATTAAAATATACATTTTACAGTTCCATATAAAAGTTTGGACAGCCCTGGTAAAATACATATTTTGTTGTCATTTAGTATAACAAATACAAGTTTAATAGTAAACAAGTAAAGCGATGGCATTTTTATGGAAATATAAATGTACAGTTATGATTTATTTGATTACCTTAAAAATGGTAAAAAAGAATTAAGAGTAAGTTTGGAATTTGCATTCCCTCTGCAATTCAGAACTTTTCAGAAATGCCAATAAACCAATATCAAAATTCAGTGATAAATTTAACTAACTTATTGATATCTTATTTACATTGCTTAAGTGCAGGATCTTTTAAAATCCAGTTTATTTCCTAATGCAAAAGTAGCAAATCAGTATTCCAAAAAGACTGCAATTTTTGCTCTATAATAGAAAATCTTAGATACGTTTGTTTTGGTTAATATGTGCCTGTGTATAAAGTACTTTAATGGCTGTGTTTCAGTATAAATAGATATGTACATTTTAAAATAACTTTTAAAACTGTCCTGTAAATCAGGATTGTCACAATAATTCCCTGCAATTTTATAGTAGCATTATCTTAATGAAAACATGCAAATATTTTTAAAAATGCTTAATTAATGCATTTCTTTCATTTATTTGTAATGTATGAATCACAGCTAAATTTAAAACTTTTGCTGTTAAGGGAGTTTTTTTTTTTCTCTTATAGCAATAACTTGATAGTTTTACTTTTTCCAATGGTAGGTCATACAATATACTAGAAAAATATTTTCTTATAGTAGGGAATGTTAAATAGACAATAAAAGGCAGAGCATATATGAGTAATTGACTTCAAATTCTTCTCACTTTGCATTTTTAATTGCACTGAAATCCTTATATATAAAAGAATGTATTGTAATCATTCACTCTGAATTAAAATTGTCTTTTGCAAAATTTCTTTTAAGGTTTGTAAACAACTGAAATCTTTTTGTTTTTAGTTAACTACGACATTTCTACAGCAAAGAACCTTTTGCTATTAGCAAATTCACAAGAAGAACAGCAGAAGTGGGTTAGCCGTCTTATAAAAAAGATTCCAAAGAAACCACCTGCACCAGATCCATTTGCTAGGTCCTCTCCAAGAGCTTCCATGAAGGTACAACCAAATCAATCCATGCGGCGACCAAGTCGACAGCATCCACAAAGTAAACCAAGGTAAATTCACAAAAATGTAATTTTTTTTTGGTGGAGTAAAAGTCTAAATACACTGTCGGATTTTGCTATTTATTATTTGATAATGGGCCTTAAGGACAAATTTATTTATAATTTTTACATTTCTAATAATTTTTTTATCTAGATTTTTTGCAAGAATAATTGTTTGTTGACACACTGACATTCCAGAGTAGTTCATATATTTATTGGTAAATGTTTTTTGAATATTAAAGGCACGTAAAATATGTAAGTAATAATATTAGTGGCTTTTACAGTCTGTCTTCTGACACTTGTCAATACAATGAATAATGCTATAATTCACATGCTTTCTGCTTTTCCCATTCTTAATTTATTTTATTAATTTTTTTTGACCCATGTCTACATTCTCATATTTTTTAATACATAGAGACCCAACCCACAGACACAACAATAACAATTATGTTAATAGAATAAAATAAAGGATATTCACTCTAAAGCAGATATCCAATGCACGTTCCAGAAATCTGCCAACATACAAAATAATTATGCAATTATTCCTCCTTTCTCCTCCAATTGAGTGTTGCCTCCCAACTCTGACTCATTTATGTGCGGCAGCAGGCTCATTTTTAAGCTGGAACTGGAAATACTTTTGGCACCACATCATGACTTCTGGAAAGCACTTTTGGGTAATAGAAAAAGTAGTGAGGTCCTCCCCAGACAGTGCCCTCTAACGATACCCAAGGACCCCAACAGGGCTGCACATCTGCAATCCAACTGCCAAGCATCCCTGCGGGTGTCCCAGCTGAGTACCTGTGTGAGGACCACTGTCGCCTATGGGGGATTGAACTGCTCCTGACTCCTGGCTATTGTTCTCCTCCTGCAATAGTTTTTGGTTCAATTCATTATAATTATTTTAAATTATTCTGTGTAAAGTGTATTCTTCTACATGACCATTATTTAAACTTTTTTTTTTAACTGGCAGCTAAGTATATATTCAAACTGGGCTATGTATAAATCAAGAGTAGTTGTATTTTTTTAGATTACTTTAGGTTTATTGGCAAGTACTATCTTTCATAAATCCTTTTCATAAATTTTAAATAGTTAAGTGGGAAATTTGCCCAAATTTTATTCTATGTATTTATTATAATACACATCAGGTTATTTTGTTGCTGATTGGGTTTTTATTATTTTCCACAAAAGTACTGTTTTTTAAGTGACCTATAAATGTACAAAACATCTAATAATTTTGCATTGGTGTTAACAAAATGTCAAAAATATTCTTAAATATCAGCATTTAAAAAATATTACTTGCAGCAACAATTAGCCCTTAAGTCATCTTAGTGGTTTGGAAAATGGGTAGATCAACAATAAAATAATTTGATGGGGTCGGGAAAAAAAAAAAAAAAGTCATGTTTGCTCATAATGTCCTGTGAGGCCACAGATAGGAGTGAGTGTTATTTTGTGGTTTTTTTTTTCAAAAGTTATATAAGACGTGTTTAATGTAAAATCGTATTCTGTGGTTGACATAGAATTATTAAAATTTAGCTACCCATTAAATTATTTGAGTTGTATTCCCGAATCTCCCACGTTCACAAAGCTATTTTTGTGCTACTTAAAGAAAATATTTTATCATGCTTGTGCACCCACTCTTCTGTAACTGGCTTGCTTACTTCATCTTTGGCATAAAGTGTTTTAGGTTGGTAACCCTTTAGATTAGCAAACAGATAATATTCACATGAGGTCAGGTCTGGAGAATTGCATTGGTGTAGCACCTCTTTGAATCCACAGTTTTACAGAATAACCTTTGCTACAAATGCATTGTTATAAACCAGAAGATCCACATTTCTCTTTTCCACTGTCTTGATTGACTGCTGCAAATGACAAAGCAAGTTAGCTTAATGTTGACCAGCTATGTGCACCCTCTGAATCATATTATCACTATGGACTACAACTACAACCTAAGCATTATACAAAGTTGTGCACATGAATGACCTTGCCAGCACTTGATAGGACTTTGAATTTCCCTGGTGTTAAAGAATTGCCATGCTTTTATTGTTTTGATTGTTGTCTGCACTCTAGATCACATTGATTAGTCAAAGTTTCATCCCCCTATTATGAAACACTTCTTAAATTTCTCCTATTCAAAATTCATTACCTCAAGGTTGTCCTTTGAACACTGGATGTCGTGATGCTTCATTTCAGCAGTCAATATTCTGAGCATTCAACATACACAGAATTTGCTCATGTTAAATTGTTAATGAAGAATGGCTTCAACTGACCCATAATTTTATACAGTAGCTGCTATCTCACATACCACTTACTCTTTAATTTTCCATTATAATTCACACTTACAAAATTACAGACTAGATCTTTTTCTTTGTTGAAAACAAAAGTGCACTAGAATAAACTTTTGTCCTAATTGTTCAAGGAAGAGAAAGCTACTCACTGCTTCACGAAACACTTTATGATATCTACCCTACTCACACAGTGAGCGCATCTGTTTGTATCACTTTCAGTACTGGAAGAGAAGTACATGCATTTCATCCTGTGAAAAACAGTTGTGTAGATTGTCAAAAGAAAGATGAGATACAAGAGGATGCAGAAATGGTTAAGATACATTCTAAAAAGTTTATGCTTAGAGAACTACAGTACTTAAAAAGCAGTTAGAAAAGAAAAAGTAGTATGGAAAGAAACTACTTTGATATCAATCATAGTTTAGTGGATTGACGATAGATGGAAAGAAAGAACTTTTTGTCCCCAGGTGGATTTTACAGACTTTACGATGCATTGAAGCTTTCTTCAGGTAGGATTCCAGTAAAATTTGTGGATATACCACATCTCACTGACACATAAATATGTGCATGTTTTATGTATGTTAAAAAGGAGTAAAATCAGCTTTTTAATGGAATTAAATTCTTTGTAGAACTCAATCTTACCAAAATGTAACGATTAATTTTATTTTGAATGAAAATCTGGGAAGTACCTGTGATTTATGGGGTATATGGCTCTTACTCATACCTATTAAAAAGCTTATGATATTTGTATTTGTTACTAAATAATCTAATGTACAAATGGTTTTATTTTTTGCAAATTTTTTTAGTTCTGGTCCCATGCTCCGAATCATCCTTCATTGATCATATATACTGTATATATATGTTTTTCCCCCATGTCAACAGTAAGTAACAGGGGTTAGTTTTACTGCCATGGCATGAATGTAATGTGCAGCAGTTAAGAGTTTTTTTTTTTTTTTGCTTTAGACATGACTCACTACTCACTGCACTGCTCTCACTGATGTACCCATTTATATTATGTTGCTTACTGTTGTGCTGCATGTGCACTATGCATAGTTACCCCAGTATTAAGTCACAGTTGTTTTTTTTTACACTGTAGTTCCAAGCCAGGTCCAATGGCTAAACGTTTGTCAAAGATTTGTGCTACCTCTCTCAGATTAAACTTCCTATTACAGATTGCTTGATTTGGCCTTTAAAGATTGGGATTTGTCATTTGATGATGATGATGATGACGATATTTTTGATTTCTGAAGAAGTTTTAAAAAGGGTAATGCTGCTGATACTGAGTGGAATGTTTGTGGTGTTTTGAATTTTTCTGCATGTTCCTCTGTGTGTAGTTGTATCTATTCTTTGCTTTCCTGTCTGTTACAAGAACAATATCACAATGTTTAAGTCTTTACGCTCTGCTCATATTTACCTAAAGTTTGTTTCATTATTAATTACTTGTAGATTGTTAGTTTAGCCCTCTCTCTGTCTCTCTACATCCCCGACATACCCAAAGTAATGATGCTGGCATTTTAACTAGCTATTCATTAATTACATTATTGTGAAAGAGAGTTTTGGATATTGCAATTACATATAACAAAATTACAATTATATTTTTAAACAGAATAAAAACTGTTTAAAACGCATCTTTCAGTCAGAACTCTTAGAATCAAAAAGTAATGTACATTTTTTATTTTTTTTTATATTTTATATTAAACATGTTCAGATGTCTTATTTTCACAATTAAATGATCTCATTTAAATAAAAAAAAACAAAAAAAAACAAACAGAACTTGGCTAAAATACCCTGCCAAGTGCTATGGAATATTTGAAAAAATAGTACACCTGTACAACACTATACCTTAAATATTGTCTTTGTAGTGGCTGAGTGTAAAGACTAATAAATTATTTTATAGGTATTTTCTTATCACGGCTTAATATAAAAGGCATGATAATAAAACTGAGGAATGAGGCTGTTTTGACTCAGCTAAGTAATGTTTGCAAATTAAAGCTGTTTTCTAAATTCTATGTAAGTACTGTTTAATTTTTGTTTGTGTGTATTTTGATTATTATAGCTCAACTTAGCAGGATTTTTATAGTAGCATGTGTTTTAATTTATATGAATTTAATATGATGGCTTGATAACAATGTAGTGCCTGATTTTATGCTAACGAGATAAACTGAAAATTACATGCAATTTGGATGTCTGTAATTTAAAATATTTTATGAATATTAAGTGTTTTTAGTAAGAGTTTTTTACTAGGAAAATTATGTACAAAGAAGTGCAGCTAAAAATATAAGCACATTCCAAAGCAGCTGCATTCCAAAAAAATTAAACACGTGGATGAATAGTTCCTAATTTTAGTTTATATAGTTATTTGTCTGTCTGTGCAACAAGTAAATCATGAGGAAAAATAAAATAAACCTGACACACATCCCAAAACACCATCAGCCTTTAAGAAGTAAAAACTAACATGACTGTCAAGTGTGCAGAATGATGATGATAGCAAGATATATACAGTATTTTGGAAACACATACAGGTTGAGTATCCCTAATTCAAAATACCTTGGACCAGAAGTATTTCAGATATTGGATATTTTTGGAGTTTGGAATATTTGCATATGCATAATGGGGTATCTTGGGAGATACTGTTGATCCAGTGGGGAAGTGCACTCAAACCAGCTAAATGATAAATCACATGTATAAAAATTCATACCACCGAGTTATTATTATAATCTGCATTGACGTGACAAACACTTTAAACCTCAGAAGTGATGAATATGATGAATAGACTGTATTTTAGTTCCCTTTTGCCAACATAAAAAAATTTCGACATACAAAAGCAGTTTGCCGCAGTATTTGGTTTTCCTGACGTAATAAGAACAATTTATTTGCAGTAAGGGCACCTATAACATTAGAAAAATCTGGATGAGAACAGGCATTTCAGCCCAATAAAGTTTGCCAGTCCTATCCACTTAATTCTTCTAAAAACCATCACCTGGGTTTTGAAAGTCTCTAAAGTCCTACTGTCTACCACACTACTTGGTAGCTTATCCCAAGGGTCTGTGGTTCTCTGTGTAAAGAAAAACTTCCTAATGTTTGTGTGATATTTACCTTAACAAATTTCCAACTGTGTCTCCATGTTCTTGATGAACTGTTTTTTAAAATAACAGTCTTACTTCTCTGTACTAATTCTCTTTATAATTTTAAGCACCTCAGTCATGTCACTTTGTTAAGCTTCTTTTGTTTAAACTGAAAAGGCTCAGATTTTTTAATCATTCTTTGTAATTTATCCTCTGTAATCCTGGAATGAGCCTAGTTGCTCTTCTCTGGATCTTTTCTAGCACTGCTACGTCCTTTTTTGTAGCCTGGAGACATAAACAGCACACTCCAGATTTGGCCTCACTAGTGCATTGTAAAGCTTGAGAATAACCTTCTTGGACTGTACTCCACACATCGTGCTATATAACCTAATATTCGGTTTGCCTTCTTAATGGCTCCTGGACACTTTCTGGAAGTTGATAGCGTAGATTCCACTCTGCCACAAATCTGCCCAAGCCTGTACGCTGTGCAAGCCCTTCTATAATGATTTAACAGATTCCAAATTATCTGCCTATCCACTTATATTGGTATCATCTGCAAACTTAACCAGCTTGTTACTTATAATCCTATCCAAATTTTATATATATATATATATATATATATATATATATATATATATATATATATATATATATATATATATCAGCCGTCCTAGCACTGACCCCTGTGCAAAACCACTCTTAACATCACCCAATTCTGAAAAGGTTCCATAAGAAATTGAGGGTAAATATTACCTGGTCCTGGTGATTTGTTTGATTTCAACCTATTTAATCTGAGTATACCAGGTCTGTCTATATTAAATAAGTCTGACACAGTAAATCACTTTATTTATATAACAATTCTATGCTTGTTCCCTTCAATATACTCCTCATTTGTAATTACACGCCAATGCAGTCTTCATTTCCACTGGTAAAAGGCGTGGAGCAGATAAGTTTCTGTCAGCTGTTTTAAGACATCTGACATTTTCTTCTTTACTGCGTCTATTGAGTCAAAATGTGTTCCTTTAAGCACCAATTTCAATCTAGGAAAAACACACACGCACGAGACATGCAGTCTTCCTTGTAACCCTCAGTAAGCATTTGAAAAGACTCCATTGGGGTTTTGTTCAATTTTACTAAAAGTTTCAAATTGACATGTTGCTCAACTTTTAAACTTTGCATGATTCCAGCACACACAGGGAAACACAACTGCATTAAACGGTGACTGACAATCCACTAAATGGCATAGAGTAGTGTTGTTTGTTGTGCAGGTTTGGACAGGTTTAAACCTGCATGGCAAGTGCTCATAATCCGTTCTCGCTGCTTTGTTTAAGAGATAGAAACACAGTGTTGTTATTTAATAGACAGACCTCATACTTTTCCTTCAACAATTTTTAAATCAATCAGAACCTCCTTAATAGTCCCATTTACTGCTGGGAGGTTAGCTATTTCCTCACTTGTGAAGACCACAGAAAAATGGAAGTTTAGAGTGTCCGCTATTTCACTGTCTGTATCTTTTAATTCCCCTTTAATATCCCTGATGCATTTCACATCCACCTTGACTGTTCTTTTACTACTAAAATACTGAAAGAATCTCGTAGGGTAATCTTTCGCCTTATCTGCTATATTCCCCTCCTTCTTAATGGTTCCCTTCTGTTTTCATGCACCCTATGATTGATTTTGGAGTCATTAGTCTTACAGTGGGTACGGAAAGTATTCAGACCCCCTTCAATTTTTCACTCTTTGTTATATTGCAGCCATTTGCTAAAATAATTTAAATTATTTTTTTTCCTCATTAATATACACACATCACCCCATATTGACAGACAAAAAAAAAGAATTTTTGAAATTGTTGCAGATTTATTAAAAAAGAAAAACTGAAATATCACATGGACCTAAGTATTCAGACCCTTCGCTCAGTATTTAGTAGAAGCACCCTTTTGAGCTAATACAGCCATGAGTCTTCTTGGGAAAGATGCAACAAGTTTTTCACACCTGGATTTGGGGATCCTCTGCCATTCCTCCTTGCAGTTCCTCTCCAGTTCTGTCAGGTTGGATGGTAAACGTTGGTGGACAGCCATTTTTAGGTCTCTCCAGAGATGCTCAATTGGGTTTAAGTCAGGGCTCTGGCTGGGCCATTCAAGAACAGTCACAGAGTTGTTGTGAAGTCACTCCCTCATTATTTTAGCTGTGTGATTAGGGTCATTCTCTTGTTGGAAGGTAAACCTTCAGCCCAGTCTGAGGTCCTTAGCACTCTGGAGAAGGTTTTTTGTCCAGGATATCCCTGTACTTGGCCGCATTCATTTTTCCCTCGATTGCAACCAATCGTCCTGTCCCTGCAGCTGAAAAACAACCCTACAGCATGATGCTGCCACTGCCATGCTTCACTTTGGGGACTGTATTGGACAAGTGATGAGCAGTGCCTGGTTGTCTCCACACACTGAGGAGAGGCAAGACACATGACAGCCCGCATGGAGTTTGCTAAAAGACACCTGAAGGACTCTGAGATGGTGAGAAATAAGATTCTCTGGTCTGATAAGACCAAGATAAAACTTTTTGGCCTTAATTCTAAGCGGTATGTGTGGAGACAACCAGGCACTGCTCATCACTTGTCAGCTTTTTATCAGCTTTAGTCAGCGCTTTATATATTCAGATGCTGACTTTATATATTCAAGTTTTGACTTTATATATTCGGGAATGACTTTATATACTCAAGTTTTGACTTTATATATTCTTACGCCGACTTTATATATTCACAAAATCAATGTATTTGCCTGTTTAGCACCCCATCATATGTGTGTGTGTGTGTATATATGTACACATGTATGTATATATATATGTATGTATATATATATGTATGTATATATATATATATGTGTATATATGTATATATATGTATATAATATATGTGTATATATATATGTGTATATATATATATGTGTATATATATATATGTGTATATATATGTGTATATATGTGTATATATGTATGTATGTGTGTATGTATATATATGTATGTATGTGTATGTATGTATGTATATATATGTATATATATATATGTATGTATGTTTAAAAAAAAAAAAAAAAGGAAAACGTGGTCATTTGGTTTTCTCTTGGGGAAAAAAAAATGTAACATTCATTAAAGTATTGAATTTTGCCAGGAGCAATGCTATTTGAAGGTAGCAGTATTATTTTGACTGCACATTTTGTTTTGTTTTTTCTGTGACAATTTTTATTGTTATGCAGTACACCTGGAGGAGGTTAACGCTGAATATTTTTTAGTGCAAATGGAAGTTCTAAGATATATCCTATATAATTATCCATACATTCTTGTGAGGCAGATTTTAAGTGAGCAAATTCCCCTTTTATTAATGCTACATGTGCAATTACATTACATGTTCAGCAGTGAATAGTTTTTATGCAATGCTTTTAATAAGGAAAACTATTCATAATAAATGTATAACATCTTGTCTAACTTGACAAACTAAAGAAAAATTTGGTACAAGTAAAAAAAAAATAGTTTTCAATTAAATATTATTTTTTATGTATGAATTTCCCAACAGACATTTACAGTATGTTGATGTAATCTCTTGGCAACACCAAACAAGTTTTAAAAAAAAAAAAAAAAAAAAAAGTTAGCACAGTGCAAAATTCAGATATAATCAGGCACTTAATTGCTTTGAAAGTTAAAGCATTTTTAATTTTTGTTTAAATACTTGAACAAAGCAATTTTTAAAAATTTTGTTTATTAAATATTTACATATCAGTCATTCAAAATTAACATTCACAATAGAGTGCAATTGCATGCATTATTGAAATACATTAAATATTTTTAATAGCATTTTTCAGTAACATAGTTCAATTAAAACTCAAGTGATGTACATATTCCATCCACTAATGTACTGTTATTAGTTGTTGGTTGTGAAGTGGGTCTATACCTTGTTGTAGTTCATATTTATTAAACAAAAGAATACTTAATGGAGAAAAAAAAGTCTGTGCTAAAGTCTCAGGCTAAAATTGATAGCTGCCATGGATCACAAATGGCAGAAATTCTTTGTTACACTGTACCAATAAGTTTTCTTATTAATTTGCATCTGTAGATAATGCAGCAGAGGTGTTGCTTTTAGTGTAATGTAAATGCCGAGTATGTGTTTATTCAGTATATGCATAATGAGTCACAGAGCTATGCTTAGGACCCGTCCACACTAGTACATTTTTGTTTAAAAATGCAGACATCTGTTTTCATTGTTACAATTTGCCCACACTACCCAAGCATTTTCAACCCATGAAAACAAATACTGAAATACTGAAAACACTCTTCAGAGCCGGAGACTTTTAAAAAAGCAGGTGCAGCATTTTGGTGTAGATGCACAAAAATGAAAATTTCTGAAAAAACAAATGTGTTCTATCATATCCTGGTTGGTTCATGCTTATTGTATGTCTCTTTTCTGATTGGATCCTGCTCATTATAATGTCTCATTACCTGATTGGTCACCCTTTGGGATTAATAAAGTTATCTATCTATCTATCTATCTATCTATCTATCTATCTATCTATCTATCTATCTATCTATCTATCTATCTATCTATCTATCTATCTATCTATCTATCTATCTATCTATCTATCTATCTATCTATCTCTATCTATCTATCTATCTATCTATCTATCTATCTATCTATCTATCTATCTATCTAAAAAAGAAAAACATTCCAACATAGCAGGCATAGAAGAGATGCTTACCATTGTGCTTGTTGTGTTGCCTGCCTGAATGCATCTAAATTGCATTTTGTGCAATTTTCAGAAATCGTAGTCAAACAGCTACTTTAAATTGCATGATAGAGGCAGTAGTCTTATGTATGCTCAAACTGCATGAGCAAGTTTGGTCTGGTTGACATAACAGAAATTGCTCTGGTTGTGTAACAGACCAAATGCAAGAGACAATTTGAGCATCACAACCACTGTCATACTGCACATGAAACAATGGCTGGTAAATATGAAATTTGACGACTGTAAATCGGGCTTAAAAGTGTGCTGAAATCGCACAGTATAAGCCCGGTTTAAGACATGTATGCTGTGTGAATGCCCAGTGTATAGTGATGAATATGTCATTTGCGTTTTCAATCGTTTTAGTATGGATGAAAATACTTTTATAAACATTGTGAAAAGGTGCTAGTGTGGGTGGAGCTTTCTTCTTTTCTTTTTTTTTTTAAAAACAGTGACACTGATCATGTGACTTAACCTGTATGATTTTAAAACAGCAGAAGAACTGAGTGGGTGTGAAAACTTTTTATGCAAGCTGCTGTAGCTTCTACAATCAGCATCAAGGCAAGCCACTACTGCAAGCATAGTTCTGCTGGCATTTCATTAACTTGTATTAGGGATCTGTTTTGATGTCAGGAGGGGCTATTGGTCAAGTAAAAGAGTAAAATATTTAAGTTAGTTACCTCTCAAGGTAAATTTGAAAAAGTAAACTAATCTGTGACTAAACTTGCACCAAATGTTACTCTGTTTTAATATAGACAAGTTCATAAAGTCTCCAGTTGTTTCAGAGGGAGATTTTGATTGTTCACTTCTGGGCCGTTTTCTGTTGTGTTCTGTTTCAATCTGTATCCTTTCCTCTTGAAGTTGCATTAACTCAAGTACAAAATAAATTGAGATAAAAGCATGGAGGCTCTCAGGCACTGTTCACAGCTATGGCAACTTGATGGTGAGATACTGAGCTTAGTTCCTGGGGTAGGAGCTTGGCAGCACCATTTTCGCTGCTTGGGGTGCATTCTGCCTCTATAGTGGCTTGCTGAAAAACAAATACTGAACACTACTTTTGCTTTTTTTCATAAAAGCAACAATTCTCTTCAGATTTCTTTGGTTTTGTGAAAACGGGTGCTGATGTAGGTCTTTTGTGAAGGTAAAGTGACGTTAGGTTAACTTTTGAAAAGCGGTAATAATCTGTATATGCAAACACACCTAAAAACGAATGTGATATTTATGTGATCTATGGATTTTGCTTAGTCAGGACAGATATGTACCTACACATAAGTGTTCCTAAAGGCTGGCTTGCTTTTTGCATATTGTAATAAAATATAAAATGTATCTGTTTATTTAGCAATGAAATCCTGGAGTTATTTTTCAAATGACCTGTATTGCATTTGGAATAACCCATCCCATTATTAATGTTTTGTTCCTTAAACACAGAAAGCCATGTGACATTAAAGCTTTTCATCTCTTTCTGTTGTACTGACATCACAACAGGATTGGTAGTTGTATTCTATGTGTTTTTAAAATCTGATTTGCTCCCTTTAAGACCTAAATGTATTATTTGTCCTTTTCATATACTATGTTTTTACTTTGTTTTAAGGACATTATGGAGTGTGTCACTTTACAAAAAAAAACCAAAACTTTTCCAGTACAATTGCCTACAAGTGCACTGTGTAAATAAATATAAAGTTACAACAGCCAGTTTAAGGTCATTTTTTAAAACTTTTAATATACAGTATTCATATTTGTTTTTCTGATATACAGACCTGACATTACATCACATAGAATAAAGTGCAAAGCTGTATATATACACATACTGCATTGTGTGGTTTTGTTGTTACTTTAAGGCAATTCTTCCAGGTTTAGTAACATTCACATGAACATTGATATTGTATTTCTTATATTTGTGACAGCCCACCGAGACCAGAACCTCCAAGGATAAAAAGGGAAGAATCCAGCAGTGAAAGTCTACCAAATTTTAAACTTTAAAATTGTTTCTGTTATATATTTTGTTTATGCATTTGGACTGACTTTGTTTGGAATTGATTGCTAAAGAATTGTTATAGAAAGAGGCATGGCTTTATTTCTTATTTTTCCCCTTCTGCATGTGTTGTTCTCCTGTGTTCTCTCAGTGGTTTTTTTTTTTTTACTTGATTATAAACAGCTGTATCACCATAATCAAAAATGAATTTGCAAGTAATATTAACTTGAAAAATGAAAATATATGGACCACTTTGAAATATTCTAAAAGTCTTCGGCTTTTTTCATTAATATTTTAATGGAAGAATGTTTTGGACTTTAATTCCCTTTATTCTATCCAACATCTGCACTGTACATAGAACACTTTTTTGCACAAGCATGTATTTTATTATAGTTCAGAAATATTAAAAATAAAATTGTATATTAGATATTTTATGTGCAATATTTTCACTGTGGAATTCATTATCACATAACTCAAAGTAGCCGTTCTAATAGATAGAACACTTCATCTTTGTTTTTGCTTGTGGGGAATGACTTCTGAACTAATGACCTTCTTCTTGTCTTTCCAGTTAACTGCCTTGTATGGGATTGCAGTCACGCTTCAAGGTGATGGGTCTCTTCCTAACATTTAAAAGACTGATATATGACACATCCTCCAATGCACAAACCCAGAAAATCTATCAATATGCATTTAAATATCACTGGTTTACAGCATATGGCATAAGTGAATTAATAAATACTAATCCTGGGTCAGTACCTACAGCTTTTGGGCATCTAACTGAAATATCAACGTTTGCACTGAGTGTGTCTTACATCTGTGCACTTTTCTTTTGTCAAAGGTATCTTTCCAAATTGGTTAGTGTACCTCATTCAGGCTTACAAAGTGAAATGCTGCAAAGAGGTTTTGGAAAGAGAGAGAGCACTCAAGAAACTGTTGGAATAGAACATTCAAAGGAAGTTAAAATTGTATTGCACACTTAAAATATTATTTTTCAAATATTAATACTAGAAGAAGAGAGAGAAAAGTAAATAGTGAATACAACACCAGTACGTTAATAACGTGTTTTTACCAATGCAGCTGTGCACCTGTAAAATGCCATAGTAAGTGGTTCACACAAGCATAAATATTTTATAAATATCAAAGGCCGCATATGAATGTTGGGCAGCTACATTTGTGACAAATATTCAAAAGATGATTATGAAGAAAAACACGCGCATCATTTCTTTTCATATCAACACATTGCTAAACACCTACTTCAGTGTTTTCCTGTTCCTTGAAAGTGACATTTACTTCTTGGATAAATGTTCATTTAAAATAGTGCACTATATTTATGCATTAGTATTATGTTGATGTATTCCTGTGTTTTGAATGTATACAACTACATACCTTTAAAAAGGATTGGAAATACTAATTGAACTATGTAATGTAAGAAGGAACATGTACAATATTTCTTATCTAAATTATAATATAAATGAGTGACTTTATTATCCAACCAAGTCTTTTAAACTCTATTGTGTAGAGTCTTCATTGCCATCACAAAGTGCTGACATTTTGTATTTGCCTTTATGTATTCTAGATGTGTTTTATTATTCCTACAAATTCTTGACTCTTTATTTTTACTAAAACTTCACAGCACATATGTAAAACTTCTAAATCCTTAAATATTTATGAGTCATACTGTAGAATTGTTTTTATTTTTTCTATGAAGTTCTCCATAAATGAAAAACTATAGATACTATAGTTTCTTGTGTCGACTGGCAAATATGGGAAGATGCCTTAAAACTGGCATTTAAGTGGGGGTGTGTGTATATATTGTATATGAATACATACATATATGTGTGTATACTTATACATACATACACACATTTTTATATAAATATATATAATGTATATATAAAAATACACACACACTCTTTAAAATGCACACATAAGTGCAATGTGTGTCATGGTGCAAAAATATGTAATTTATATCTGTTCACTTAATATTTAAAAGTGCTATTCAGAAAGTGCATGTTTTATACAGACTACAGTATGTTAAAATGTAAAGCATTCAATAATAAAATGATGTAACCTTCCTTGTGATCCTTTCTTCCGTTGCCATTTAACTCTTGCATCCTTTAGATGTGTTAACATGTTTACATGTACAGTACATAAATATTGGAACCCACGCTCCTGTTCAACACTTTTTTTTCATTACTAAAACGTTTTCTACTTTACAGATTTAATGACATTGCAACCAGTAGAATTTGGGATTACAATAAATAAGTTCTAAAGTACAGTGCTGTTCTCTTGCTGAAGAATTTTATATAATGTTCATAGGTTGAGGGCATTACCTTTGCCAAATTTCCTGCACAGTTTGCAGTATTCTTATGAATATGATAAATTGGAGTTGTTCATTTATATATGCATTTTCTTTTTAGTGTTTTTGTATACTTTTTTTAAACAGATATTCTGGAGTTACTAGTGTGGCTACAGGTTTTCATTCCAGCTAGTCCCACAAGTCAGTTGGTCAATCTTATGTATCAATCAAATTGTTTAGCTTGCCTTTTTTATTCTCTTATTCTGCATTCAAAAAAGTGATCTAGTGTAGTATTTAGAAGAAATTCAGAAATGTATGTTCTTTGTCATAGTTTTAAACACTGTACCATTTTCTTTCAATTTGCCTTATTTCTGTGGAGTTTGCTGTTTAAATTGTATCCAGTTACTGACAATTAGTGGTGAGCAGTGCAGGCACCGGGGCAAATGGCACTGAGTATTATAGCAGAGTTGCTGCTTCAATGTCACATTCATTTGTTTTGCTAAATGGTAATAAAATGCTCAACTTGGTGGTCCTCAAGTTCAGTCTTGCATACCACCTTACTGCAGGTGTTCGTCCCAGCCTCTTAATACTTTTAACTAGACTCTGGTCTTTATTAAACATGCTGTTGTTTCCCAGTATCTGCCTTTTTTATATCAATCCAGAAATTTGAAAATTTGTTTACATTTTTAGGGAATGTATCAAGCATTTGTGTGTGTAACGTTAATCTTTGTTATTTTTCTTGTTTTAAGATTTTCCCTCTTTATGTTTTGGTTATTTGAGCCTTTTCGTATTATTTAGCTCACACATTTTTATACTGAAGTAGCTGCATCACTTTAGTATTCAGTGCTATTTGCATTAATTGTCTGTGCTGCTTGTCACTAATCATCAGTATTTGGATACAATTAAGAGAGTGAATTAAAAACAAGATGGTAAAACAAAAGAAAAATTTAAAAGTAGGGGAAAAAATTTTCTGAATTTTGTTTACCTGTATATATCTTAGTACATACTGTATTTCTTAAAATAAAAGAAGAAAAAGGCTAATTGAACAATTAGATCATTTAGAAGTAAAACTGAATAATTTATTTGTGGAAATTATTGGAATGAAAACTCACACCATGGGTGTACTCCAGGACTGAACTTGGGAACCCCAGCTTTACATAGAAAATAATCAGTGTGGTCATCTGTGGAGTACCTACTGGTACCATACTAAGTGCTGTTACTGCACCGAGTCCTCTTGGTCAGTTGTTAATCATCTGTGTGGTCAGCTGAGCGTCGCATTACTCGTGCGCCACTGTTGATGAGCAGTTAATGACACGCTGCAAAGCTTTCTTCCCACATTTGAAGGGGTGGAGCACATTGGGAGAAAAACTTAATTTTTTTCAACTTAATGAAACAAACTTGCAAGTAGTTCATTCCTTCAACCAAGATTATTATAGTTTTGTCTTTTTATATTCGTTTTTACTTGTATATTCTTGGAAATTGTTTAGTTTTCTTTAAGTGTGTATTTTTAGTTTTAATTTAGTTTTTGTTTAACAAAGACATTTCTATTTACATATATATATATATATATATATATATAATAGTTTTAGTAATTACGGTTAAAGAGCTACTATGGAGTTTAGTTTTGTGTCAAAATCCGACAGAACTGTACACTTAAAAGGTTTGGATAACGTGTTTAATGTTTGTGGAAGTTTACTACATGGTTTACTATCTGGTATTTTTGTCTGATAAAAAATAAGCATAATCAAAACCAGATACTGAATATGAAGTATTTTATAATTTTAAAAATATTTTCTATGTCATTTGTGCTGAACAAATGTGAACCGACTGTTGGCATGATTCATGTTTTCCATTTTTTGCCCAGAGTAAGCCAATTTGTGGAGAAATTTAGGTGAATTTTAAGGTTTGAGGTTTTTACTCTAAATATCTATAGCACATAATATATCTTCCTCCAAGACAATGCGCTTACAATTAATGTCTTCAATATTGTATTCAAAAATCTCCCATACTGGGTGTTATTTTCTACCAGTCCTATTGATCTCTGATTCCATCTATGGCACATAAAATTTTTAAGCACAATTTTGCCACCTGCAGGCCTGAAGAGATATCAAAAATCAGAAAATACAGTGGTGTGAAAAACTATTTGCCCCCTTTCTTATTCTTTTGCATGTTTGTCACACAAAATGTTTCTGATCATCAAACACATTTAACCATTAGTCAAATATAACACAAGTAAACACAAAATGCAGTTTTTAAATGATGGTTTTTATTATTTAGGGAGAAAAAAAAAATCCAAACCTACATGGCCCTGTGTGAAAAGGTAATTGCCCCCTGAACCTAATAACTGGTTGTGCCACCCTTAGCAGCAATAACTGCAATCAAGCGTTTTGCGATAACTCGCAATGAGTCCTTTACAGCGCTCTGGAGGAATTTTGGCCCACTCATCTTTGCAGAATTGTTGTAATTCAGCTTTATTTGAGGGTTTTCTAGCATGAACCACCTTTTTAAGGTCATGCCATAGCATCTCAATTGGATTCAGGTCAGGACTTTGACTAGGCCACTCCAAAGTCTTCATTTTGTTTTTCTTCAGCCATTCAGAGGTGGATTTGCTGGTGTGTTTTGGGTCATTGTCCTGTTGCAGCACCCAAGATCGCTTCAGCTTGAGTTGACGAACAGATGGCCGGACATTCTCCTTCAGGATTTTTGGTAGACAGTAGAATTCATGGTTCCATCTATCACAGCAAGCCTTCCAGGTCCTGAAGCAGCAAAACAACCC
Organism: Polypterus senegalus; assembly: GCF_016835505.1. Taxonomy (NCBI): domain Eukaryota; kingdom Metazoa; phylum Chordata; class Cladistia; order Polypteriformes; family Polypteridae; genus Polypterus; species Polypterus senegalus. Next base: position 250,140,392 of record NC_053156.1, on the reverse strand, counting down.
CAGACCATCACACTACCACCACCATATTTTACTGTTGGTATGATGTTCTTTTTCTGAAATGCTGTGTTCCTTTTACGCAAGATGTAACAGGACATTTGCCTTGCCAAAAGTTCAACTTTTGTCTCATCAGTCCACAAGGTATTTTCCCAAAAGTCTTGGCAATCATTGAGATGTTTCTTAGCAAAATTGAGACGAGCCCTAATGTTCTTTTTGCTTAACAGTGGTTTGCGTCTTGGAAATCTTCCATGCAGGCCGTTTTTGCCCAGTCTCTTTCTTATGGTGGAGTCGTGAACACTGACCTTAATTGAGGCAAGTGAGGCCTGCAGTTCTTTAGACGTTGTCCTGGGGTCTTTTGTGACCTCTCGGATGAGTCGTCTCTGTGCTCTTGGGGTAATTTTGGTCGGCCAACCACTCCTGGGAAGGTTCACCACTCTTCCATGTTTTTGCCATTTGTGGATAATGGCTCTCACTGTGGTTCGCTGGAGTCCCAAAGCTTTAGAAATGGCTTTATAACCTTTACCAGACTGATAGATCTCAATTACTTCTGTTCTCATTTGTTCCTGAATTTCTTTGGATCTTGGCATGATGTCTAGCTTTTGAGGTGCTTTTGGTCTACTTCTCTGTGTCAGGCAGCTCCTATTTAAGTGATTTCTTGATTGAAACAGGTGTGGCAGTAATCAGGCCTGGGGGTGGCTACGGAAGTTGAACTCAGGTGTGATACACCACAGTTAGGTTATTTTTTAACAAGGGGGCAATTACTTTTTCACACAGGGCCATGTAGGTTTGGATTTTTTTTCTCCCTAAATAATAAAACCATCATTTAAAAACTGCATTTTGTGTTTACTTGTGTTATATTTGACTAATGGTTAAATGTGTTTGATGATCAGAAACATTTTGTGTGACAAACATGCAAAAGAATAAGAAATCAGGAAGGGGGCAAATAGTTTTTCACAGCACTGTAGATTCAACTGTGTTCTGACAGGGGTGTGGTCAGAAAAATTTATGGGAAGAACAGGGCACTTAGGCTTAAATCAGTGTGCAGACCCCACCTAGCTGTATTGAGGTAAACAAAGAAAAACAAGCATGTAGTGTCAAGGTTAGGAGTTGTGAGACTTGAATAGAGACTTGCATAAGAACAGTAAGCCCTTTAATGAGCTGGTAATAGGAGAGCGGACAGCCACAAAAAACAATATCAGATTAGGAACAATACAGTAATCCCTCCTCAATCGATAGATGAAAATCCGAGAAGTAGAAGCCATATGTTTGTATGGTTATTTTTATATATTTTAACCCCTTATAAACTCTCCCACACTGTTTATAAATATTCCAAGATTCATTGAAATTATGTATGCAACCACACTGTTTATATACAGTAAAACCTAAATATTATTTTAAAGATAGAGTGTCTCCGATATCACATGTTACAGCCATTATGATAGAAAGGCCACCAGCAATAAATACGTACAATGCAAGAAAAATTGTATACAGTAAATGTGTGTACAGTGACACTAAACGTACGTACATGTACTAAGTACTGTAAGTAGTAAATTAATTATGGTTACTCACCCACAATGACACAATGACTTGTCCAATAACGATGAGTTTAGTTTTACTGTACAACAAAGGAGAGCGTTACAGCTCTTCTAAAGGAGTCTCTTCAGGCCATTGTGTAGCATCGCCGTTGTTTTTCTGGCAGTCTTCAATCCAAATCCCTAAAGCAGATTCCATCCAGACTACTGCCTTATTACATCCACTTACAACTCGTTTTGCACCCTGGTTAAAAGGACACTGCGGCCGTAGATCTTATATTCCTTTCCTACTTTTAAATAAAAGAATCGTAGCCTCATTGATGCTGTAATGGCGTCCTACAGCAGTGTAGCTTTTCCCTTCCTTCAACAAATCCAAAACGTTTACCTTTTCGGCAGTCGTTAACATCTTCCGTTGGCACTTGGGCACGGCCCCTGAAGCAGTAGCAGGAGCAGATCGTTTTGGAGCCATAATGAAGGGCTTGACTATGCACAAAGATGAACACAAAAGTTAACTCTTTACACAGCGAAACAGGTTGATGCTGAATGAGCGAGACGAGTCTTCCTGGTTAACGCCATGGAATCGAATTCAGCGCTCCGTCGCTGAGCCATTCAGCACACAGGAACTTAACTGCGTGCTCTGATTTGTTATCTTCTCAGCCATCCGCCAATAGCGTCCCTTGTATGAAATCAGATGGGCAAACCAACTGAGGAAGCATGTACAGGAAGTAAAAAGACCCGTTGTCCACAGAACCCGCGAAGCAGCGAAAAATCCATGTTGTATATTTAGATATGCTTACATATAAAATCCGCAATAGAGTTGAAGCGCGATATAGCGAGGGATTACTGTATATACATTTTCTAAACCTGCTAATCCAGAGCAGGGTCACAGGAAAGTTGGAGCTTATCCCTGCAACTTTGGATGCAAGGCAGGAAAATTCCTTGGAGGGTTTGCCTATATTTTGCACCAATACTCTCTCTCTCTCTCTCATATATATATATATATATATATATATATATATATATATATATATATGCTGTCATTATCAGGTCCTGAAGAACTGTCACTATTAAACACACAATAAATCGCTTTCTTCATCGCACACTTTATGCGCCCATATTCAGTTTATGTCACCGCAGTGCTGTGTGCTCAACCTCCATGTACTGGATGAATATTTGTGGGCGGCTCATGCTGGATGACTTTTTGTTTTAGAATTCAAAGCTACAAAGGTTAAACACTAACGGCAGGAATATTTATTCAAAAACCTAATATGAAATTCTTATTAATATATTTTGATTGTTTGGGACCACCTGCAGCTCAGGTTAGCCCTTGCATAAGTCTGGTTGTTGCAAAAATTAAAAATATTTTTAGTAAATTATTTTGATTAGTCTTTTCAGCTACTTTAATAGTTTAATTTAGTTTTAGTTTTTCATTTTGGTTATGGTAATTATTTTACTTCTGTAATGTTTTTTTATTAGTTTCAGTTTTGATTTTAGTTTGTTAACTATAATAACTTTGCCTTCAACTCGTTCTCTGAAGTGCGGCTGCATTACATCGTATTTAGTGAGATGTGCAGACGCCATTTTCTCTGAAGTCAGAGCTAAGTGAAGCATTAGATTTGTGCAGTGACTGGTGCAAGTTTAAATAGTTTACAGCATTTACTCCTAACCTGCACTTGGTAGCTTCAGTAAGTATTAAAAATCTACTGTGGTTCTTTTATATTTAATTTGAGCACTGCCTTAACCTTTCCTTGACAAATTTTAAAAATTAGGCTAATACAATGGAAGTCCTATTTGATGCTGTACTTTTTGAAGATTTGCTTCAATCTAAAGAATATGAAAACCACTCAATGGGTAAAGGGACTACTAAGAAGGTACTTAGTTATTGAAGTTGTAGAAGGAGATGTACAGCTTAGATTAAAAAGGCCAAAGTCAAGAACGGGTAACATACCATAGTGTTTAGAGAATTCAGCAACTACCAACTGTAGTCTTTGTTTTTTTAGAAATCACTAGATATTGGGGAAATTTCTAAGAACTGATAACTTATAAATTGTTATCTCATAATGTAAAGAATCAACTGGGCTGACTGAAATAACTCTGTTCATTGTTTTCTTTCATAGTAAAATAAAATGTAGCAGCAATGGAGAAATTCCAGAAAAGATCTAGACTAATTTCTGGACTTCAGTGTGCGAACTCTTTTGAAAAAATTGAAGAAGTTGAATCTTTTAGTTTAGCAAAGGAGACTAAGACGTGACATGATTGAATTATTTAAATTATTAAATGAATCTGTGCAGTGGACTCCAGCTGTTACTGTAAAATAAATTATGCGAGAAGGACACTGGGACACAAGTGGAAGCTGTCCACATTTCACACAAATTCAAAAATCTTTCATCACACAGATCCATGGACACGTGAATTAAAGTACTAACTATTTTGGTGGATGGTAGTTCTTTGGGGACTTTTAAAACTCAATGTTTTGGAGAAATTCGTTGAATACAATTGTCAAGCTTTCTGTGCATCAATATTGTTCTAACATCAAAATGACTGTCATGAGACAGGCTGGTGGATTTTTGTTAACTTTATTCATTTACATTCTCATATTACTATCATTCACTGTAGAACATCTTCTGGAGATTACTTAAATAGGAGTTCCCATGTTAGCACAGTCACACTGAGGTTGAGAAACACTAAAGAGTAGCACCTGAGACTAAATATGGTGTGCTTGGTCAATTAAACGAGACTCTGTCATAAGTAAAGCGCCGAATTTAAAGAAATATATGGAGAGTAATAACTTTATGAGAATTTGGATAGGTGATGTACATCTTACAAGAAGCGCATCTTTAGTATCATAGCTGTCTATTTTTAACTTTTTTTTTTTTTAATTTTTGTAGATAATAAAGAAAAGCTAGTGAAGTAATCGGGTGTCAAGTTCTTGATGATGTTGATATCTGTCAGCAATAAGGCGAACAGCTTATTCTAGTAATGTTTATAATACCAAGTTCAGCCCAAAGGTGATTAATTCCTTCTCAGATGTTGGCCGATAGTCGCAAAGAAAGTCCATTTGCACCAAAATCACACGCCAGAACACAAACTCCAGCAACGAAAATGTGAATATCAGACTTGGAGGACACCAGTAAAGAAACTTATCAGCATTTCGAAGGAATGCCGCCTGGAAGAAATTCACAGCATCGTTCAATGTAGAATTTCACTAAAGGCATTACCAGTATTGAAGAATGAATAAAAAACAGGTACGTGTATAAGCAGATCCTTGTTTTTTTACCACACATAAGGGCAATTTTAATTGATTATGTGTGAGTATGTATGTTTTAGAGTTTACTTCCTTTGTAGTGATTTTAATGTACTGTACTTTTTCCATAGTGGTCTTTATGCTTGTATGCATTCACTTCTTAACTCTCATGACTCTGCTCCCGAGACGCTTTACAGCCTTGAGCCACTTTGATTTCCTTCGCTGGCTCCAAAATGCACACTGCAGCAACACTAAAGCTCGATTCTCGTGAGCACTGCAGTAGTGCTAAACCCGTCAGATCGTCGTTACCATAAATACATACTGAGTCGACATCAATTCGGCACAATCGCGTCCAGAAAGTGTATCACTACTGATCCGATGTGTTGGACAAAATACATTATTTTACTGAATCTCTCCGCTGTTTCATAGTAACTCTGAAAAATCCTGAGAAACCTCTACATAAATAAAATCGTGAGCCGTTTCTCTTTGGATGTCCGAGTGTTTGCTAATCCCTCAAAAACGGATGGAGTCTTTTTCATGAAATTGCCGTTGGGCCGATTTAAGATATGGGTTATATATCGTATTGGAAAGCATGGGGTTATTATGGGAGCGGGGCAAAAAACCGAGCCCAACGTGGAGACTACAATTCCCATCAGGGATGAGGACATACGCGTTAAAAGCGCGAACCAAGTGCGGGAGCAGAGAAAGCTGAAGGTACGTACCGCGAGTCCTTCTCGGTTGCTTTGGCATTGTCTTGTGGGATTATAGCTTTTGTATAAGAGTATTTGTTTTGGTCTCATCGTGAGTTGTGTTTAGCAATGTTGAATTCCCAAAACACACCCCCATTTTTGGATACTTTGGCTAGTAAGCAAAAATAACTGCCTATACTTTTTTCTAAAAATATATACAAATGTTTAAATTGTAACTTTGTATTAATCAAACATTGATTTAGAACTAGCGATGGTAGTTTTCTCCAGCTTTTTAAATTAGTTTATATGGAAGCCTATAGTAATCCAAGACATTGTGCCAGATTACAATTTTAGTTAAAAAATGCAAAACTAATCTTAATGCTGAAAGACTCAAATAAATTGTGAGGGTATGCTGGGGATGATCAGCGGATGCCTCTGTTCACAGCGGGTTTAGTTTTCACTATTAGAGAAACTTCATCTGCATTTTGGGAAAGGTCAGGAACATGGAGTGTGAATGGACCCCATTTATAACCTCTGTGCTAGTGGCAACTGCAAGGTGCTGAGCCTAAAAGTTGGTTTTGGGGGTCTGTCATGGTGGCACAGATTTGTGGAGACCAGTTATATGGGAAGGGGTGTGTGTGTGTGGACTTTCCTAAGTCCATAAAGAATAATGTTCAGATGGCCTCAAAGAGACTGGAAACCATACAAAAATACTCAAAGGTGGGATATCGTCCAGTCTGTTCTCTGCAACTGTGGGGAAAGTAAACGGGTAGAAGAAGCACAATAAGCGACCCCTAAACGCTCAGAGATGGAAATTGCAAAATCTGTGGTTGGGGTTACTGAGGTGGTTAAAATGCTAAAATTACTATTGTGATGGCGTGAGGGTCGAATACATCTCTACAGTGTTTTATGGACTGTGCCTGGCTGGGGGGTCCTCGTGAGGGTTACTACATGTTACACTTACCAGCAATGGCAGCCCTCTGCCTCCCAGAGAAAACCTAAGCTTGTCATTTAGGGATTTTTACAGATTTTATTTTCATAGCGGTTTGTATTTACTTTTCCATTTTTCTTGAGTTATGAACTTGTTACTTTTATTCATTTCCGTAGTGCCCATTTTCTTATTGCATATAATGTTTTTTTAGTAGTTGTATTCTTGTTGGCAGGGGTGCTGCATTATCATCCCCTGATGATTAAAAGTTGTGGCATATGATGTGATCTTCATACCAGTGTATTCAGTCTTGGTGCTCCACTTCTGTTGTCTAGGATTTAATTAACAATGCTGAGTTGTGCAAAAATCACTTGGGAGATTAGCACTTGCCTAGCTTTCGACTTTGATTTTTGGTTCATGTTTGGAATTTAGTATTCTGATTTACTTTATTCTTCTGTTCCTTTTTCCTGCTTCCATTCTCACTCCAGTAGAAACAATGCCGATTCTGTGCTAGCATCCTGCAATAACGGCTCCGTATTTTGTCTTTGCACAGATATTTGATGGGTCGTTGCAGTTGGACTATACATTTTTATGTGCTCTGTGAATCTGGAAAAAGTACAGGACTCTGTGCCTCACGTTATCTTGGGTAAGATGCTACAAGTGCTTGAAGTTCCTAGGCCACTGCACCATTACATGCAGTCCTTGTATTTATGGAGCTCGAGCTGTGTTCCCATACTTGGCATTAATCAGTTCATTGTAAATGCTGGACTTCACCTATCCTGCATCTTGACAGAATATCAAGGTGTAGCTCGGGTGTTAAGAGAATCTGGCTTGAGAACCCAAAGGGTTACGTCCCTACTGTTTGCAGTTGATGTTGTCCCCTTGTCCTCAACAAACTGTGATCTGTGGCGAGGTTGAATGTGATGCTGCTTTGAGTTAGAAACAGTGCCTCCAAACTTGGGGTCACGGCACTCTTCTGGAAAAGAGGATCTTGTCCTCTGCAACTAAGGGACAGGCAGCTTCCAAGTGGAGGAGTTCAACTATGAAGGGGTTGTGAAAGGAGAAGTGATTGTGAGATTGACCAAAACTAGGTGAAGAAGAAGCCATTTTGGTGATGATGTACCATACTATGGTGGTGTAGTGGGAGCAAAGAACCTGGATGAAGCTTTCAATTTACTGGGAAGTCCGTATTCCCCACAAGCTCTAAGGTCCCTGTGTGTGTGTATTTTAATTCCTCCAACTACGGCATATCCACCTGTTTAAATCAAAATGTATTTCTAGTTTTTGTACTTTACCAATTATGTAATTTCCACTTGTATAAAAGCAAGATGCTAGACTTTTTTTTTTTTTTTTGGCATGTTTTTATTTTTTGCAAAAGTTCCATACATAAAACAATTTGCTACAATAAACGGAGCGCACCATGACTGAGTCTGTCGATAGTGTATTGTGACCAACACTGTACGTTTAACGTTTACAGCAACATTTATAAAGGACATCTGCACGCATAAGTGGAGTTCAAAGTGCTTTGCAAGCTGCAAAATAAAAATAAGTTAGAAAAGAGGTAAAATGCAAGTCCCTAATGATTAAAATGGTCAATGTCCATTTGGTAACAGCTTTTACAACATTTCAATACTTATATCATGAAGATGCCAAAAAAATGTAATCTTTTAAACAATGAACACGAAAGCAATACAATTAATTCATATGCTTACATTTTTTTCTCCATTAAATTGTAACAATCCCGGTACAGTGCCCACCCAGATGTCTCTTATCGCAGTTAATGCTGTGCTGAGAATATGGCCGCTGGAATGTTTCATTTGTCAAAAAGGCCATGCACAGTTTCCAAGATGGCAGATGAAGATGAACACAAACTCACTGCTGTTTCTTTCCAACTCTTCTGTAGCGTAGTATGGTGAAAGTAACCACAGCGTTAAGAGTAGCCAATATGATGAAGCGTGCAAGCACTAGGACAAAAAAGATTGCAGGTTCATTTTGAGAATGCTATTTATGTTTAGTACAAATATTTCTTATACATGCTCTGACTGAGCATATTATTAGGACCAATGCACAAAAATCATGCAGGTACAGGTCGGGAGCTTCAGTTCATGTTCACAGCAAACGCCAGAATGTGGTAACATGTGATCTTACTGATTCTGACGGGGCGTGACTGTTTCAGCCAGCCTGACTAGTTTGAGTTCTTCTATACCTGCTGATCTACTGGAATTTTCAGTCTCTAGAGGTTACTTAGAATGGTGCAGAAAATAACCAGCAAGTTTTAGTTCTGTGGATGGAAACTCCTTGTTTATGAGAGAGCTCAGAGGAGAATGGACAGACTGTTTCAAGCTAACAAAGGCTACATTTAACATCTCAGAAGGCACAACACATCAAACCTTGAGGCAGATGGGCTGCATCAGGCGAAGATCACATCGGGCTCCTGTCCGCCAAGAACAGAAAGTTGAGGCACCAGTTGGCACAGGCTCACTAAAAATGGACAGCTGAAAACTGGAAAAATGTAGCCTGATCTAATCAATCTCCGTTTCTGATGAGGCACACAGACTGAAGGGTCATGAATCCATGTGTCCAACCGTCCGACTGTGTGTCAACAGTCTCACGTGGTGGTGGTTGTTTAATGATGTGCAGAATGGCTTCTTGACATCCTTGGGGCCTGCTAATACCAATCAATCATCACTTGAATGCCACAACCTACTTGAGTAGTGTTGTTGACCATGTGCATCCCTTCATGGTCACATTACCCATCTTCTATTGGCTACTTTCAGCATGATAATACATCATGTCGCAAGCCAAAGATCACCTCAAACATGTTTAATGAACAGGACAATTAGTTCAGTGGTCTTCCCCGTCACTGGATCTAAATTCAATAGCACACTATTTAGATGTGGCACAATGGTAGAAATTGAGTGATGCATGGACCAGAATCCTAAAGGACTGTTTCCAACATCTTTCAGAATCCATGACATGGAGAACTAAGGCCATTTTCAGAGCAAAATGAGGTTCTTCCCCGTAGTAGTAGAAAAGTGTTTCTAATAATTTGCTCACCCAATGTGTATGTGTGCACACGTTTTTTTATATATGTATATAAATAAAACAAGCATTTTCTAAATCACTTATCTACTTAAGGATCACATTTTTGGCATAATGTACTGCATCATATAGATATAAAAGTAAAAGCATCATACAAAATTACCAACACCAACTGACAGTGAGCCTCTGCAGGGTGCATAATAAAGCCAACAATGGACTTGTGAAGTCTGAGTGAAAACTACGGTGGTAAAATAATAGCCAGCAATTGCCACTAACCTTGAAGGTGCCGTTGTTATTATGGTGGTGACGATCCTTGCTGTAGAGAAAGACAAAACATAGCAGAAGCTTTTCAAGATAAACAGTATTTTCAAGTATTAATCATTTAGATTAGAAATACATTTCAAGAAAGAAATGTATTTAGTAACAGGAAAAAACAAATGAAAGAACTCCTGCTTAAAGCGGAAAAATTTGAACAAATGAATGGCACAAAGATCACAAATCTTGAATAGCTGTATAAATAAGTTGCCAAAGCAGTTGTTTTCTGGTGTTCATTGTTGTGAGTTGCTTTCACATGCTCCCAGAGCATGTAGGTGGATATGCGATATACAGGGCAGAGATTGATAATTAGATTTCAGAAGGTGTGGACATTTCATATGAAGAAAACAAATTTGAAAGGACATCTGCACGCATAAGTGGAGTTCAAAGTGCTTTGCAAGCTGCAAAATAAAAATAAGTTAGAAAAGAGGTAAAATGCAAGTCCCTAATGATTAAAATGGTCAATGTCCATTTGGTAACAGCTTTTACAACATTTCAATACTTATATCATGAAGATGCCAAAAAAATGTAATCTTTTAAACAATGAACACGAAAGCAATACAATTAATTCATATGCTTACATTTTTTTCTCCATTAAATTGTAACAATCCCGGTACAGTGCCCACCCAGATGTCTCTTATCGCAGTTAATGCTGTGCTGAGAATATGGCCGCTGGAATGTTTCATTTGTCAAAAAGGCCATGCACAGTTTCCAAGATGGCAGATGAAGATGAACACAAACTCACTGCTGTTTCTTTCCAACTCTTCTGTAGCGTAGTATGGTGAAAGTAACCACAGCGTTAAGAGTAGCCAATATGATGAAGCGTGCAAGCACTAGGACAAAAAAGATTGCAGGTTCATTTTGAGAATGCTATTTATGTTTAGTACAAATATTTCTTATACATGCTCTGACTGAGCATATTATTAGGACCAATGCACAAAAATCATGCAGGTACAGGTCGGGAGCTTCAGTTCATGTTCACAGCAAACGCCAGAATGTGGTAACATGTGATCTTACTGATTCTGACGGGGCGTGACTGTTTCAGCCAGCCTGACTAGTTTGAGTTCTTCTATACCTGCTGATCTACTGGAATTTTCAGTCTCTAGAGGTTACTTAGAATGGTGCAGAAAATAACCAGCAAGTTTTAGTTCTGTGGATGGAAACTCCTTGTTTATGAGAGAGCTCAGAGGAGAATGGACAGACTGTTTCAAGCTAACAAAGGCTACATTTAACATCTCAGAAGGCACAACACATCAAACCTTGAGGCAGATGGGCTGCATCAGGCGAAGATCACATCGGGCTCCTGTCCGCCAAGAACAGAAAGTTGAGGCACCAGTTGGCACAGGCTCACTAAAAATGGACAGCTGAAAACTGGAAAAATGTAGCCTGATCTAATCAATCTCCGTTTCTGATGAGGCACACAGACTGAAGGGTCATGAATCCATGTGTCCAACCGTCCGACTGTGTGTCAACAGTCTCACGTGGTGGTGGTTGTTTAATGATGTGCAGAATGGCTTGACATCCTTGGGGCCTGCTAATACCAATCAATCATCACTTGAATGCCACAACCTACTTGAGTAGTGTTGTTGACCATGTGCATCCCTTCATGGTCACATTACCCATCTTCTATTGGCTACTTTCAGCATGATAATACATCATGTCGCAAGCCAAAGATCACCTCAAACATGTTTAATGAACAGGACAATTAGTTCAGTGGTCTTCCCCGTCACTGGATCTAAATTCAATAGCACACTATTTAGATGTGGCACAATGGTAGAAATTGAGTGATGCATGGACCAGAATCCTAAAGGACTGTTTCCAACATCTTTCAGAATCCATGACATGGAGAACTAAGGCCATTTTCAGAGCAAAATGAGGTTCTTCCCCGTAGTAGTAGAAAAGTGTTTCTAATAATTTGCTCACCCAATGTGTATGTGTGTGCACACGTTTTTTTATATATGTATATAAATAAAACAAGCATTTTCTAAATCACTTATCTACTTAAGGATCACATTTTTGGCATAATGTACTGCATCATATAGATATAAAAGTAAAAAGCATCATACAAAATTACCAACACCATGACTTTCAAGTGAGCATGCGTTTTTTTTTTTCCTTTGTTCATTATGAGCTGTTAATTTTTGTTTTTCTCAAAATTATTTGCACATGAGAAAATGACTCATAGCAGCAGTATGCTGTAAAACTGAGCACACAATATCATAATTTCTATACGGTGCCACATACTGTGTGCTGCTGCATTACCGCAAGCCTTATTCATTCACCAAATATGACAAACACTTGAGGAGTATTTTTCTTTGAGATTGGCTAAGAAATATCTTCCCACCATTAGCCTTGACTCTCAAATAATGTTCTAAAATTGCTAATAAATATTCACAACAAAGTGCATGTGGTTATCCTCTTTTAAGAGTGAATTAGTTCTGTGAAATTAAATAGAATAAAAACTTACTCCTAACTCCACTGCACCAGTGCCTTTCCCAAATGGAGTGCCCAGGGGTGACTACTACCACAATCTCCAGTGCCATTCATTAGCATGTGCACATTTTACTCTGATGTGGCAATGGGTGCTGAAGCAGATGCTCAAAAGGTAATCTGGATTTGGTGTGAGTTTTCTAATCTGGATGTACTCAAGTATCATTCCTGGATTACACGTGATGTTAGATAACTGTTTCAAACTGACAGTGAGCCTCTGCAGGGTGCATAATAAAGCCAACAATGGACTTGTGAAGTCTGAGTGAAAACTACGGTGGTAAAATAATAGCCAGCAATTGCCACTAACCTTGAAGGTCGCCCGTTGTTATTATGGTGGTGACGATCCTTGCTGTAGAGAAAGACAAAAACATAGCAGAAGCTTATTCAAGATAAACAGTATTTTCAAGTATTAATCATTTGTGATTAGAAATACATTTCAAGAAAGAAATGTATTTAGTAACAGGAAAAAAAAAAACAAATGAAAGAACTCCTGCTTAAAGCGGGGAAAAAAAATTTGGGCAACAAATGAATGGCACAAAGATCACAAATCTTGAATAGCTGTATAAATAAGTTGCCAAAGCAGTTGTTTTCCTGGGTGTTCATTGTTGTGAGCTGCTTTCACATGCTCCCCAGAGCATGTAGGTGGATATGCGATTACTACAGGGCAGAGATTGGATAATTAGGATTTCGTCAGAAGGTATGCTGTGAAGACCATTTCATATGAAGAAAAACAAATTCTGTATTGCTGCTTGTCACTCTTTACCATTGTTTTTGCATTTTCTGTTCTTGTAACAATGTAATTTTCTTTTGCTCACAGAAGCCAGATCTCATAGGCAGGCACATTCCAATTTTCATAAGCCTAGCTACGTAAAAACATGCAGTTAGATTATTTTTTTTTTTTTAAGAGGTAAAGAAGGAGCTGCTAGAGTGCAACACCACTTCATAAACACACCTTCAGCCTCTCCTGACTGCACGGTCTTGGATCAAAATGCTGCCGCAGCCCCTTGCACACTACAATCTTCGCTACAGTGTTGTGTGAGTGACAGATGCATAATCTTCATCAAGGAGATTACAATTCTGCAATAACTACCAGAGCCAAAAATGCCAAGACAAAGACCAAGTAAAAAAACAAAATAGCAAAAGTCAATGTAAGTGTACTAAAATCGAGACTGAATCTGTGTCTCAGACAAAGCAAATCACACCACCGCACTGTATTTTACAGCTTGTATCGGAAGATAGGCCCTAACAATCAGGCAAGAATCTTATACCAATCATTGTGTGCCTGTAGTTAATTTCAAAGAAAGTGACAGTGTTGAAATGTAACCAAAAAAATTAAACTTTATCAAGCAAGAAATAAAATTAATATATAAAAATACACCCAATAAAAACTAAGTTTTCAAAATCGGCACAATCAAGGCACAAAAATTGCTATCAAAATTGACCTGAGCTTCATCCCATCTAAACTGCATTTCAGACAAGCTGTGAGCCTGAGTGATGTCACAAGTTATGTGTAAAGGTGGAAGGTTTTCAGGCCTGGCCTGACTCCATAGAATGAGAAATGTTCAATTGCTTTTATATAAATTCTACGAACTGCTACATCTAGTCTAATTAGCATTAGTTCTGACACAGTATCAATGCTGTATGGGTTGCACTCCCCACACATTAGTGGAAAAAATACTGGAGGGCGACTGGAGATTTATGTGAATGAACAATGGTAAAAAAAGATTGGGCAAAGTACAGTTAAAATTAAAATGTGTGATGAATTCATTCACATCACTAGACAGGAAGATAAGTTACATACTCTGTCCAAGTATTAATGCCTTTAAATATCAACCTCTGGTAAAATCCGTGCACGCCTGTTCTTATCTTACTTCCACCAACAACCTGCTATTGACAGCAGCAGCTCTCTGTTATCCAAGCCTAAAGTTCTTATGTGTTTTGCTGTTATCTTTATTATACTGTACATACAGTATGTGTATATATATATATATATATATATATATATATATATATATATATATATATATATATATATATATATATATATATATATATATATATATATATATATATATATATATATATATGTATATATATATGTATATATGTATATATATATGTATATATATATATATGTGTATATATATATATATATATATATATATATGTGTATATATAGTGGGTACGGAAAGTATTCAGACCCCCTTCAATTTTTCACTCTGTTATATTGCAGCCATTTGCTAAAATCAAGTAAATGAATTTTTTCCCTCATTAATGTACACACAGCACCCCATATTGACAGACAAAAAAAAAGAATTTTTGAAATTGTTGCAGATTTATTAAAAAAGAAAAACTGAAATATCACATGGTCCTAAGTATTCAGACTCTTTGCTCAGTATTTAGTAGAAGCACCCTTTTGAGCTAATACAGCCATGAGTCGTCTTGGGAAAGATGCAACAAGTCTTTCACACCTGGATTTGGGGATCCTCTGCCATTCCTCCTTGCAGTTCCTCTCCAGTTCTGTCAGGTTGGTTGGTAAACGTTGGTGGACAGCCATTTTTAGGTCTCTCCAGGGATGCTCAATTGGGTTTAAGTCAGGGCTCTGGCTGGGCCATTCATTATTTTAGCTGTGTGCTTAGGGTCATTGTCTTGTTGGAAGGTAAACCTTCGGCCCAGTCTGAGGTCCTTAGCACTCTGGAGAAGGTTTTTGTCCAGGATATCCCTGTACTTGGCCGCATTCATCTTTCCCTTGATTGCAACCAGTCGTCCTGTCCCTGCAGCTGAAATACACCCCCACAGCATGATGCGGCCACCGCCATGCTTCACTGTCGGGACTGTATTGGACAAGTGATGAGCAGTGCCTGGTTGTCTCCACACATACCGCTTAGAATTAAGGCCAAAAAGTTCTATCTTGGTCTCATCAGACCAGAGAATCTTATTTCTCACCATCTCAGTGTCCTTCAGGTGTCTTTTAGCAAACTCCATGCGGGCTGTCATGTGTCTTGCCTCTCCTCAGTGTGTGGAGATCGCTTAGTTTAGATGGCCAGCCAGCTCTAGGAAGAGTCCTGGTGGTTTCGAACTTCTTCCACTTTCGGATGATGGAGGCCAATGTGCTCATTGGGACCTTCAAAGCAGCAGAAATTTTTCTGTAACCTTACCCAGATTTGTGCCTCGAGACAATCCTGTCTCGGAGGTCTACAGACAATTCCTTTGACTTCATGCTTGGTTTGTGCTCTGACATGAACTGTCAACTTTGGGACCTTATATAGACAGGTGTGTGCCTTTCCAAATCATGTGCCATCAACTGAATTTACCACAGGTGGACTCGAATTAAGCTGCAGAAGCATCTCAAGGATGATCAGGGGAAACAGGATGCACCTGAGCTCAATTCGGAGCTTCATGGCAAAGGCTGTGAATACTTATGTACATGTGCTTTCTTAGTTTTTTTTATTTTTAATATATTTGCAAAAACCTCAAGTAAACTTTTTTCATGTTGTCATTATGGGGTGTTGTGTGTAGAATTCTGAGGAAAAAATGAATTTAATCCATTTTGGAATAAGGCTGTAACATAACAAAATGTGGAAAAAGAGATGCACTGTGTGTGTGTGTGTGTGTATATATATATATATATATATATATATATATATATATATATTATATAAATTATTACTCGAAAAAGGGAAAATAATCACCACGGACCAGGTGTCATTGGGGGGAAAAAAAAAAAAGCAGAACAAAGCGATGTCAGAAATAAGACAGAGTAGAAAACAAAGTAAAACGTCAAAGAGGTTAAAAAAACAAGGGGGGCAAACACATGGACAGCAGGTTAGAGATAATGAAAAACTGGAATTCAAAAGACTCAAAAAAAAAAACAAAACAAAAAAAAAAACGTAGGCGCAAAACACATGCAGAGCAAGATACAGAATATGAAATCAGCAAAAAAATGAAAGTGTCCAAACAAAGAAAGTAAACATCGCATTAGCGCAAAAAAAGAGAAATTATTACTCAGAGAAATAAAGAAAAGGTGAATAGAAATTGAATATATGGACATTGGTGATATGTCAGAAGTATGTAAATATTGTATGGCTTTGAAGTTTAAGTCAAAGGAAGGTTATGGTTTAGCAGAGCAACTTCATGCTGAAAACACTGTTGGGGAAATATGGTAGCAGTGGGAAACGCATATTACTGTGTTCTGAACAGAAAATACAGTAGAGTGAAGAGCTACACAAGCTGTTATGTTTAAAATGTATGAAAGCAGCCATATGCAACTTGGTACACCCAGCTATGGGCCAGAGAAATCTTATAAGAAGTGGTGTTCATGGAAGAATTGTGACCAAAAAGACATTCCACTCAGCAATATTTGAAGACACAAGGACAGTGGTGCAGAAAAGCAGCAGCAGGTACCCAGGATCAATGAGACAATTTTTTTTTTTATTTTTAGGTGTCAGCTCTTTCTTTCTTTCTTATTCGCCTTTGGCAATTTGTTACACTCCCAGTAGGCATGTTAACTTCTCAATCAGTTTGCTGTAAGAAAGATGCCAACCCCAGAGCTGTCATTCTTCTGTCAGTTTCTGCAACTTGAGTCACAGCCAGCAGATCCAGCCCCACTAAATTGTGAGTACCAGCAGGTTGCGCACAGTGAAAGGGTGAGGTTGTCATTCATGTTTTTCATATCACATAAAATTGGCTTCTGCAAGCTGCTTCCCTGTCAGATGACTGTGCTGTGGTTCTTTTCCTGTCTGCAATGCTGTGTGCAGATGCCCAATTTCTTGGCCAAGGTAGCCTGCATGTCCAGTTCATGGGTCATGTTCCGCATATTAAGGCACCAAGATCAAGCTTTTAAGGCCTAGGGGTTTGTGAGATTTTGTTTGACTGAAGAACCACTCTTAGCAATTTGTCTAGATGATAGTGTGCTTCAAATTTTGAAGTAATGTATTGTTTTGGTTCTTTTTTTTAAATTGTCTTTAATATTAAACATGTATTTGATTGATTTTCATAACAGAATGAATTTAATAGGTTGTTGGTTTGTTTCTGACCATCAAAAAAAAACACAAACATTTGGTATGCTGGTTGCATTTTGTTGTCTGAACATTTGAAAAGTGTGACTAAGCACAAGCAGAACTCTGATTCTCTTTCAACCCCACCGACCAGTTTCTCACTCCAGCTTCCAAAAGCAGTACTTACTCAGACAGGTGTACAGTGCCATTCCCCAGGTCAAAGCGCTTACTTGGCCAGCATCTTGAGCTTCCCATAGGCTCTGCAACTGGGCAAATTTGCTTGCAGCACTAATGAAGGTACATAAGCTCTGAAACACAAACACATACATGAGTTAGCTGTGATTTTTTTTTTTTTTTTATCATTGTAGGTCACTTTTTAAAACATAAAATGTCTGTATAGCAAAATTAAGTCTCCTGTCTATTTTGGTGAAGTTACGGTGCCACTTAGAAGTTTGTAAATCCCTCTTATTAAATGTTGCATTTTTCAATATAAACTTCAATTAAACCAATTATAACCACATTCATGTCAGTGAACTACATGGTATATTGGCTCAGGAAACAAGATAAATGTAAATTGAAAAATAAATAAATAAAGTGACTCAATTTAACGAAGTCAGTCACCAGAACAGCAGCCATGAAGCCGTCCACTACACAAAGTGTCTTTAGCTTTACCCATCAAGCCAGTGTAACATCCCACACTGAATTCTAGTGCAACATCAGGATGAATACAGCGCTTATCATTCTTAGGAGGAGCACATCACTGTGATGTCCAGGTTGTCTGCAGCCATCATTACATTCCTAAACACAGACACCAATAGTCATAGACGGAGAAGGACTAGGGCGAATGAGGACACATAAGTATCAAGAGATGAGGCATTGTGCAAATTTATTTAACCATAAAGCCAGTGGTATTTAAAGAAAACAGTGTTTGTGGAAGTTAAAAATCAACCAATAAATAAACAATGACAAAATAGTTAAAAATCAGAATCTATCCACATACAACAAATCACAAGCCTCTGCTTTCTTTCATCAATACAACTCCACTGCTCCAAAACACGAGACACCCTCTGGCCTGCACAGTCAACCATTTTTGTCCCCACCACCATCCCATGGCATCTGCAGGGATGACACAAACCCACTGCTCCCTACTCCTACTGCCATGCCTTGGCATCTGAGGTCTCCTGCAGTGGTTAGTTATTCCTTTTCCCAGGATGCTCAGCCAGAGTGACCCCCACCCCACTCCCACCTCTCCACTGCACTGGCTCTGCCTTGACCCTAACTTCTCCTTCACACTCGTCATCTTCTACCTCATTTTACCTCTGTATATTATTTCTTTCTGTTTCACCATTTTTACAGCAATGTGTCTCCATCACTGCACTGGGATCCACATTCAAACTACAGGGTAAGCACCCCTTGTTGGTCTTGCCAACACCTCCTCCAACAGCAACCCAAGCTTTTCCTAGATTGTCTCCCATCCCAGTACTGGTCAGGCCCAAACATGCTTAGCCTCATGTGGATGACCTCTTCTGAAGTACATAGTAAAGGTGCATTCCCAATTTTCTGTGCTTTTGAATTAAAGACTCCACTCTTGAAAAATGAACGAAGGGAAATTGTTCTCAACCATCACCACAAAGTACATAGCGTAACATACCGTATATATTTAAAACAAATGTAACACTTTGGTACAGTAATCCTTTAATACATGAAGTACAATTTCGAATAAATATGCTAAGCCAAACTGACATTTAGAGAAATCTATAAGTGGTTAGAAGATACTTTTAGTTCTAATATCTAATACAATATATAAAGCTCAACATTTATGTGTTTGTGTATATATTATATGTTTATCCGGTATACAAATCCCCACCATTGGACCATTCTCTGCAAAAATTTGCACACCTCCCTCATTTTATCAGTGGAACATCATGGACTTTGTCCCAACCCCAAATTTTCAACCCAGGCCTACCTTGGTGCTTTTTTTTTCTTTCTTTTTGTATAGTTGGAATGAGACTGCCACCTGCTGGCTCAGAGCAAGTGAAACACCAGAACAGACAAAAGCCAGACTAGCAGACAAACGGACCAGTGCTAAAAATTACTTACCTGTGCAATGCCGGGTGCTGCTTCTACTCTCATATAATTATGTAATGATATCTTAATTACCTTTAAACATACTGATTTTGAAATACAGTATTTGAGTTGTATCCAGATATCTTAAAATAATTTACTGATATCTCTAATTGATAATTTGGATTGCCATATTAGAAAGGCCCAGATTGCCATCTCTCTCTCCATGTATCAGGAATCGAACTAGTGCTCAGTATTCTGTATCCCCTCATTCCTCATAGGTTCTTGGGGAGTCAGAAACACTCCGGCCAACATCAAGTGGTGCCACTCAGTCATAGACCACCATTTACTTAGACCAACTTAGCTTATACTCTCCAGTTACACAACTTGGTGCTGTGGGAGGAAACTGCAGTATTAATGGACGCAAGAACCACCTGCAGACTCCACACAGAAGGCAGGACTTGAACCAGAGCCTTGAATGAGAAGCTCTAACTACTGAGCCATCCTGGAGCATTGCTGTTCAGTCCTGCCCTTTGACTTTAAATGAATGTGGCACACTTTGGATGCGTGCAGGTAACCTGCAGCCATCCTTTCTATCCCATCTGGGTAGTGTAGATTGCAGGAGTGGATTTGAATGAAAATAATTACACTCAAAAACTAATAAAACACACTGTGTGCTAACACAAACTGTTTGAAGGTACAGGCTTTCCCCACTTTGTGAAGTTAATTTATTCCTAAACTCCTTTGTAAGATGAATTTTCATAAAGCAGACAGACATACTACAAATAACTTAAACAGGAAAAATTAAGCATTCCAAAAATTACTCCAATTTGTGCAAATAACAATAAAACATATGAAAACTAACACAATTAGTAAAATGATAACATTGCTCATATTTATGATCTTTGCTGTATTTCTTTTCATTCTGCTTACTTACCATGGCCAAATCAATAATCCACTTATGTAAAGCAAGAGCATGCCATCCAGCAGCATATCTGTTCCACTCAGGTTAAGGATGCAAAGTTAAAAGGCACCTTTAATAAATCATAATCTAAAATTATTAGAGACATTTTATTAAGTTAATATACCCAAGTTAAAACTGTTCTCTTAAAAAAGTAAAAACTATCAAAGGTATTGCTTTGAACATTAGAGCCATTGTGCCGAAAATAGGCCATTCAGCCCAACAAGCTAATCCCATTCTATTCACCTAGATTGTCCAAAATAATATCAAGTCAGATAGGAGGGTCCCTAAAGTCCTTCTCTCTAATTCACTACTTGATAATTTATTCCAAGTGCCTGTGGTTATTTATGTGAAGAAAGACCTTTTAGCATTTGTGTGATGTCTGTCCTTAACAAGTTTCTACTTGAGTCCCTGTATTCTTGAACTTATTTTACAACTGGAATCCATGTACTAATTCCTTTCATAATTTTAAACACTACATACAGTAGTGCACAATATAAGTTAAGCATAACCACCCCTGACCTGTACGCCACACATTGTGATGTATAACTAACATCCTGTCAGCCTTCTTGATTACTTCTGTTCACTGTTTAGATGTAGTGATGTGTCCACTATGACTTGTGGATACTTGGTGTAATTTCAAGTTCAGACCTCTCGTTTATTCACACCAATATGTACTTCTTATTGCATAATGCAATTTACAGTTTAAAATCACAGGCCTGCTGTGAGTCACTGGGTGTGTGGCATTCTATTCAAAATCAATTCCCACCTGCCCCTTAGAGTCACAACACACTGTATTTTTTTCTGTCATGTAGCAAACTGACAATATACCTTAAGATATCACTTATTTACGCAGATTACTATAATAGCTGGGTGGGCAGTCTAGGATCTGGAATGCTGCAGCCTTTCGTTTGGACTGATTTATAAGTTTAAGATGAACTGTTAACTGTTCACTTACACACATCACTACATCTAACTCTGTCAGCTCTCTCATAAATTCATAATTAAGTGACTTCTCTTTGAGCTTTAGAAAGTGCTTACTTCTGCGAAGGTCGCTTCAGTTTTCATATTTCTGTTTCAGTTTAATTCTTTTGCCTATCATAACACTGAATTTGTTTATTGCTGCTCTTTATTAACCAGATAGAAGCTGACCATGAGTCAACAGGTCCTGATTTTCTGCAGTGTATTTTACTGATTCACCCAGAAAGGCAATGTCTAGGCTGGATGGAAATTCTGATACAGTAGAATAGAAACTAATACAAGGAACAAAATATTAAATGAAGGGACACCCGTATAACCACAGAATAAGATGGATGAAGTGTGTACTGAAGAAGACTCCAATCTGGAACTGTTAGAAGGATTCCATTATCATTTATGATAATTAACTTGCTCCCATAACCCTTATGTTGCTTTAAGTTAAGATCAGCAAGTTATACAAATCTTGGGAGAAAATTCATTTTGATGTATTGAAAAAATTAGGTACAGGAAATCCCCAATTATCTGAGGAAATGTGCACTGATGCTACCGCAGATAACTGAAAATGCAGGTGAAAACGGATTGCAGTGGCCATTTTGGATTAAAAATTACGGATATAAAAGATTTTGCCAATTTAAATGGTACACTTTTCACTTTTAAGCCTCTTTTCATACCTCAGTGAATTAAACTTTCCTCACTTGTTTGCTGTGATGTTCCGCAGTTGGCTCAGCATCAAAATGTCAGCAGGTTTGATGACATTTAGGTCGTCTGTATGAGAAATCTTGTGCAGTCCTCACTGTCATGTAAACAAAACAATCCTAAATGAATGAAACAGTAGAGCATGTGTACATATCAACGCTGGCAACACAGACAACGGTAGAGGGGCGAGTGAGTCACAACCACATTCCCACAGTCAACAGCTTGTCAACTACTTGCTCGGTACAGTCGAGATCAAAAGTAAAACTTTCATACTCTGTACAGTACTCATGGCACGGTTTTTATGTATTATAACAAAAGTAGTGTATTCTGCTTACAACTTCGCCTCTGATAACATATAACCTCGGCAAACTGGGCAGTGGATAATCAGGGTTCTACTGTAGTAGTAAAAATGTGTACAGGTGTATACCAAAGGTGACATAAATACACATAAACACCAAGAGAACATTATTATAAAAATCTTCAATGACTGGCTGCCAAAGTCACTATTCGGGATAACTGGGTAAGTGGCTCTCTTTGATGGCAGCCCAGGGCTCTGCGGAGTCTTGTTATTCAAATTCTGACTTGACAATCCAAATATATTTAGTCTTAGCTAAGCACTGTTCCAGATTTGGTGCCCTGTGTTGGACGAGCACTATGTCCTGGATTGTTCCCTGCCTGGCACAAATGCTGCTGGGATAGGCACTTATAAATGGCTTAGATAATGGATACTATGGAATTACAAATAAGGGATAAGAGAAACCACTAGACTGGGGTTCTCAAAGTCAGTTCTAGGGGCCCACTTTGGCTTCAAGTTTCTGTTCCAGCCAGATTCATAATCAGTGACAACAACTGGTAACATTGATCTCATGTAATTAGTTGGTATTTTTTTTCTCTCTTCTCTTATTCTACATTCAAAAAATGTTTACATTTAGAAATATTTCTATTTTTGCTACAGATTTAAATGCTTAACTCTGTTTTGTTGATTTCATTATATTTTGCCCTTTCTCAGTTTGCTCTCTTCATTGTGTCTTAATAATGACAATTAAAAATGAGCAGACACGCTGGTGAACAACACTGAATCATGAAAGGCTGCAACTACTTCAGTGTCGTACCCACTAATTAGTAAATAATGGATTAATTAAACAATTAGAACACCTGGAAAATTAGAATGAAAATCGAGATGAAAATATTGTTAAAAAGAATAAAAAAGCATCATTCCCATATATTGCTTTATTTATTTACTTACCAAACTTAGTTTTCTAATTTCTATATTGTTCCCAAAACACAGAATCTGAGAAATAACAGTTCACTTAATTAGCCCAGGAGTTCAATTAAAAACAGAAGCTGGTTGTAACAAAACCCACCGCCACTAGACTATATTACAAAACTCCCACTTAAAAAAAGGATACATGAAAGCAGAAATGAGGCCGTGGTTTAGCTTCCCATTGTAATAAAAAATCAGCACCAGTAGAACTGCATCTGAAAAAAGGACAGTGGGAAGTCTGAAACACCTGTGACACCAACGGTTGTGTTTTAAGACATTTAAAGCTTTACCCCACAATGGCCATCACAAATAAGAAACATGGTGGCCACCCCTGCTGTGATACAATGGATGGATGCTTTTGTAGTGGCAGTTAATAAAAGATCAGCCAATAAGGAGTTACAGTATTTGTCATTCTCTTTTACATTTACAGATTTACAGTTCAAATAGCTGAAAATAATTCCAAGTCAATGTTACGTCTCCAATTAACTTAACATGGCTAACTTTGGGATATGACAAGAAACTGGGGTAGTCAGAGGAAAAACCATTGAAAACTCAAAATTTCATAGGGACAGTGGCCATATTGGGAATTCAGCCCAGGTCCATGGCGATGTCAAGTTGCATTTTCTCCTTTCCAAGTATTCCAGACAAATGTTTTATTTTATACTAGCGGAAGTAACTGCATTCTTACCTTAACCTATTATACAAATATTAGTGTTTTTTTTTTTTTTTAAATGTTGAAACTTTTGTCATCGCTGGGTAAAATGCAAGTGTCCTATGTGTCATCTACACTACTACTCTATCAATTTCTATGCTCTCATGAATTGAGAATTTGTTCTTTTCATGGATTATTGGATTCCATAATTGTGGTAACTCTTTGCTGGGTTGGTACCACGAATGCTGCTTCTTTGTATTTCCAGGTTTACCACAGTTTCACGAATAGCTGCTTTATCTCACATTAATAAACTGGATGGTTTGTTGAATAACTGAATCACCGATATGGTATGTAAGCTGGGCAACGCTTTGGTGTTTCCTCGACTGAACTTCCGCTCAGGATAAGAACTTTAGAAACTCCATAAACTCTATATGTTGTATTGGGGTTATTGTAGTATAAATGCAAAATTTCATTAATGTCCACTCAGCTATGAGGACAAAAGTTTGACATGTAAGGAGTGACTATGTAGATTATTCAGTAGTCTTATTCTGTCTGGTAATGTGCCGTAAAAAGTATTCACCCCCTGGAAGCTGCCACATTTTGTTGCAATACAACATCGAATCCCAGTGGATTATATTTGGCTTTTTTGACATTTAAACCTACAGCGATTCGGATATTACAAGCAGCAGGTCCAACAAATACATATTAGTGTGCACAGGGCCTGCCATTGAGTTCCCAGAAAAAAAATAAGGTACATTGTGCTAAAACTGCAAATCATCTCAATCCTAAAAAGAAAAAGGGAGATCATAACTTCACCTGCTCTTAGTCTGCTTTATGTAGTTGAAAGAAACAGAAACTGGGGCCACTGGACCTGCCACCATGATAACCCACACAGAACATAGAACTGCACTCCTCTGGCTGACAGCAGAAGCAAAGAGCCCCAGTCCAGCATTTCCACTGAGTGACCCCCAGTTACCTTGAGCAATAAGGATGGGATATTCCAGATATGTTGCAGGGGGGTAGTTATAATACATCTGGTACGAGAGGAACACCAAGTACCTAAAACAATACAAAAAAAACATCTTGAACTTGCAAAGACAAACATTCAGAACTAGAAAAATGCATCCCATTATAAGACCCTCATGGCATATAATGTGCGTGACACTGCAGAACTGGAAAGAGTTTGTCTATAAAGGTTGTGCTAATCCATGGTAATATCATGGTAGGGACAGCCTCCAGTGAGTCAAAAAAAAAAAAAAAGTTTAATGAAACCATTTAGTTCAAAACACAGGATAGCTTCATCATTGTTAACAATAAAAAATGTAAAAATAAATAACTCATTAATCATGTAGTATATACAATTTTCTGTTGGTTAGCAGCATAAAGTTTTATGCAATTTATGAATAAGTTCTGACTTAATATCTAGTACACCACATGCCATATACTGAAACACAAAAACACCCCATGGAATATTTTTTAATTTTTAACATCCGTGGACATACCAAGATTTTGCTCTCATTTAAATTTGGGTGGAGTGGTGGCTCTGAGGCTAGGAATCTGCACTGCAATTGGAAAGTAATTCTACTCCGTTGGGCCCTTGAGCAAGGCCCTTAACCTGCAATTGCTTTGTCCTGGGTATGATGTGCAAGCAGGTCCTCCAACATGGAAATCTTGGGGGTTGGTGGCAGGATTGGTACTCCAACCACCAAAAAAACAAACCTCACTCCGTCCCAGTGTGATGCTGAGGTGTCACCCACTGCACTCAGGTCCCGATCCAGATGGTTTGGCGTGCGGTGGGTGCGGCAACGTGCTATCAGCGCAAGCTCCTAACCTTCTTTCTATTGATAAAAGTTAATATAACAAACACCAAGCTACATTGACATTTTGTAGTCCAATGTATAGCTTAAATAAACATAAATGCAAATTTTGCATGTTTAAAAAGTAAGTACTCCCCTACATTTATCACTACCTCAAATATCTAAAAGTAGAATCTGGTGCAAAAGATTAGAACATAATTAGAGAGTATCTTGAAGGAACCCATCTCATTTAAACATTTAGTTTGGTTTGCCACTGTGGAAATAGGACTGTCAACTAGGCTAGGCCAGGTCTGGTCACCCCAGCAAGTTCAGCCTGATAGCAGAATGCAAGATGCTGAAAGAAGCCTCTGAGAACCCCAGAACTTTGTCACGGAACTACAGATAACTCTTGCCACTGCTGACATCACGTTGCATACATCTACCATCAGAAAGAAGCTGCACAAATTAGATCTGTATGGGAAGTGTATCAAGTGGAAACCTTTTCCGTCTAGAATGTTTACCCATGAACACCTGGGCAAAGGCCAGGATCTCTGGAACAATGTGCTCTGGCCAGACAAAGCAAAAATAGAGTTATTTGGACGCAGTACCAAGAGGCAAGTTTGGTGAAACTGTAATGGAGGAATAAATATCATAATTTTGGAACTGCAAACACTATGTTAAAAACGACAAGCTCCCTCAATTACAAGCTTGTTTTTCCTCTCAAATAAGTAGGCAATGAACATTAATGGACTTCTGATAGCAATTTAGTGAGTAACACCAACATTCTTTCTCTTTCTTGTAACGCATAACTTATGACTATATTTGTGCATTCCTTCTTGTTATCTAAGTAATCTCTGGTACATTTACTTTAAAATGATCAGACAACGTGCAACTTAATAGTAGAAGAACTGGAGATCACAACAGATTTTACACAGAAGGCAGAGACAACCATCAACAGGGTCTTCATTTACAAAACCTTGCATGGATTTGAGCATGAAAATATGCACACAGCAAAAAAAAAAAAAAAGTATAAAACCTGGCATACACAATTCTCTATGTAATTTACCCTTTATAAATCACATTCACTTTGAAAATGTCCATGTGGGAATGCATGTTGAATGCTACCCTGAAACACCCATATAAGTAGCATGCTAATCAACCTCATATATGCAATCATGGTGTTGCACAACTTCATTGGCTGGTAGAGCAGCCTCACTCCCAACGCTTTGAGACCCCACCACTTGCATTCCAGAGTATCAGGCTAAGCTCTAAACTGAGAGCGCACAATCACACTGGGCATTATAGTGCCTCTCCTCTCTGTTATGGGGGTTAGGGAAAGGCAAAATGTCTGAGTAGATAGCTGTTATTACCTGGAAATGAAGAAAAACAAAGCATATCCACAGAGTTGCTTTATGTTCGGCAAGTAGTTGGAAGTCTTCAGTTTTAAATGCGATTCTAAGCTTACATCATTAAGCTCAAATCTTTGCATTTCATATCATTCATGTTGGAGAACTGCTCACAAGCATAAGTGAACCCAAAAATCATCAAAATTCCAAGCACTACTATTTTGAGTTGAAACTATAATAGTCTGGAAGGCTGTTCCATGTTTCGAAAATCATTTGGTCTTTCTTTCGCCAGCTGGAAATTTCCATCTATTTGTAATTCATGGCTAAAGTCGCCTTTTCTCTTTCCAGGTTTTCTAGTTCCATTTGTAAAGATGTAAATTTTAAAGACCACAAATCGTTGCTTTTCAAGTCTGTTGGAAACGCCGAAGAATTTATTCAGTTAGCATTTGCCACAAGGGGTTTCTGTCAAGATCTATGAAATCTTTGAAGCAACCAGTAAATGAACCATGCATTATTGTAACAGTTGCCAGAAAGATCTTGCTATCAATGACAGTTCCAGTAGTTTTCAGATCTTTTTTAAAGTTTCGAAAAGAAACAGATTTCCACTTTTCAAGTGTTCTGCAAAGAAAAGTAGTTTTGTTTGAAGAGGGTAACAAAGCCTTTATTTTTATTCGTCATTACTGGGTGCTCCATCTGTAGCAATAGATACCAATTTATTGATGTCAATTTTCCTAACAATCAAAAATTCCAAAATTACTGCAGAGATACCTTCACCTCGAATTTGTCCTTTAAGGCCGGGTTTATACTTCACACGACACAACGTGTGCATCTGTGGACGGGTACTGCTACGCAAACGGTGAACAGTTTATACTTGTGTGTGTAGTTTATGTAAATCTGGAAGATTCCACCAGGTGGCAGTGCAAGATGTCATCACAGTGAGAAAACGACATTCAAATTTGCTTTGTTGTGAATTGCCTGAAACATCCATTAAATTCCCAGAACACCTTAGCACTGTATCCCTTAAAAGGATGGATGTTTAATGATTACATCCATCAATTAAGAGATGCACCCATTCCAGCATGCATCAGGGCAGAAGGCAGAAACAGTCACTGGATGGGGCATTTGCTCATCGCAAGGTGAATACACATACACACACATCATTTTGGCATTACCCAATCCCCAAACCTGCCCGTCTTTGGAAGGAAACTGGAGCACATTAGGAGAACCGGAACACTGCAGCAAATTTGTTTTTATATTGGCAAAAACATGTTTTATGTACGGTATATACAACCACATCAAACAAAAACTGGATTTAATGCCTCGCCAGTCAGTAAATGGCTTCCAGTACAGTGACAGAGCTGAAACTTGTCTGAGATATTTCTGACATGTCAACCAATTCCTTGAGAACAGATAACAAGCAGCCAAAATAAACTGGGGAAAAGCAAAAAAAAAAAAAAGTTTTTCAGTGCAAATATGCAGCATTAGCCCTATTTAAAAGCAACTAAACCAAAGTATTACATCACATTTAGCACTTTTGAGGTGTAATATGTTTGTGACATCAACTCACATAATAAGAATGTCTTGGTGATATGAGTAATTATGCATAAGAGTCATCATTTAGCTGCTTTGGCTGTATTTCTTACTTGATCATGGGTGTTCTCACTTCAGTTTCTCCAAAATGTTGCGTATGCATGGGTCAGAGTTGTCGGAAACATACGCATGTTCCCTCCTCAAGTTTTCTTTTATACATTCTGACGTTTATGTGGAAAGTTGCATATGCACATTTCAAACCTTTTTTATGCATACACAAACCTTACGAACAAGGCCCGAGGATAGCTTTGTGTGGCGAATGATTGGGGCCCTTGTCTGGCTGGGACACACTTGTGATGGAAAGACTGGGGGAGATGACATATTTAGGGCGATACCTCCCCTGTAACATGAGAGGGAAACCCCCTGGCTCACTATGGGGCCATGTGTATGGAGTTTAGAAGCTCAACCCTGCTGGGGCCCATGGCCACTGCCAAGGGGCACCTGGGCAGTTTCTGAGCCCTGGTTTGGAGCACTTTCACCATACCCAGATATGCTTCCAGAAGAAGATGCAGAAGCACCTGAAGCTTTTCCAGGTGCCCTATAAAAGGGGCCACATCACTCAATTCGGAGAGCCAGAGTCAGGAGGAGGTGGACAAAGCTTACTGGGAGAGGAGTGGAGGTGGCAGAGAAAGAGAGAGGAAAGAAAGGGCTGTGTTTTGGTGCTTTATGTACTGTGCTCGGTAGTGGGGAACGAAAAAAAAGCACTGCCCACTTGGAATAAAACGTGTGTGCTGGACAGAACTTGTCTTTCGTGTCTATCAATGTGTCGGGTGGCTGGTAAGCCCCCTGGTGGTTTACACTAGCCAATCACAAGTCTGTAATGTCACGAGGTCCGGAATCCCAAATGAATTTTTATCATAAATAATAACATGTTTCATACACCAAGAGAGACGTCAAGGACAGAGCTATGTCCGAAAATGAGACACCATTTCATCTGGACAACAGAAGAAACAAACTCATGTACCAAACTAACTGCTAAATCTAAATGCCACCAGGACAGCATCCTTTTTTGACATGGCTGGTAAGTTTCAGCCAGTTTTCCAAGACAAAATATATCAATCCAGACTTGGATGTTTATATTTTCTATTATTTTCTTCTACTACTATTTTTCTATTTTAATAGACACCACATTGCCTTTAAATGTCTATACTTTCTCATTATACATAGAGTGACTGAAGTAATTAAGTACTGTATCTCTGCATAATTACCTTCAGTCTTAAAGTGGGGGTAAACAGTGTCTTTTAAAATATGTTTATTTATAATTTATAGCAAAAGCTACTGCATGTTTTATAATATAGGTAAAGAATAAAAATAAGACAAGACCCATGTACATACGGGATGCCCAGGAGGACCGGAGGAGGGCTTGTGCCTCCTCCAGACCGCGAGGGAACGTGCACCCTGGTTATGTTGGGGGCCTCGGGTAAAGGGCTTCGAAGCCCAGCCCTGTAGGGACCCGTGGCCACCGCCTGAATATCCCGGGAGCCCAGCACTTCCACCACACCAGGAAGTGCTGGGGGGAAGATGACAGGGGATACCCGGACGGCTTCCGGGTGCGCAGCCGGCACTTCCGCCATACTGGGGCGTGGCTACGGAGGAATGCCGGGAAGCAGCTGGAGCCCATCCAGGTTCCCATTTAAGGGGCCGCCTCCCTCCAGTCATCGGCAGAAGTCAGGTGGAAGAGGACGGAGCTGGAGAGAGGACTAGAGGCGGCCAGGAGAAAGGCAGTGGAACTGTGAGGACTGTGCTTTGGGGAATCTGTGCTGGAGGCACTGGGGTTGAGAGTGCACGTAATTATTGTACATAATAGTGTAAATAAACAGTGTCTGGGCCAGCGTTCACAACATTTAACTTAACAAAAAAATAAAAAGTAAGCATCATTTACAGTTAGAATTTTAACAGATTCTCATGGACTTTCAGTGACAACTACAAGAAAGTCTTGTGTTTTTCACCTTTAGATGTGCAATCTATAACAAAGGTTCAATGTGAACACCTTAGTGTTGATGAAGGCACTCTACTGTATGCTGTGCCACTCAGTTTATTTAAGGAAATTCAGGCAATCAGTGTCTTACTCAAGATGTACATATCCATCCCTAGTCATGCCCATTGTAAGGCAGTATGTCTAGGGCTCCTCTTGCACTGTAACTAAAGCAAAGTAAAGGGCAAAGAACTGAGTGATCCTTTGAGCAATGGCGATCTGTAGTGAAAAGTGAAGATTAATAATAAAAGGTAAAGCCAATTTATACATAAAACAAAAAAACAAATGAAAATGTTCAAGAAACTGTATAAATAATAGACATTGTTGATGGCCACACTAAAAAAATCAAATATAAGATTCTCAGACCCACTTAATGCAATCAGGGGGACCAAAGCCAAATCAGACTGCAGCAGATGCAAACCAGGCAGCAAAACCAGATGGGACACAATTCTGGGGTAAATTTAAAGTACCCAATTAACTTAATGTGCATCTCTGTTGGATTTAGGAGGAAAACCCCACAGCAGACAGGTGGAGAACATGCAAAGAACACAATGACTTAACTCCATACTAACCACTCAAGAGGTGGGGGGAACATGCAGACAACGTGCAGATGGCAACCACCCTGGGATTCAAAGCCAGCACACAGGATCTGTGAAGCAGGACTGTTAATTCAGGGCAAAATGAATTGGCTAAAAGGAGCAGGCTATATTCACATACACGCAAAATCTACTCCATGCATAGCATACCTTCAAAAAAGGACCAGTTCCATGTAGCAGAAAGAAAAAAAATGTTTAGGCCAATCTTTACCACTCAGCTTGTCTAGGCAGTGAAAGAAATCTTGCAAGTTGATGCTTGTAAGTTTCTGAGAGCCTCCATGCTGCTGAAAATTGAAAAGACTGATTCACCATCACTTCAGATGAAATTTGCAACACTTTGAGCTAATAAACGGGACTTTGGTTTTCTTGTATGTTTTTACCTACCTCTTCATCTAGTTCAGAACAAAGCTCTAAATACAAAGGAAAATCATCCATCCATTCTGTGCACCTGTATTGTCCGATTTAAGATCTTTGGGAGCTGGACTCTAGCCTGGTCACATGAGGCATTAAGCAACACCAAACCTTAGCCCACCTTCTTTAGTCAATTGTATTCAATCAGCTTCTTGGATCCTCACTATACGGAAGGGACATAACCAATGTGAGATTATGACTCATACTTCCTGGGAATCTCTTGTTCTTGAGGAACAAATGCAAACCCTGGTCCCCATCATAATTGAGATTCAAACACTTTTCCAGGTACCTTTACACTCAAATTGGTATTAGTTTAAAAAAAAAAAAAAATGAGGATGGATAACTTTAATATACTTTTTCAGTGTAGTCTGTCCCACATACCTCAGCATACTAGTCTTCATTATGATACACATGAGCAAATTATAAAAAGTTTATTTCTGAATGTCTCAGCACACACTTTCAAATGGGGTTTATTTCTAGAAGGTACTTTACTCTTTGGTTCCATGATTAGTGAGCAAAATTACCTTACCTCAAAGCTCTTGTCTGCTTTCCCTGAAAGAAATAATTTTCCTCAAAACCTCTGAGACAGGGAGATCATGTCAGTCCTACACATACAACGGACATTGCATGGTTCCAACTTGGGACACCGACTCAAAGAGGCAGCAGTCGTAACTACTGAACCCCTGTGCTACCTTGAATTATTTTTTTCAAAGGGTAAATTTTAGGCAAGGAGTATATTTAATATACACACACATCTAACACAAATAATTAACTCACAAAGAGGTATCCATTATATGCTTACAGCTGGCAAAACACAACTATAGGTAACAAGAAGCCAAAGTATGTAGTACAGAAGAAGTAATCTGTCTTTACCTTAAACAATTCCTGCAAAAGCAATCATTACAAGGCATTTCATAAATTTTGCTCTACTTACTTATGTATAGTTAATGAACAAAAAAACCTGTCATGTTTATAGAAAAAATATAGAATTTTTAATTTTTAAATTAAAATGTACATTCTTTTCTGATTGCTGTATATAGCGCTATAAATTAACAACACACAATGTCCTCTACAGGATTATTATAGAATACATCCCGAGGGATCATTTATTGCTGCTGGGGACCACAACAAAGCAACTTTGCTAGTAGTAGAACTGATTAAAACAATGCTCTTTATAATGGCCTGCTTAAAAACTTGTCTGCAAAAGATTCAAAATCATTTGACATGGGAAACACCATTGTTAACCTGGTCAAATAAACAAAATGCATTGCACTCCGATTTCTTAGAAAATTGCATTGCCTTCTTGTGAACTTTAGATTTTAAGGTCCATAGTTTTGGTGCTAAATATATACTGCTCAAAAAATTAAAGGAAAAAAAATCATACTGGATATCTAAACTGAAAAGGACTGGGTAATGTGTTAGGAATGAAAGGATGCCTCATCATTTGATGGAAATGAAAATTATCAACCTACAGAGGGCTAAATTCAAAGACACCCTGGAAATCAAAGTGAAAAAATAATGTGGCAGACTAGTCCATTTTTACAAAATTTCACTGCAGCAACTCAAAACTGTACTAAGTAGTTTGTATGGCTGCCATGTACTGACATCGGGGCATGCTCCTAATGAGAGACAGATGGTGTCCTGGGGGATCTCTGGACCAGGACATCACTGAGCTCCTGGACAGTCTGAGGTGCAACCTGGCGGCGTCGGATGGAACAAGGCATAATGTCCCACAGGTATTCTATTGGATTTAGGTCAGGTGAGCGTGGGGGCCAGTCAATGGTATCAATTCCTTCATCCTCAAGGAACTGCCTGCATACTATCTCCACATGAGGCTGGGCACTGTTGTGCACCAGGAGGAACCCAGGACCCACTGCACCAGCGTAGGGTCTGGAAATAGGTCCAAGGATTTCATTCCAATACCTAATGGCATTCAAGGTGCCGTTGCCTAGCCTGTAGAGGTCTGTGCGTCCCTCCATGGATATGCTTCCCCAGACCATCACTGACCCACCACCAAACCGGTCATGTTACAGGAAGCATAATAATCTCCACGGCTTCTCCAGACCCTTTCACATGTGTCACATGTGCTCAGGGTGAACCTGCTCTCATCTGTGAAAAGCACAGGGCGCAAGTGATGAACCTGCCAATCGAGCACCACTGTGCCAGGCAGTGAGCACAGGGCTCACTAGAGGACGTCGGGCCCTCAGGCCACACTCATGAAGACTGCTTCTGATTGTTTGGCCAGAGACATTCAAACCAGTGGCCTGCTGGAGGTCATTCTGTAGGGCTCTGGCAGTGCTCATCCTGTTCCTCCTTGCCCATAGAAGCAGATACCGGTCCTGCTGATGGGTTAAGGACCTTCTACGGCCCTGTCCAGCTCTCCAAGAGTAACTGCCTGTCTCCTGGAATCTCCTCCATGCCCTTTTGAGTGTGCTAGGTGTCACAGCAAACCTTCTGGCAATGACACGTATTGATGTGCCATCCTGGAGAAGTTGGACTACCTGTGCCTCATGCTACCGGTAGTGACACTAACTTTGGCCAAATGCAAAACTAGTTAAAAAACAGTCAGAAAAGATGAGAAGGGAAAAAATGTCAGTGGCCTCCACCTGTTAAACCATCCCTGTTTTGGGGATCGTCCCCTTGCTGCACCTGTTATTAATTTCATTAACACCAAAGCAGCTGAAACTGATTAACAACCCCCTCTGCTACTTAACTGACCAGATCAATATGCCAGACGTTTCATTGACTTGATGCTATACTCTGATTAAAAAGTGTTCCTTTAATGTTTAAGCAGTTATTTGAAACTCTTTAACCTTACATCAGCCCCAAAGGCCTGTTCCTTCCAGCTGTGCTTAATTTTAGTCATACCACTGCATTTGTTAATTATTCTAAATGATTATGGAATGATTTTCTGTATTGGTTAATAAACTCTCCTACTCTTAGGCGTTTTAAGCCTAATTTCTTATTGTTCTTATATTTCTAAGTTCTTATTGTTCATTGTTGTATTTGTGTACTTGTTTTAAATTGTATATTTTATTTGATTAATTACTTTTTATTTTATTCGTTGTGTTATTATTTTTACTGCTTGGCAAGCACCTTGTGATGAAGTTTGTTATAAAAGGTTCAGTATTAACAAATATTTAATCTTAGTCCACGCCTTCCTGTCCCCAGCTGCATATTCCAGCTCTTCCTGAGTAATACCAAGGCATTCTCAAGCTCGCTGACAGATATAATCCCTCTAGCATCTCCTGGAAGGTTCTGCCGCAGGGTCTCTGTCCAATTGGATTACCCAGACCACCTCGACTGGCTCCCCTCAATCCAAAAGAGAAGCAGTTCGACACGGAGTCTGTCCCAAATCACTAAGGTTCTCACCTGGTCACAGAATGTTACTCTACATATCCTGAGACAAAACCTCAGTTCAGCCACTTGTACTTGTGATCCTTCATTTGGTTATTACCCACAGCTTATGATCATAGCTAAAAATAAGGATGTTAGTGTGCAGTAATGCAGTAATTCAAGTCTTGATGGAGTAAAATGGTTGACCAACTGAACACAGGATAAGTGGGATACACTTGGCCACATAAAATACTTAAGGGTTTTCACATTGCAGTCACACTATTCTCTCTAGCTGTTTCTTGTCACAGTCGACATACTGCCTAATGATGAAGTAGTGAAGTGATAGAGAAGGTCAAAATACTTAAAATATATTTGGAGAAAGGAGTAAGTACTACAGACTCTAACATCTTTAGAGTGAGCTTTCTGGACTAGAATGATGTGTTTAGAGCCCATGTCTGTAATGGTGGCTTCCACGTACCTGAAGATTTTTCTTCAGTGCAGCTACTGATGTATAAACAAGTAATTCAAGCATTTTTCACTGCTAGCAGCAAAACAGTGATCTGAGTTAATTCAAGTGTTGATGGCTGGATGAGTAGCAAATACAGTATGTGGAAGCTTTTTGGAAAGTTTGGGACACAGAAAGAGAGTCATTTCTCCCTTTCTCTTTCATGTTCTTTTTGTTTATTCGCATCATTATTGTGTGGTCTCAAAATTGAACCCAACTCATCAGAGTACACGGCTACCACTAGGAAAAATGCAAATGTCCAATTACCATTAAAAGAAATCCCCCATAAATAGTGTTTAGCACAACCAGGAATATTATTTATTAATTCCCCTGAATGTTCTAATGTACTGATTTAGTCTATATACAGTATATAAAAAGCTAAGGATTGTGTCTGCCACGTGATTACTCACAAGCCATTTGGGGTAGAACCTTGATCTCTTGGTCTTAATTGAAAGCTTATAATACAACATGTATATGTGAAGCCAAAAAATGTGGCCAGTGCCAACCTCCAAAAAGTTATTGTCATTTGTGTTTTTCTAATGGCAGACTGTATAGGCAAACTGATCAAGAATATGACACGGCAGAGACAAAAAGAGGAGCAATGACATCTTTTGAGCATGAAACAAATTACAGAAGCTGATTAGGTGAGTAGTAGAAGAAGAAAAATGACAACTTCAGAATTATCTTCACACAACTTGATGGTAGTCTCGAACTAATGGGGCTGCAGTCTTGATCCTAGGAGGACTGGAGAGCCTGTCACAAAATGTGTTCTACACATTGGTGCCAATTTTATGTGCATTTTAAATCCATTTATGACTACTTTCAAACTTTTATTGCTTTTTGAGAGCTTTTTTTATTTTACAAAAAAACAAGGACATTTCTGGAAAAAAACAGAACATTTGTAAACAAAGTGTGGGAAATGTTAATTTTTCCATATTTGCTTATATTGACATTGCTATTTTCATTTCGGAGATATGAAGCCTCAAAGTCAGAATATCAAACGAATGTCGAAAGTCAAGTTTACTTTGGTGCTGTCTTTTTCTTCATTGACAGTATGACCCTGCTGCTCCCAATATTATTAATAAAATGTAGCAAAATCAGTTGCAACCTTGCCTTCACTTTGTTTTTTTTACATTTTTATTTATAATAGATGAGGTTAGAAACAATATGACAAAAACAAACAATTAAATAATACAATTAAGGTTAAAATTAAATTAAAATAGGTTAAGTTGGTTATTATAGACATTAAACATTATACTTTCTCATAATTATAAATTTTAAGAGATTCAATTAAAGTCTGAAACTCAAAAATGAATTGTATGATGGAATATTATGGCTAAACATGCAATTGTGAATATGAATTGAATTCATAGGAGTCATAATTTCATGAACTAAATTAATAGATTTCAAATCGAACTTGACCTAAGTACAGTAAACATATCGCTACATCTTGCCTCCACTTTTGGGAGATCGTCGCATCTTTCTATTACGTCAGTGGCCGTCACTGAAGAATTACTCCACCCGTCGCGTTATATTGAAGAGCAGCAAGGCGCCATCTTGTTCAGGTAAGAAGTATCACACTCAGCAGTTTGCTTTTATTTTAATTAATTTTCAAATAAACAATTTAGCTTAATGTGCAAAATACCCGGATTTAAGGTAAATACCATGCATATATTTGCATACTGCACAACTGAAGATTTCTAGAAGGCAACGTTACTTTTCTAACTCAATCGGTCCAGTTTAGTGATATTTTGTGTACTCTTTCCATCAGAGCTGTGACAGTCTCTCAACATGCCTGTCTACTGTGCCGCCGCGAACTGTTCTGAACTCCGTAGCGAAGACACCTTGAGGAGAGGCATCACTTTTCACAGGTACAATGAATCAACCAACGTGTCCGCATCGCGCACTCCTTGTGTCGCTCATTTAGCCGTCACCAACGACAAAAAGGCAACTTCTGTATTAAACTCTGTAACATGGTATATGTGTGCGTTATCCCAAATGTGTGCACCGTTTCGCCCGCCACCTTAGCAAATACTGTAAACGCTTATTGACTCACCCTGTCAGTTCTAGCTGCAAACTTTTCAAACTGACGCCGGCTGAAGACTTGGCAGAAACAACTGCAAATATCTGTGGAAGTTTCAGCACCATGCACACAAATAACGTAGTAAAATTGGAAAAATTGAGCACCCATTCTGAATCCATTGCTATTATTCTCCTAAGTGTATTCACGATGCAAGCAGGAAGTTAAATACCATCCGCCCTAAAGAATACACTCGTGCAACGCGTTTCCGTACAGTCCGCTCTAACTGTCCACATCTCCCATCCGTATTATGCTCACGTGGCCAACTGCCATAGAGTGGAGATACGTAGGCAGACATTACAAGAAATCGTCTACATCGGTGTTCTTTTACTTAGAATTTAAGTGTGCCATCTTGAATGGGCCAGGAATTGAATCGGTTAGGATAATCACGAGGACCGTTGTCAGTATATGATATTTTAATAATCCCGAACATAAGGAAGAATACAGACTAAAGAGTTATGACTTTGATTTGACTCCTCGCTATAAAACTGGGGTCGCTAGTACAGACCGATTACAAGTTTAGCAAGCGACAAATTGAGCAAGTTGGCTATAAATTTGAAGCCAAAAATGTGTACGTCTTTTAATTAAAATTGTTCCCAAAGCGACGGTAGCACAAAACTATGAATTTGTCCCTCTGTCCACAATTTGATGTTCCTTAGTGTCCGAAGACTTGTTGCAGTCTCTCCGAATGATGTATATTCAGCTTTCGTTTTGATTATTTGTTTTGCCTTCTTTTACCCGATAATCTCAGAACAGGCAGTGCATTTAGGATTGTGTCAGATCGATGATGCCTGCCAGGTGTGCCGCAGTTGATTGCTCAGAAGAACGAAACAAAGACACGGCTAAACGGGGGATCACATTTCATGGGTAACGCAAGCCTTTCGTTTATTTGCCTTCACGCAACATTAACATAAGCCTAAAAAACATACTGTTTGTTGGCTGACAAAGTGAACGGTTCTTAATAAGAACAATAAAGAGAACATGTTATTGTACTAGTACAGTGTAACAAGTATAAGTAACACGAACAGCCCTTCGTTTATTTACTGTTTTAAATACTAGTTTCCCCAAGGATCCACTGCGGAGGAAGCAATGGATGGTGGCTGTCAGTCGTCAGACCTCGGATAAGAAGTTGTGGGAGCCCAGCAAAAGCAGCGTTTTGTGCAGCAGGCATTTCAAGCCCGAGATGTTTGACAGAACAGGGCAGACAGTTCGGCTGAGAGAATATGCAGTCCCCACAGAGTTTGACTTCCAGTCTATTGATGAGGTATATGAAAGCTTCTCTTAAAAGTACTTTTTATTTATTTTAATGCCCATTTGATGAATACATGTTAATGGTTAAAAGTATAAGTACCGCTGATGCTTACAATAGCTCAGTTACTAATGATCTTACAGTAATTTCACAGTGACATGCACAATATTCAGCAGAAACGTTCCCAAACCCATTAGGGTTTATTTGGATTTTACTTTAATGTGAATGGTCCAAAGTAGAATTAATTTTGCTTTGATTAAAGTAAGCTGGTCAAAGTAAGGCAGCACCCTCAGGTAGTGAGTAGCGCTGTCGCCTCAAGGATTCAGCATCTTGGGTTCAAAACGAGTTTGCGCTGTCTTCCTTAAAATTGTTTTTGTGTAATTTTGAGAGTATGCGAGTGGGACTGGCGCCCTCTGCAGGGCAACCTCCTGTTTTGTGCACAGTTCTGTCAAGATGAACAATGAGAAACAATTTTGGGGTACATTTCATGTGTGTTTCAATCTACTCTAAAAAATATGAAACCATTAATAGAATCTGGTCTTTGTCGTCTTTTTTTATTTTGTTTATTAATTTTATTACAATCGATACATAGCAATCAAGTTTTTACAAAAAAAAAAGAATTATGTTAAGAACAGATCGATTCCCCACCCCTGAGAGAGAGAGCAAGCCAAACGGTGTAAAATTTAAGGCTTGTAAAAATACCTAAATTAATAAATTCTCTGTGCTTTATAAACTTATTTTAAAATATTACTGATTAGATCCTGCCATGTTTTGAAAAAAGTCTGTACAGATCCTCTAACTGAGTATTTGATTTTTTCCAATTTCAAATAGTATAACACATCAGTTTCCCACTGACTTAAAAGAGGAGAGTTTGGGTTCTTCCAGTTTATCAGAATAAGTCTGCGTGCCAACAGTGTAGTGAATGCAATCACAATTTGTTTGTCCTTCTCCACTTTAAGCCCCTCTGGAAGAACCCCAAACACAGCTGTTAATGGGTTAGGAGGGATTGTGAGTCCAAGGCTGTCTGAGAGGTAATTAAAAATTTTTGTCCAGAATAATGTTAATTTGGTGCAGGACCAGAACATGTGACCTAGTGAGGCTGGGGCTTGGTTGCAACGTTCGCAGGTTGGATCATGCCCTGGAAACATTTTGGAGAGTTTTAGTCGAGACAGATGTGCTCGATATATAATTTTAAGTTGTATAATTGTATGCTTTGCGCATATGGAGCTCAAGTGAATTCTCTGCATTGCTACTTTCCACTCCTTTTTCCCAGTGTCCTCTTGGATCTTTGAAAGGAAGGGATTGTAAAATGATTTTATATATTGTAGAGATGGAGTCTAATTCCTTAAAATTGAGCAATATTTTTTCCAGCGTGGATGAGGGTGCAAGATGAGGAAAATCTGGAAGGTTCTGTTTAACAAAGTTCCTGATTTGAAGATAGTGAAAGAAATGTGTAGCTGGAATGTAATTGTTCATAGGATGCAAAGACGTTGTCTATATAAAGATCTCTAAGCAAGTTAATTCCTAATTTTTTCCAGATATTAAAAACTGCATATGTTTGTGAAGGTTGAAAGAGGTGGTTCTCTTGCAGAGGTGCCACAGATAGAAGCTTCTCCGTCTTAAAATGCTTTCTACATTGGTTCCAGATTCTAAGTGAGTGGAGCACAATTGGGTTATTAGTGTATTGCCGATCGCGTGTGTTTATTGGAGCAGAGCAGGGAATACAAAGAAGTACTGCAGGATTTTACTTCTATTGCGGTCCATGCCTGTGTATGTTCTTCTATTTGTGTCCAGGTTCTTATCGCCTGTATATTTGCCCAGTAATAAAACTGGGAGTTAGGTGGAGCCATGCCGCCTTCTGCCTTTTGTCTTTGTAGGGTCGCTCTTTTGATGCGTGGATGTTTTGAATTCCAAATAAATGAGGTTATTGTTGAATCTAATTGCTTAAAGAACGATTTATTAATGTATATTGGGATGTTTTGAAATAAAAAAAGGAGTTTAGGAAGAATATTCATCTTAACAGTGTTAATTCTTCCAGCTAGTGTGAGATGAAGGTTTGACCAACTATGCAAGTCTTGTTTAATTTTTTTCCATGCAGACGACGAAATTTTGTTGATATAGAGCTTTATGTTTACTTGTCTTTCTTAAAATTGTTTTTGTGTAATTTTGAGAGTATGCGAGTGGGACTGGCGCCCTCTGTAGGGCAACCTCCTGTTTTGTGCACAGTTCTGTCAAGATGAACAATGAGAAACAATTTTGGGGTACATTTCATGTGTGTTTCAATCTACTCTGAAAAATATGAAACCATTAATAGAATCTGGTCTTTGTCGTCTTTTTGTACAGATTTAGTTAATCTTATTTGTATCCAAACTGACAACAGTCATTATTTTACTACTGTCAAAGATAATCCTAAATATTCATGCTAATTTTGTTCATTCATATATATATAAAATATATAAAAAATATAGAGAGAGAGATGCATACTCTGCATCTGTTGTGTACACATGCAAACACGAATTTCATTAATCTGTACAAGTTACTGTACTACCACTAGTACTATGAACAGTTTCATGTAATTTAAGAATGTACTGGTCAACTTTCATTTCATCCAGGGCCCTTTTTGATAATACTGTATTTTGATTGCATTAAAGTGCCATTCTATAAAGTCTTTAATGTCTAAAAAGTATCAGGTTTTCATATCTTTCTATGTTAATTCAATGCTAGTTTATTTTACATGAAAATGTAACTCAACCATAGCAGTTCTTTGTAAAGCTGATATGTG
Source organism: Polypterus senegalus (assembly GCF_016835505.1). Lineage (NCBI taxonomy): Eukaryota > Metazoa > Chordata > Cladistia > Polypteriformes > Polypteridae > Polypterus > Polypterus senegalus. Next base: position 250,098,877 of record NC_053156.1, on the reverse strand, counting down.
TAGCACTTTGCTATGTTTTATTGGGGTTGTTCTCTTTACTTATTCCTCCACCGCATTGTACTTGGGTGTAAAAGCTTGCTTGTTTTTTGGAGAGAATAGTTTTTTGATTCAGAGTTGCGATGTGTTGGTGAAGTGCCATATATTTTTTTGAAATTAGCATACATGATGTTGATGTCAAAGAGCACCCTCTATAGAACACATTGTTTGTAATAGAACCTGTACTAGAGACACCAATGTATAAATATTTCCATGTGAAAACATCAGTGCTGTACTGCTTGCAGTGGTCTAAGAGTAATGGGCTATGTGTAATATATTTCACAATATTAGTTTACACTGAGTAATCATTTTCCTTATTTCTTTGCTTTGATGGTAAATGCTTATTTTAAATCGGTGAATTTTTAATTTCAGCTCTTGTCACAGATCCTAAGTGCATATTTTTCAATTGTGAACAGGATATGTTTACATTGTAAGCATCTTGAATGTTGAGAATGGAGCAGAAATGCTTATTTGTACTCAAAAAGTTCTTTAAGCACAACATGTATATACTGTATTCATTGTTAATGGCATAATTATAAAATGCTAATAATAATTTTCATAGCATTTTAACTTGCATTTACTTTTTAAAAATGTAGTGCCTTGTTTTATTTTGTGATGCATATCAGTTACTTTGGTTCTTAAAAAGAGGTTATTGGACCTGACAAGAGTCTTTTCTTTTTCATTAATTTAGGGTCATTCCATGTGAAATCAACCAATAGCCAATGCACTTCTGGAGAAATTACCAGGTGGACCCATGTTAGTCCGGAGACACTCTGAATTTTTTTTAATTTGATGTACTATCAATACTTTCCATGATACAACCAGGTTACTGAGGGGGTTGTCAATTTTATCTGGCCTCATTTTTTTCATCAAAGTCTGTAGCTCAAGACCTAAACCACTGTGCAGGCTCAGACGTTGCATGCTCATACATTAATTGGTATAGTATGAAATGAAATTTAAAACATTTGGTCCAGTTGATCCTGCATGGTCAAAGCAGCCCCTTGAAACTGACCAAAATTTAAAAAGGAACTTCATCAGGGTTTGAACAGCAGACCTCTCAAATCTAAAACATAATTTTGGATTTAATTTTCAGAGCACCCTAACAGCATGTGCGAATGTGGATATCGTTTTTGAAATATTTTTCATTCATTCTACATTGCCCCTTCTTTCTGAAAATCTTTCATGTTTATTTTCTGTCCTAAACATAAGCTGAATGTGTCATGTGTCAGCAATGGTAATCATTGAGTTTTCAATCAGTAAGTTATCAAAAATGTCAAACTTTTTTATATCAAATGAAAACTCGAGAATACCACTTTTACATCCCTACAGAAGATGTCAAACTCTGGTGAAGACAGTCAATTGACTCGCCGAATATTCACCACTTAAGCAGCAGCTGGGATCCTGCCCTCTTGAGATCACACTCCTGATGGATATGATGCATCCCTAACATTAGACGGGTGTCCTATTGGAGACTAAGTTGGGTGCATGTATGATGAAAAATATTGGATTGGTGTGATTCGTGACAAGAGTGGAGTGGAATCAGACATCCTGCTATGTTTCATGCATCCAAACTATCCTGCACAGTCTTTCCATTGGCCACCTAGCGACAATATTTGTTGGGTGCCATTATAGTGTGACATTGCAATGCTTACTGTACCTTCAACGGTCAGTGGGAGGCAGTACTGTCATGATCTCGAAGACAAAGATGACCTACACTCTGCACTTCAATTGAAATAGAAGTGAAATGGTTTACATTCCTGCTGCTGAAATACTAAGATGTTAACATTTCATTATAAATAGTGTTGTTGTTAATGATAAGTCAAGCAGCTATTTTTTGTTGTCTATGTGTTGTGCTTAATGTGGCCTTTGGTGATTTATTTTTTCCATTAATCCTACACCCAAGTTAGTGTTTATGAACTTGATGATTATCATTACCGACAAATGGTGACTTTAACCCATGTTTAGAATGGAAAATAAAAATGAAAGAATCACATAAGGCAAGTAAGACTTGTTTTTTTGAGGAAATAAGGGACCATGTAGGATACAGGGAAATGTTTTTTTTTTTTAAATGTCTGGATATTCCCATAGGCATAATGCATTAAGCTGGTCTGAAAATTAAACCCAAAATATTTTTTTCACATTTGAGAGGTCTACAGGTCAAACCCTGATGCAGTTTTTTGTTTGTGTAGAACCTTTTGAAAAGCCCTGTTTAGGTATCTAAACTTAGAAAAGAAAATCAGCAGGCTGTATCAATTAGAAGCATTTTTTCTGAAAGCCCAAACATGGCAAAGCCAAAGATGCAAAATATATATATTTTTTTATTTTTGAAGTTATGTCATCTGGACCAAACATTTTGATTTTGTTGCATACTATAGCTATAAAGGTGCTGGTATGTAAAATTTGAGCCTGCTAGGTGTTTTAGTTCTTGAGATATGGTCTTGTGAAATTGATGAGAAAATAAAGCTGTGTCAAATTTGACACCCCTCTCCCTTCACAAAATTGTCCATAACTTGGTTACAGCTCTTACATAAAAATAATTTTACAGGGTGTCTCATTGATAACATGGGTAATATAACTGGTATTTTTTCCAGAATTTTTTTAGACTGAAGTGCATGGGATTTCTGGGAAATCGGTTGATTTGACGTGGAATGACCCTTTATGTTTGTCCACTTTACCTTATGGCAGTTCTAAGGAAAAGCTAAGACTTTATTTTTTTGTTTTTAAAGTGCCACATTATTGATAATTATAAACATAAATACAAAATAATTTCATTATGTTATTAAGTATCATACAATACCATCTTCTAAGCTTGCTTAATCCTGATCGGGGCTGGAGCCTATCCCAGCAAGCACAGGGAACAAGGCAGTACCAGTTCCCTGGACAGAGTGCCAGTCCATTGCAGGGTGAACACACATTTTAAGTATCAAATTACATTTATAGAAGAGCTACTAGATACTATAATTTATATAAGTGCAGCTAGAGATGGTTCCAAAGTTATTACATATTAATAGTTTTGTTTAATGATAAGTTAAGTAGGTTTTATAAACCAAGCTGATCCTGATAATACTGCTGTCTCAAGAGAGTAGGAGCACAAAGAATAAAAAGTAATCCAGGTGATGTTCAGCAGACCCTGCTTAGAGTCATCCCATGAAAGAGGGCAGGGCTGGATAACATAATTAGTTGTGTGTTCAGGAAATGTGCTGACCAAGCACAAATTGCCACCGATATCTTTAACACTTCTCTAAAGAAGGCTGTCTTTCATGCTTCAAAGTCACTTCTATCATATAAGTACCAAAGAAGTCAAGTGTTGTATGCCTCAATGACTACTGCCTCCTAGCATTCACTCCCATTATGATGAAGTGCTATGAGAGATTGATCAAGGCCTACATAACATCCAGACTCTCCTCCAGACTGCAACCCCTCTGTTTTTTTTTTTTTTACTCTCCTAATCACTCTATTGATGATGCTTTAGCCACTGTGCTTCATCGGAGCCTGGAACATCTGAAGGGTAGAGACTTATGTGCAGATGCCATTCTTAGACTTCAATAATGCATTTATTACAGTTATCTCTCAGCACCTCGTGAATCAACTTGTTCTACCAGAATCCACCCCTCTGCAATTGGATATTCAGTTTCATGACAGACAGACCCCATTTAATTTGAGTTGGAAGTAATACATCAAATACCATTCTTTTGAGCACTTGTGTCTCCCAAGGCTTCATCTTGAGACCTCTACTTTTCACCCTGATGACCCGTGAATGTTACACCAGGTACAGCATGAAACACATTATGAACAATATTAAGTTTATTAAGAACAATAACTTAACCCTGAATGTAAAATTAAAGTAAAGGAGATTACTGTCAACTTCAGGAAGATCCATGTCACCCACCTTGGAGTCCGTCAGGAGCGCATTGTTCCTGGGAGTGGATATAACAAAAGATCTCTCCTGGACCCAACACACCTCATCCCCAATCAAGAGTTGACAGAAGCAACTGTCCTTCCTGCAGTGCATAAGAAGAGCCCCTCTGGCAAGTGATACCAAAGTACATGGATGAGTACTGGCAGATTCTTGAAACAAGCCATTAGATTCTTAAATAATGATCAGTCTGTTAATACAACTTAATGTAGAACTCATCAGTGCAAAATTTTGATAGTGCTTTTTTGTTTAATCTTGATATTCTAGTTGCTGTTTTTATTTATTTTTGTTGTCTTTTCTTGCACGTAATTGGGCTGGGTGATGCAAGTTTATTCTGCTGTTCGCTGCTGTGTTTAGTTTCAAATGACAATGTAAACCTTAACCTAATGGCGCATAAATTATTGAATTTTCAAAATAAATCTTGTCATCTGTTATTTTTGCATTTTTTTACATCTTATTCTCATAAACACATTGTTCCCAGGGAGGAAATGTAATGAATATATTTCTTCTATGAAGCCAAATGTATTTGGTTTCTGAGAGAAACTGTATCTGTACTTTTGAAGTTTAGACCATTCTGTTAAAAGAGAAAAGTTTTGGTAATATCACTTCTTTATGATTTTTTTTTTTTTGCATCAGTACATAAGAATCCTTCAGCTTGTTAGAAGGGGGTACTTTTCTGTTGTGCTTGTGAAGTGCTTACCGATAATACAATCTCGTATTCATGTATTAGCTGTAAGAAATACTAAGCATATTCATAAGATCTTGATATTAAGTACAGTTTTAGGGATTTTGGACTTGGACAGGTACATTGTGTTTTTATAACAGTGTTCAATAGTGTAAAATAGACTGTAAGTGAATGTTGCCAAATGGCAAACGGTTTCAAATTCCTATTGAAAGACACTTACCTAGACTCATTTAACACTTAAGACACTTATTTGTTCAAATCACCTTTCTTGTTTCATTCACAGCTTTCTATTATCCAAAGGTAAATAACATTTCCAATATATAGATCTTTCTGTATTAGTAAAAGAAAAATATATTGATATACTGTTTAAAACTAAGCACTTTTTTTCAAATGTTCTCTTTCATATACAGTAAGATTATATTTAAGGATCTCTTTATATAACTTAAATAATGGGTGTTTTCAGTGGAGTGGTTATCCATCCTTCCATTTTTGACCAACCCGCTTTACTGAATTATAATAGCACAAGGAGTGTTCCCACCTTGTCCTCTGTATGTGTAAAGTTAAATGGTAACTGCTAATTGGCCCAATGTTTGCTAATTTTTTTTTTTTTTTTGATTGTTATTAGTTCAATATTTCAAGAAAGCTATACACTGCTTTTTTACAGAAGAGACTGGTAAAAACAGGAGTTGAGGCCAAATTATTATCCTGGAGATGTGCCAGTGAAAGGGTGGGGAGAGGAGGCTCTCTTTTAAGGGATAAGGCACATTTGGACATGTATGCCCTGACTCCAATTAAACATACACCTATGTATAAATCGAAAGACGATTCCTCAAAGAAAGATTTGCATTGCACATTTTTTCTCTGTTATTTTTTCAAAATGTGGAATTAAATATTTCATATTATTTATATATGTAACTCAAAATATACTCATTATGAGGACTTTGTGTGTGAGGGTGTATGCTGTAATTATAAAGTATGTAAAAACTTTTTTTTCGTATTTACATACATGTAACTCAATAAAATATGGAATTTTTGTTTTATTAATGGAAACGCGTGTTTTACTGTAATTGCATAATTTACTTTTTTGTTCATATACAAAATTGTATAGTTATCCATCCGTTTTCCCAACTTTCGTATAGGCGGTTTTCCCATCTAACATGGCTGCTTTGTATTAAGTGGGGCTGCCATGTAGCCTCTCTGAAACCTCTATGATCCCACAGATAAGAACAGATCGGCTAGATGTGCGAGTACTTACGCCATCTTGAAACAGTATTAAGGTAACCGGAAGAATTTTCCATTAGTAGGAAGCCAAAATGAAATGTTTTATGTTCAACTTTCATGTATATGTATGTGCGCATATATACATTCTTGCAAATGGTTAAGAAATCGTTTGTATGTTAATTATATTGCTTGTGAAAGTAAGGCAAATACGTGTAAACTTTCTTCTGACTCATCTCTCAATCTGTCTGCTGATTGATTGGATTGATGGGTTTTTAAGTCTAACATGGCAGTCGTGCGAATGTACCGATCTGCAGGTCTCTCTTGTGAAGTACTGCGGCTCACAGTTTGATTTGTTTGAGGCTGAAGTTTGTCGTTTATGGGCAGTGGTGACGACCCCGTCTGCCACTGTGGTGTAACTTGAAGGTCTAGGAAAATAAGTTTATCAAAAGGAACAGCAGTATCTTGTTTGAAAATAAAAGATTTGAAGTCATACTTGCATTCAGCAGGCTCTGCTGAGCGTAACGATCACGCCATGCTAAAATGCTGAGAAAAGTTTTTTTTTTTTTTTTAAGTAAATATGTTCGAAAGCACACATTGTTTAGTTGTAGCGGATTGCAAACATGTAAAATCTGTTCGTTTCTTGAAAAAACAGACCATACTGTATTCCAGAGTGTAAACTGAGAATGTTATTTTTATTTATTTTTATTTAGAAGACTACATTTAAGAAATTAGAATTTCAAAAACTAATAGTTCACTGTAGCCAAAATGTTAACTTTTCTCAACGTATACTAGTTAATAGTGAGAATTTGTAAATAGGTGTGAATAAACTCAGCCTGTTCATCAGCTCCCCTGCCCTCTGTTATGATGCCTCTTAACTAGGGAACTGCTGTAAGCAAATAATTTCAAAACCAGTGCTGGATGTGAAACAGCATATTTATAGTATTTTTTGCATGATTTGCTCAGTTTTAGTCATGTGTTTTATAGAAAAAGCCTAGAATTTTCCGTTTAGTGATATTGATTCCAAGATAATCTGTAAATTAGGGAATGCATTTCTTGAAATATTCTGTTGTGTATCTTAAGCAGCACTTTTTATACTTTTGCAGCATTGTAATCAGTAATGATCTTTTAAAATGTACATTTTAATTGCAGTATCCTACAGTGGTGCAATATATCAGCCATGCCAACATGTTGTGCTGCATTTAATTGTTCAGAGGTGCAAAAAAAAGAGACAAGAAAGAATGGAATCACATTTCATAGGTAAAAGTAACCCGTTTTCATTCCATCTATATAGATAAAACTATTTTTAAAATCCAGGTATAGAACTAACATTTACAAATAGTCTGAGACACTTCAGATAGATGTGCTGGTACAGTTAATTGACCCAGTCTGAGTGATTGGGAGTTTGTGACTGATTTTGCCCAATAATGAACTGGTGTCCAGTTCAGGTTTGACTGTTTTCATTTTACCAGTTCTGCTATAATAGTCCATACCTTTAAATGGATCAGCTTATGTAGGTTGAAAAATCCAATTATTAAATTACTGGATGGATGTATAACCCGATATGTTTGATCCAGTTGCATGTTCATGAATGCCACTTCCAACAATAACCTACTATAGGCATCCAAGTAACATCTTGCTTTTGATTTAAGATTTTATTCTCTATACTATTTAAAATATGTTGTGAAGTGACTACATACCAGCAGAAAAATAATTAAATGTCTTATCTCTTTTTATGGCTATCAAAGTAAAATCTTTTTAATTTTGTACAACTTTAAAAAAATCCAGCTCTCCAGGTTATTCTAATAGAGGTATGGTTGTGCAAAACTGTTTCAAGTTAAGGGTTTTAAGTTTCAAATTGACGTGATGAGATGTAAAACATATTTGTCAGTTCGTTCTAAACATTGATTATAGTAAAATGCAAAGAGAGTGTATTTGTGCCTGTCTTAATCCCTGTCCCCTTAAATAATCTGTTATATTATAAGTTCTGTTTGTTCTATTTGTATTAATTCACCAAGTTTATATTTAAATGTTTGAGCCATTAAAATATTGCCATTTCTAAGGCTAAATGTTTTGCACAATTGATGGAATGATTTGGGGTGAGAAGAAAGTAAAGATTTTTTTTTTTTCAGCGATTGTTCAGTGTGATGCATCTTTATAGGTTTCTTATTTGATTTTTTTAAAGGGGTTGTATTTAAACTAAACTCAAAACTTCAGTATTTTATATTGGGATAATTGAATAGCTTGTCACGTTCTGAGTTTAACGGACTGGCAGGGAAATACTAATGCAGCATATTTAGAAACTGCAATATTTTTCAATATGTAAATGCCCCAAAAAGACAATCACTATAGTTAGTATGGCTTCAGTCATGTCCTCGTTTATTTCATGTTTCTGTTCATTTTGGACTTTTTTTGTTAAGTGTTACAAGAAAAAATCGCTTTATATAAAACAAAGTGGCATCTTCTGTTTTGGCATCAGTAGTAGCAGTAACAAATAAGAACACATGTCAAGCAGGTGCTGTGATTTTGCCATGTCTCTCACGTGGTTATTTTAGGTCAAAGGCTACTTTTTCATTAATATATTTTGCTTATGCGTTAAGTAAAGGGAATTTAGATTAGATAGTTAGTATTTTTACCTTGATTTTGCTTTGTTGTTTTGGCACTTGGTTTTTCTAGTCTGTCCCTACCTATTTATATTATGTATTCCGTAGAGCAGATACTTTGGTTTTGTTTTAGGACTAACATCCATCCATCCATCCATTTTCCAACCCACTGAATCCGAACACAGGGTCACGGGGGTCTGCTGGAGCCAATCCCAGCCAACACAGGCCAATTTAGAATCGCCAATCCAACTGACCTGCATGTCTTTGGATTGTGGGAGGAAACCGACGCAGACACAGGGAGAACATACTGTATAAACTCCACACAGGGAGGACCCGGGAAGCGAACCTGGGTCTCCTAACTGCGAGGCAGCAGCGCTACCAGTGTGCCACCGTGCCGCCCTAGGACTAACATATTGTTTAAAAAATAAAACAAATGAAAATGCCATGAAAACAAATTGAGACGCACAAAATATTTTGTAGCATACCCTTATATATCTATTATATGTAATAGCACTGACACAAAAAATATATCATTAGTTTTATGGATATGCACATTAACTGATAGAAATGGCTGCAAGCTATTGCTTCTACTCGACCCATCATTTAATAAAAGGTGATGGGTTGTCATGCAAGAAAGAATGCACAGGAAAGGAAGTAAAATGGTGTACTGATAAAATCTGTCATTATAGTTTGTATCCTGAGATGGCAGTTGACAGGAACACCAGTACAGGAGGTAGTATTTTTAAATACAAATAATGGCAATTAAGGCTAAAAGTAGCAGTGCATCATTTTACAGGCTTCCTGTAGCTAATGTTGCCCTCCAAGGCCTAGTGTGCCCGCCCTTGGTTTATTGAAAGAAAAGTTTTAGGATGTTTTCGAGAATCATATCCTCATTAAATTAAGACCCATGTTAAGCACATGCTAAAACTATTTAATTTCCCAAATGTAAAGTTGCATCCAGCTAGAAGTGTTTTCTACACTGATACTGGGCATGAGCCTAATCAAGTCTGTTATGGTTCAATTATTTGTTACTTAAATTAAAGGCATTATTCACCAGCTGATTTGAAGGCTCAACTGGACACTGTTCCATATTTACCTCCTAAACCTGGTTCAGGAAAGTGGCTAGTCTATCAGTCCTGCAGTACTATGTTTTAAAAATGTTGTCTTCTTAGTTTTCCAAAGGCGCCAACAAGAAGAAAACAGTGGATACTAGCTGTGTCTAGGCAGACACCAGATAATAAACTTTGGGAACCTCAAAAACGCAGCTTTTTGTGCAGCAAACATTTTAAACCTGATATGTTTGATAGAACTGGGCAAACAGTCCGGCTGAGAGATTATGCTGTACCCACAGAATTTGACTTTTCATCCTCTCCAGAGGTAGGATATTTTAATTTGATCGTTCTCAATTGTTAATATTTGATTTTTAGAAGTACTCATAATGATAAAGAGGAAAATGTTTAAATATTGACAAAAGCAAAATATATTGTACTATAGTTATCTTCATTGTTTTTTTTTAATACTCGCATGTCTTTGTTATGAATGATCTATAATGATTATTTTAAATAAATTCAATTTTTATTTTTTCTTGTTTTAAGTCTGCTTCACCATTTGGCTCTACAAATTCCTATAATATTCCATTTTAAAATGCCAGCCTCCTTAGAAAAACTCGTCCAGTAGTACTATTCTTTTGTAATCTCTGTCTTTCTGGTGCCAATAATTCATGCCAAAGAGGCCTGACCAAAAGAATAACTTGAGTTACCATTCTGAAGATACAACATCAGACCCGGATATTTTGGTTTCCACATGACTTAACCACATGTTGCTGGGACCAACTAATATAAAGGCCAGTTGGTCTTGTTTTCACATGTAAAAGTATGAAGGAACCATCTTCCTTAAAACAAACTGTGGTTTATTTTAATGTTAATAGGCTAGCATTGTTTGATACTGGCTAAAGCACTGGGGTTATAAACCACTATGATGGTTCAGTTTCCTCCTGGTGTCTGTAGTCTGACAGTGAGCAAGTCGCTTATGGCCAATGTCGCATTATGTAGTGTTTAGTTGTAGGTTCTGTCAGACTTACAGACCTAAGTTACTGATCTCTCCACTGGACCATGTCAATTTACATAACTGAAAATCATTGGGCATGCTAATATTTAGCATCTGTGTGCTGACTTACCAGTACAGTTTAACTTGCTCCTTTTTCTGGCAGCCAATAGCATGCTGTCTGACAGAGCCAGTGCTATATGATTGGTTAATGGAAAAGGCAAGTTCATCTGCAATATCCAGCCTTTTTTTTTTTTTTTTTCTGTTTTGTCCATGGTATGTAAAGTAAGAGACCTCAGATAAACAAGCTTCTCTTTTGAATGAAACCTGTTTGACTTTTTTTCGGGGTGACTTGCAGGTATGTCACATTATGCTTTCACAGCAGCGCAGTGCTGAATGCCTCCATCTTGGTAAGATTATGCAAATGATGGTCACAACTGAAAATAACTGGAAAAGATGCCTAATGTGACATGACCTTAATTTTTTAAAAATGTTAAAAATTATATGTATACAGCGTTAATAAATATTGATATTTATTACACCTTGAATAAAGGCATCAGCTATCTATAATACAGCATTAACAATTTAAGTAAGCACTACCAACAACCACCAGCAATTATACACAAATAGTACCCAGGCACCCAAGTAAAGATTTTGGTAAGCTAAGACTATAATAGTTATGCAACAACTTACCATATATGATGGCACCATTCAGGAGAGATCTTTTAGGAGCAGATAAAGGCTATGACATTATAAGAAGTGTGAAAAACTACCTCAGTCTTAGGGCCAGTTTATACTTCACACTCGGAACATGTACACGCACATATCATGGTTGCCACATGTTCCCAGTGTTCATTTGCCTCGTCCTCCATGCCTCCTCCTCAGAAATTTACATGATGCGTGCACGAGTTGCAGTACAAGGAAAAAATTGGGGGGTGCAATGTGTTCAAGTTAGACCGTGAAGTCAGGGACTTTGTTTGCTATCAACATGTGTCGGCAAGCCGCCTTGCAGGTACTGCAGAATCAGTGTGCATGCTTCGATGTTTGATGTGGTGAAGCAAAATACTGATATACAAATGTATTCGTGGTGCTTTTCTTTTCAAGTGTCGCATATTCTCCATCATAATGATGCAATACATTGTAATGGCCTCATGCACCATCTTCTGTGCCATCTTTTTTGTTTTTTTCATCAGAATGTACAGTGGCATATTTGAGCCACAGAGAAAAAAAAATAGGAACACAGTGACTATGTCTACTTTGTGATTAAAGTGGAAATTTTGGATTTAAACTAGAAATTTCCACATTTAGCTCATCATTTATTTTGTCATTAAAGCAGACCATCGTAAACATTATCTTAAAACCAACCCAGTTTTTAAGCACTACATGCTGCTGGAGCTTCCTCCTGAACTGATAGCAGTGGCAGGCACCAATTGCTACTTAAAACACATTAAATGTATGATATTCCAGTTCTCTGTACATGTACAGTAGAATCTTCAGATGTATAATTCATGAAATTCATTAAAGTATGTACACTCACCTAAAGGTTTATTAGGAACACCATACTAATATTTTCGCCTTCAGAACTGCCTTAATTCTACGTGGCACTGATTCAACAAGGTGCTGAAAGCATTCTTTAGAAATGTTGGCCCATATTGATAGGATAGCATCTTGCAGTTGATGGAGATTTGTGGGATGCACATCCAGGGCACGAAGCTCCCGTTCCACCACATCCCAAAGATGCTCTATTGGGTTGAGATCTGGTGACTGTGGGGGCCGTTTTAGTACAGTGAACTCATTGTCATGTTCAAGAAACCAATTTGAAATGATTCGAGCTTTGTGACATGGTGCATTATCCTGCTGGAAGTAGCCATCAGAGGATGGGTACATGGTGGCCATGAAGGGATGGACATGGTCAGAAACAATGCTCAGGTAGCCCGTGGCATTTAAACGATGCCCAATTGGCACTAAGGGGGCTAAAGTGTGCCAAGAAAACATCCCCCACACCATTACACCACCACCACCAGCCTGCACAGTGGTAACAAGGCATGATGGATCCATGTTCTCATTCTGTTTACGCCAAATTCTGACTCTACCATTTGAATATCTCAACAGAAATCAAGACTCATCAGACCAGGCAACATTTTTCCAGTCTCCAGCTGTCCAATTTTGGTGAGCTCGTGCAAATTGTAGCCTCTTTTTCCTATTTGTAGTGGAGATGAGTGGTACCCGGTGGGGTCTTCTGCTGTTGTAGCCCATCCGCCTCAAGGTTGTACGTGTTGTGGCTTCACAAATACTTTGCTGCATACCTCGGTTGTAACGAGTGCTTATTTCAGTCAAAGTTGCTCTTCTATCAGCTTGAATCAGTCGGCCCATTCTCCTCTGACCTCTAGCATCAACAAGGCATTTTCGCCCACAGGACTGTCGCATACTGGATATTTTTCCCTTTTCACACCATTCTTTGTAAACCCTAGAAATGGTTGTGCGTGAAAATCCCAGTAACTGAGCAGATTGTGAAATACTTAGACCGGCCCGTCTGGCACCAACAACCATGCCACGCTCAAAATTGCTTAAATCACCTTTCTTTCCCATTCTGACATTCAGTTTGGAGTTCAGGAGATTGTCTTGACCAGGACCACACCCCTAAATGCATTGAAGCAACTGCCATGTGATTGGTTGATTAGATAATTGCATTAATGAGAAATTGAACAGGTGTTCCTAATAATCCTTTAGGTGAGTGTATATTACAATTTACAGATTGTCAATTTCATTTAAATAATGAGTACTGTTAATAATTAGCATAATTAGGTAGCATGGTGGCAGAGCGGTAGTGGTGCTGCCCTGCAGTAGGCATTCACATTCCTGGTGTTCCCTGCCTGGAGTCTGCATGTTTTCCTGTTGGGTTTCCACAGTGCACTCCTGGTTTCTTTCCAAGGGCAAGTAAGTTTGGGGATTTGGCGATGATAAAAGGACAACGGTGTCTGTGTGTGCATGTATTCACCTTGGAGCTGATGCCCCATCCAGGGGTTGTTTCTGTACCATGCCCGATGGTTGCTGGAATGGGCACGTCTCTGGATTGATGGATGTTATCATTAAGCATCCATAATTTTTCAGAGATATTGTGGCAAGGTGTCAAGCAATTCACAACACAACGAAGCCAAACATTGTTTTCTCACTGTGATGATATCTCGCACTGCCACCTGGTAGAATCTTCCAGATTTACATAAAGTACACACGCAAGTACAGGGTGAGCCAAAAAGAAGTACCACATTTCAAATGTTTATTCTACAAAAATGCAACAAGAAACGACACAAGAAAGGGTATACAAAATAGATTTTTTTCACTGTGTTTTAAAAATGATGTCTTCAAGGTTGTGGTCATCATTAGCAATACAATCTTCGAGACGATTTCTGAACGCTCGCATGACTTGTTCGGCCATTTCAAGGGGAATAGCGGCGAGTTTGTGGCAAATAGGGCTTAATGGTTTTGATGTTGGTGTGTGTATATCTTCGACTTGAGATAGCCGCACAAGAAAAAAACACATGGAGCAAGATCAGGCGAATGAAGGCCGCCACATCGCCGCACGGGGAGATCAGCTTCCCCGGAAACATCTCCCGCAAAACCTACACGGATCCCTGAGCCGTATGAGCTGTTACTCCATCCTGTCAAAACCAGGCAACCACCACCTCCATTTCTTCCAGCTGGGGTTGCAAAAAGGTCTCCAGCATTTCAATGCAACATTCTGAAATGACAGTGACCGTTGCTCCCCCCTCCTCAAAAAAGTAAGGGCCTATAATGGCAAATTCTGCAACAGCGGACCGATCTGTAACATGTTCACTGTGCAGGGGTCTCTGATGAAGTTCACGAGGGTTGGTTTCAGGCCAATAGTGGAAGTTTTGCTTATTTATGCAACCATTCAAATGGAAATGTGCCTCATCGCTACACATGACGATGTCATCTCAATGAATGGTTTGCTGAATGTTTGAGCACAAATCTCTATGGCTCTCTCATTCTCTCTCGGTGAGTTCCTGTACTACCATAATTTTGTATGGATGTAATTAAGTTCCTCATGCAAAATCCTCCTCAAAGACATGTTGGAAATGCCTAAGGTAGAAGCATGTTTGTGCGCTCTACGTCTAGGAGACTGCAAAATTGATGCCCTTACAGCTTGGATGTTGTCAGGCGTACGTACAGTCCGGGGCAGCCTGGAGATTTTCTGTTCAATGTACCTGTCTGTCTAAATTTAGCTACCCATTGAAGAATTGTTTTCCGATTTGTTACATCACTGTTAGGATGAATGCTGAAGTGTGTTCATACAACGCGTCGCATTGCATCAAATATAAACCCTGCCTTGGAGGAATAAGAAAACTGTAATGGCCATGTTCTGAAACTAATGGAACAGCCAGGAAAAGCTTAAAGAATTATTCAAGGAACAAGTCATGAAAGTTTATATATTTAAAAAAAAAAAAAAAAAACTTGAAATTTCTAGGCCAAAATGAAATCAAAGTCAAAAACCTAATGAGCCATGCTGAATGAACTTCTGCAAATTGAACTAGGTGACTTAAGGCTGCACTCCTGCCTATTGGCAAGAAAATTAATGGTAGTCTTCAGTCGCATTCTGGCTAAACAAAATTAAGTTCTGCTAGATAATATTACAGATCTGAAAAGTTGCACTTGTTGAGAAAATTAAACTATTACACCACACTGTCTAGCTTGTCATGTAGAGGTTTGGTCTTTTTCCCAATGAACACTAAAATATTTGATCAAAAATAAACTGAAATGCTGCATTCTATTGTATTGTCAAATTTTGTTTTCAGACCTAATTTAGACACCAACAATTTCTCTGTCAAAAACATCATTAGTTTCACCGTCTGGGTTATTTTGAGGAGCAGTATGTCCTTTACAGTGGCATGCACTTTTAGTTGACAACAGCCAGTTTTATACAGCTGCCATGCAATTCGTCACACTTCATGTTGTTAAAGATTAGGTTTTGGCCTGAAAGAGTATGTCCACACAATGCATTGCTTGGACTAATAGTATAAAGCATTTTGGCAAATTCTAATATATTTGTTAAGAGCCTAGAGTACATATTGATTAATTGTGAGCATCTTATTTTTTTGTGTGATTCCTTCCATGCTCTTGCTGTGACCACATAAATTTGTGACAAGAGCATTGTTGCAACCTTCAAGCCATCACATGTGATCAACAAACTGGTGAATATTATAGGTAATGTTCTCAGTGGTAGCAAGCTCTGTCAGTGGAAAACAGTTAATTTTCTCTATCAGTGTACATTGTTCTTATCAAGTTGTAGATTTCATCAAATGACTTGGCACTGCCTCAGTATTTGTTGTTTCTCATAGGCTGACTATTATAGTAAACAGTCCAGTGTTACTATACTTTCTCACCTTTTTAATCCTAAATTAGTTTTGTCTGAAAACAAAGGACCACTTTTATATGTGGTCATTCTTTGACTTGGTTGTGATGCTGTCCTCTTCCTGCAGTCGTACCTACATTGCAGAATCCATCCATCCATTATCCAACCCACTATATCCTATCACAGGGTCACGGGGGTCTGCTGGAGCCAATCTCATCCAGCACAGGGCACAAGGCAAGAACAAATCCCGGGCAGAGTGCCATCCCACCGCAGGGCACACACATACCCACACACCAAGCACACACTAGGGACAATTTAGGATCGCCAATGCACCTAACCTGCATGTCTTTGGACTGTGGGAGGAAACCGGAGCACCCGGAGGAAACCCACGCAGACACATGGAGAACATGCAAACTCCACAAGGGAGGACCCGGGAAGCGAACCCAGGTCTCCTATCCTCTGTATTTAATTCACTGAAAAAATTTTCTCTATTATTTGAAAAGTTAATTTCTATTTACTTTTCTCATAACGCTGTTTGTAATTATGATTCTTTTCACTTGTAACTGGTATTGAAGCAGTAGTGGAGCAGTACACCTTGTCCTTTCCTCTGTTTTTATATGTGTCTTGCATCCAGGGCTGGCTACGAGGCAAATGCCTCAGGCAGTGCTTTGGTCAGGACAGCCTTTTCATGTCATTTTTTTTTTAAATTACAAAACAATAATACAAAAAAGTTAAGTGTATGCCTAAAGAACTGCACACACATCAAGTACCATATTTATAATAATTTTCATTTAAAAATTTAAATTTTACATTACGTGGTTCAAACTTATATGCCACAGGTCAATACACAGCACTGTTGTTCATTTTCTTAATGTATACATACTGCAAGGGAGTTGGGAGTAAACCGGGAAGGGGTGGGGGTTTATGGCAGTCCTGGTCCACTGCTAGAGAAAAGTTGCAATGGTAAAAATTAAATTTGTTTTTTTCCATTTCATGTTTCTGTAATAAGATTGAAACAATGTCATATCACATACTATAAGTGCTAAATAAGTTATCTTTGAGTGGCACTGAAACCACAATAAGTCTCTAGTACCTCTGTGTTTGACTCCCTGGTCTGCTAAGTAGCTTACAGTGCTGACTGTCCTAATACAGCATAATGACAAATTCTGTGAAGAATAGAAGTATATTGATTATCCCTACCTATTATTGCAGTTTGCAGTATCTTTGCTAATTTATGCAAAGAAAGCTACATAATCATTCAAGTACACAGTGTCAGTTTTCATCAAGATAGCAGCTAACAGAAGAGGTAGCAGCGAACACAAGTTTTAATGTTTGCCCATTTAAGAGATGCATATTCTTTCAGTTAAATCAGTCTTTAGGAATTGTATTCAAGATCAACAGTCATTTCAATCGTGCTATGCCAATCTGAGAATTAATACATTGGCCTTATTTTCTTATTCTTTTTAGGAAGATGTTCAATTTCTGATTGTACTTGCTTAAACAATATTTTGATAAATTTCAGTTTAAGGTTAGTGTAAACTATGCCATTATTTTTTTGAATTCCTTTGTGTTGATTCTACTTTAATTTTATGATTCATTGCAAATTTACTTCATGATTTATGTATTAAATTATTAAATAATTACATGTTTTAATATCAGATATGATTATATACCTTTATGTGATTAGTTCATTTTTTTAAAGTGATTCTCAGGCCTAATATATATATTTATATGCATTAATTATTACCTTATTTATATTGCGGTAAGTGATCAGAGGACATGATTAACTTTTGGCATTCTTGATATCTCTGTTCCAGTTGGTTTACAGCTAATGTATTTGTTTCTCTAGCTTATTTTAGAAACTTTTAGCACAATTTCTCTATATTGCTAGTTAAGTATGCTTGTTAGACAGGGATTACGGCTGTCTGGTACACTATTAGGAACTGCCTTTAAAAGCAACACCCAAGTTCAGATCATGCCTGAAGAATCAACTTGTTTTTGATTAGGAAAATATTGCATGAACCAGGTTTTGTGAGTCTATAGTTTGGTTTCTAAAAATGAAAACTGGTGATCCCGGGCTTCCGAACTACCAATTTGTCCGCCACTCACTGTCAACACAAAAAGTCATGCCAAGTGCTGTTTTTACACATTTGAGTGTTTCAGAGGTAAGAAGGCAAGAGTCAATAAAAAAAATCTTTTACCAAAATCAAAATGTAGACCAAAAATCAGTGTCTTGTTGCATGATGTCTGTGATAATTCAAGACACACTCACTTTGATACATGAAGGTTAAAAAGAATTCTCAGTTTTGAATGCAGGTAAGCACATGGCACTGATTTTTAAGGTATCCTCTT
Source organism: Polypterus senegalus (assembly GCF_016835505.1). Lineage (NCBI taxonomy): Eukaryota > Metazoa > Chordata > Cladistia > Polypteriformes > Polypteridae > Polypterus > Polypterus senegalus. The sequence goes on along the minus strand of NC_053156.1, from coordinate 250,080,653 downwards.
GATGACATCATGAAACGTGACTTCTGGGACCGTGGTCCCAACAATGGGCGATGACGTCACAGCAGCAGAGCAGAAAATGTCTGTGACAAAATTGCGTTGTGGGAATTTTCAAAACATGATAATTTAAATAAGGAAGGTTCCAAACAAAATATGCAAGGCAAGCAACCAGAAGTTTAAAATTCCCGCCGTTCAAAATCTGTAAATCCTTATATGAGTAACAAAGGAAATTTATTAACCTCAGAAAAAATTAATAAAGTTTCATGTCATAACAGGAGTCATTTGTCACAAAGTGTATTTCTAGCAAATACAACTTTAAGGGATGAGCTCTATGATTTCAATAATTACTGAATGCTTTATTGATACTAAAGAGGAAAAAAGGAGAACACCCAGTCTTGTTAGAAGTACATAACTAGAAATTAATGTGTTGACATCCCTTATAGTAGAAAAATAATTCTGTGAATGTTTCTGTTTTTATTTCAAAATGCCAAAAGAATACATTTATTTTGCTATTACTTTTTGTTGTTTAATATTGTTTAAAAAGGAAGAGGACCTGGAAGGGAAAACCAAAATGGCTGAAGCATTAACAGAACTAATTCATATACATCTAATAGAATATTAATATTCAAGATTGTTGGGAAGTGGTTTTGTTCTCCCTCTGAAATTCTTCTCTCTGGATTCCTATTAAAGGACTAGGGTGTTGCACTGATGATTGTTCTGCCTGTATGGGGATCAAGATAGTTGGGAGTTGAGGAAGAACAGTCTTGCGGTTTCTAATCCGTTAACGTTGCCCATCTTGCCCAGTTTTATTTTGTACTTAACTGACTAGACAGGGTTGTATACAAGAACTGTTGGGATGTATGCTAACTTGTTTATTTTTGTCAAAGTACAACAGTGCCACCTTAGGATGGTAACAAACTGTTTTATTTCTTCTCTGTTCATCTTTATCATTGACCTGCCAAAAACATCATGCTAACCCAAAAATTTGGAGCATTGTGATAATTTGTTAAAAGTCATTGGCCTGCACCCAGCTTAACTATTGTTTTTGCCAATATATAGAGGACATTTTGGAGCAACCCTCTTTACTGTCTTAAAACCCATTTATGCAGTAATATCTTGTGGAATTAACATTCCTGTGTCAGCATTCTAGCGTGATATCTCTAATTACTGCATGGTGCTTGCTTGTCTTCTCATTTAACTCAGTTGGAAGAATCTCAGCTTACTACATATTTTTAAAACATAATTCACTTATTTGGAAAAACTTGGAAATTCAGCAGTATATCACAGATTTTTATTAACAACAGCAACTTTTATTTATAGAGCATATTTTCATACATCACTGTATCTCCAAGTGCTTTACAAAATGACCAAGAGAAAGTTACAAGCAAAGAAAAACAATTAAAATAAAGCAATAATATTAATAATAAGTAACAAAAAAGATAAGGTCAAATGGCCAGGAAGACAGAAATGACAAAAATAAAACTCTGGTGAGGCTGGAGAAAAAACAAAATCTGCAGGGGTTCCAAGGCCAAAAGACCCCCTTTGGGCTTTCTACCCAACAAATGTTCTTAAATCATTCACACTGGTTTTTCAAGCTTCATATGAGAGGATTCTAATGAAGTTGGCCTTGTGCACAGATGAAACCCCTGCTTTCATTCCATCATCTCAGGGGTTGCCTGGTGCCCTGATCAGGTGGTGGTGGCGCAGGTCGTCACCACAGAGGAACCTGAAAAGACAGCAGAGAATAGTGGGGATTAGTACAGATTGTGCATTACTGAAGATTATGATGATTCTTTACCCATACAGTCTATTGGGAATACAACTGAAATGTTTCTATGAAAACAGCACGTTAAAATAATGGGCTAGACTGGAAAACTTTGATAGGTAAAGTATTCCAGATTGTAGGTGCATAACAGCAAAAGGCTGCCTCATTACTTCTTTTAAACTTGGCTGTTGGAATTATAAGCAGAATTCCATTTGAAGATCTAAGGTTATAACTTGGAGTGTAGTGGGTCAGGCATTCCAAAATATAGGATGGAGGAAGACTATTTAAGGCTTTATAAACCATTAGTAGCATTCAATTCTGAACGACACGGTTAACCAATGTCATGATGCTAAAACTACTGTTCAGATTTTATTTTCCTAGTTAAAATTCTAGCTGCTGCATTCTGCACTAATTGCTACTGATTGATGTCTTTCTTACATAGTCCTGTTAGGAGTGCATTACAGTAATCTGATCAACTAAAAACAAAGTATGAATTAATATTTCAGAGTCTTATAAAGTTATAAGAGGTCTAACCTTTGCAATTTTCCTTAAGTAAAAAAATGCAGTACTCATAGTCTGGTTAATATGCTGTTTAAAGTTTAGGTCAGAGTCGGTGATAACCCATAAATTCTTTATCTTCACCTTGATTTTTAAACCTAACAGATTAATTTCTAATGCCTTCGCTATATCCATGTTTGCCAATCACTAAGATTTCTGTTTATTCCTTATTAAGTTTGAGAAAGATAGTATTCATCCATTCGGAAGTGCTAAGACATTGGATCAGAGGGCCAAGCGCATCAGGGTCATCAGGCGCTATTGACAAATAAAACTTTGTGTTGTCTGCATAGCTGTGGTAGTTCACCTTGTGCTTTGAGATAATCTGAGCTAATGGAAACATGAAGATTGAAAAGAGCAGCAGACTCAGAATAGATCATTGTAGTACACCATATGCAATATCATGGGTCTCCAAAGTACAATAACCACAACTAATAAAGAATTTTCTACCTTTTAAGTAAGACTGAAATCAATTTAAGATGTTGCCAGTGAGGCCCAACCACCGTCTAAGGTGATTTATAAGAATACTGTGCTGTATGGTGTCAAATGCTGCACTAAAGTCTAAAAGGACAACAGATATATACAGCCTCTGTCCGCATTAACCCACAAATCATTTACAGGTTTAACCAGCTCAGTTTCTGTACTATGGTTTGTTCTAAAATCTGACTGAAAACTTATGAATTCTATAATGTTTATTCAGGTAATCATTGAGCTGCTCAATAACTGCCTTTTCTAGACTTTTACTTAAGACAGGCAGGCTAGAAATTGAGATAAAATGTTCAAAGACAAAGAGTCAAGTTTATTTTTCTTGAGCAAGGGTTTAACAACTGCAGCCTTTAGACAGCCAGGGAAGACCCCCTTATCTAATGAGGAGTTCACTATGCCACATACACTATCAATAAAGTCATCATAGACTTCTTTGAAAAAGCCTTTTGGTACTGGGTTAAGGACACAGGTGAAGGGTTTCAGCTGAGAAGTTATTCTACTTCGGGTGGATCTATTCCATTGAAAGAATTTAACTGTCTTAAAAGGGCATGCTGGGATTCAATTGGATTAACTTTGGGGGGGGATGTACTGTATTATTTCTAATATAATTTATGTTTTGTTTAAAAAATATAGCAAAAGCCTCACAAGTTTTTAGGAGGCTTTCCTTTGAGTGAGCTAGGCTTAAAAGATAAGCAATAGTTACAAATAAAACTCTTGGATTACTAGCATTATTACTTACTAGCCAACCAGCGGCATACCATACGCCGCATAATCAGGCCGTTTTTTTAATGATTTTTAAGTACAGGAAGAAAATTAACATTTGAAAAATCAGTAATGTAATAAATCAGCAAGAAAAGCAACATTGTAACAATGCACAGAACAAACCAACACACAATTGTCCGTGACTGAAAACTGGCGGACCGTCATCGCGCCTTCTCCTGCCAGACAGAGGGATGGGGGTGCACAGTGCTCAGTGTGGAACAGGAGGAGAGGAGAAGGACGTCCATTCACCTCCCTCCGTCATGCAAGTCTGCTGATTTCTCGTTCAGTATGCACTGCCCGCTCATGTGCCCACCTCCAACTCGTCACTTGAGTCGTCGTCGTCTTTACACAGTCCAGATGCACCTGTGACTCACGTAGACGTCTCATTGCTCTGTGCGTTTTTGGCTGCTTTTATATATATAATCCACCAAGACACCCGACCACGGTAGTAGCGAGGTGGGAGGGGGGTGTGCACAAAGGGTAGGGACGCAACCTTTGGAATTCCACAGTTTGCAGCCCGAATGGGGTTCAACGGCTTACCCACGCCTCTCTGCGCAGGGTAGACACACGCTCTATCTCATGCATAATTACTTATTGAATGATAAACACTTCTGGAAAGACACGGTTGTCTAAAACGGGTTGGTGTGAGAATACAACAGTAAGTGAATGAAAAGATGGAACTCTGGAGAGAGCAAAATACAACACAATAGTGAACCCGCGGCATAACAAACGCCGCATAATTATTTATTGATGGTTGAACACTTCTGGAAAGACACAGTTGTCTAAAAAAGGAGGGTTTGAGGATACAACAGAAAGTGAATGAAAAGATGGAACTCTGGAGAGAGCAACATATAATTGTCCATGAGTGAAGAAGACGCATGTTTGTCGCGGATGCGAATTGTTGTATGTAGCGTGTAAAACAGTTTGCCATGGTGCACACGGTCGTGCGTCGTAACCGAAAACTCGGTTTTTAAAGACTGCTTTCTTCATTGTGTTTTAACCTCAGTTGTAAAGGATTGTTTTAAGGATCCCATGGGATACCCCTTGCAAACCATTTAACACGCTGCATATGGCGACTCACATCCACGAGAAACATGCCTCTATGAACAGTCAAGATGGCTCGGAGGTACATGAGGCCTCTACGACAGACGAATATAAATGACGCCGTTCTTTCTGTGTCGTCGTGTCCGAGTTGGTGGGCGTGGCCCTGCGAGTTGTCGTCGTATCCAATGGTCTTGGAGTTGGTGGGCGTGGCTCCTCCCTGCGTGCGACATAGGTGTCTTGCTTGTTGTGTGCTTAGTGAATCCACACCCATTCCGGCGTGCTTTCCATGGGTGTCTTGGCTTAGTGAATTATATATATAGATAATTTTAGAGAAAAAAAGACTGCCTCTCAAGTCTGCGTTGTTATATTTGGTTATTTTTGCTTTCAGTATTTCATAGTAAACTATCAGTTTATTGTTTTTCCATTTATGCTCTGCTCCCCAGCATGTTCTCTTTAAATTAGAACACTCTTTGGGTTTTCCAAGGTTTAATAGTGCTGGAGGATTTCTTAACTGTCTTTTCAGGTGCCACTATGACAATTGCAGCTCTAAATAAGCATGAAAAGTTTCTACCTTACTATTTACACTGTTGGCACTATTGAGGTAGCCAAGGCAATTGGATTGATTATATAGAATATTAGCAAGCAAGCATTGAAGCTGCAGATGTATCAAAATAATGTTTAACAATATGCTCCTCATTAGTTGTAGTTACCAGTATTTCTACATTAAATTATATCAAAAATGGTCTGATATACAGACATCTACCCCAGCCCCACGTCAACTATAAATCACTAAATTCAATGTGTGTCCTCTCTTATTTGTGGGCTGGCTAACGTGCTGACTCACATCAAAAGAGTGCAGTAAGTTCAGGAATTCTCTTGCTTTCAGGTCATATTGCTTGTCATAGTTAGTTGGTATTATAGATACTAAGTCTGAGAATTCCTTAATAAAAGATGCATTATATTTTGGAGGTCTGTAAATGGTCAGTATGAGAGACTGGGAGACACCTTGAAAAATTGTAAAAGTACAAAACCAGCATTTTTAACATTTAATTGCCTTGAGTAAATACTCGCTAATCTGCCACCTTTTTTGCTTTGGCGAACTGAATGAGCAAAACTATAATTCGGAGGTGCTGATGCAATTAATACTGCTGTACCATCTGAACTGAGCCATGTTTCACTTGGGGAGAAAGTTGGTTTTCCTATCACTGATAGAGTCATTTAATGTAAAAAGTCTTGTTGGTTAATGCTTTAATATTTAGCAAAGCCATATTTAAGGTCTTGGAAGAGCAGAGCTGAATTGTAGTGTTATGACTGCTTTAAATGGTAATTAAGTTATTCATGTTAATCTGCTTTGTGCATATTTTTTTTATGATCTGTTCTAATACAGTTCAATGGTAATTTAATTATTCACATTTATACCTCTTTTTCCGTCTTTTTTGTTAAACTATGGTTGGTTATTATACTGCTAATACAGTGCACATCTAAAGGTGAATGCACAACATAATTATTGCATCCTAACACAGCATTTAGGAAACATTAGGACTAAAATTACATAGTCTGGAAAGGCATTTTACCTGTGAGATGATTTCAGAGAGGACCCGGACACTGAATCTGTTTGGATGCAGACCATCTCATCCGAAGATACACGGCCCTTCCCAGAAGTGATCCCAGTTGTCCACAAAACCTGATGTTTTGTATTTTGCAGAAGCCTCTCAACCAGTTGTTCAAAGACAGTAATCGACTGACTGAAGGCTTCATTTGACCTTGTAACTAATGGCAACGGACCTGAAATGCTGATTCTCACAGCCAGGGTCCTCTCTTTCGTGGCCTGAATTAGTGCAGAGAAATCTGTTTTTAGAGCCTCTAACTGTTGATATTGAATGTTGTTTATGCCCGCATGGACTATGATGGTCCCAACAGCCCTGTCCTTGTGCTTCTCAAAGACTGCTGGTGTTCTTCTTGTAATGTTTCATACTCCTGCACCAGGAAAACAAGAAACAAAAGATTTCTGTTTAGGGCATTAAATATTGTGGTTACGTAAAATTGAATCTCCAATATCAACTGCATCCCCAAGGTCTGCCAGCACTGTGGAGGAACAGAGAGGGTTAAAGCAATTGTGGATTGTGATGCTTGCCTGAGCTGACGGATGTGATCTGGTCTTGAGGCCCAGCTAGATTCCATCATCGTCATGATGAGTAGGAGTGGGGTGTAAAACTGACATGGCCCAGTGAGCATGCAGCATAGTTTGGGGTTGATGTTGCCACTTCTTGATGAGTTGCGTTGATCACTGTTGCTGAAGAGGTCTCTTTGTGCAGGTGAGCTTTCAGATTCCTGAGTTGTCTGTCTGGTAAGGAGTTGGTAAATCTGACTCTCAAGGGCCCAGAGTTCTTTGTCAACACGTTGCATTTCACAATCAGCCATCTTTCACTTCCATCATGTATTAGGAGAGAGAGCGAGAGAAAGAGAGATTACAAGTCAAAAGGAGTCTTCTGAGACCAATAAAAGAGTGTCAGTTACATATAGGAAGTGCAGCATTTCCTATACAATTCATCCATTTTCTATGTAAATGCCCCTCGATATTCTGTCCTAAAAGCTCATATCTGTTGTTACATTTTAGTACCAGTAAGCTTGGGTAATGACAAAGAGACTGTTACAATGTTATTATTTTGTATGATGTTGCGTTTTTATATGGCCTAAAATCCTTTTTGTTTTCAACATCCTTTAATTTGTATGAGTTTGCCATCATGAAACTTTGTCACTTGTGTATTCCAAAGACAAAGAATTATTTGAACTGGCTGTTCCATGTTGTGCTTCAGACTGTAACAGAGGAGTGAGCAAATGTGCCCTTAAGTGGAGTACCATCTAATTCAGTGTTAGATCCTACTGTACAGCTGTTGCTGATGGAAATAGGCTTAAGTCCACCTTCAATAGAAGAGAATTTATTTTGCAACTAAATCATTGATTAAATATGAAAGACTATGACACTTTTATGGATATCTTTAAATAAACTGAGTGAAAAAGATCAGTTTCTCTGCATTGTGTGATACAGTGGTTAGCACTATTGCCTGGCTTCGAATCCCATCCCTGGACCTTGTGTGTGCACATTCTCCCAGCTCTGCACAGATTTTCCTCTGGGTGCCCCAACTTTCTTCCCTCATGCCCATAGTTGTACTAGTTAAGGATATTGACATTTCTGAATTGGCCCTGTGTGATTGTGGGTATGAGTGTGCGCATGAGTGTTGCCCTTTCCAGGGTTATTTTCTGCCTTGAGCCCAGTGTTACTGGCATGGAGGCTGACCTAAGAAACCCAGTCTTGGATTCCGCAGGTTTGTGTGTGTGTGTGTATGTATGTTTTGTGTTGGTATAGAGTTTGTCACAGTTGTACGTTAATAAATGTATAATTTATTTGGTAGACATATTTAAGGTGAATTACATCAATTATTTTTTAAAGTGTATTTCTTATAACTGTGAGCTGGAGCCCATCTGAAGCAACCAGTCGAGGTCACACAGTGAACTGGAGACTAGAATTAAACCTGGCACTTTGCAAAAACATAGTGTGTTATCCATAGCCACACTTTTTTAAACTACTTTGCTTTCTGCACCCTGCCTTTCAGAAAGCGAGTACTGTATATTAAACCAGTGGATTTAGTTCACTTCTCTAGTTACTAGTCCTTACTAAAAATATACTGTACATCCATTCGTCTTCTAAGTCACCTATCACATTCAACATCAAGGGAAGTTGGTAATTATCCAGGCAGTATTAGGTGTACCGTAGAATCCAGCGCTGGATGGGATGCACTCACCCACTTACCCCAAACCAATTTTATATGTTTCAGTTACACTTACCACACAATCACAGGATTTGTGCATTTAGATTTGGGTAGTGGTTAGTGTATTGGATAAAGTGCATTCACATCAAAGAATACTGGATCTGCACATTGTTTATCAGAACATAGAGAACACTCAGCAAATAGCCATTAATGGTTAACATCTTTGTTCTTTTTTTAATATGGTCCAATGTAAGTAATGGTGTCACAGTTTAGGAATGTAAATTGGCAGTCAGCTTAAGCAAAGGGTTTGGTGTATGTGTTTTAGGGTGATTAAAATAATCAATTTTCATTAGATGCATAATTTGAGTAACTCATTAAAGCAGAGTTTCAATTCTTACATTCAGCATTGCTTTGTCATTTTCTTTAGGGCAACTGTATCAGAAAAAAGCCTTTTATTTTCCAACTGAAAGTTTTCTGTATTGTTTTTATTTTATTAGTTTATTAAGAACATTTATGTTTTTTGTTACAGCTGTTGAAAATCAAGGAAGCATTTTATTTGCTTGCTGAACATTTTCCTTGTTGTTTTATTACAATGTTTACATCTTCATTATGGCATGTTTCTTTGCAGCTCATCATCGACCCTCGCCTTTATTACTGTGTTCAGGTAGAGATGCTTGTAATCATCACTAAAATATATATTAACTGATCATTTGTTTCTTTACCCATTCAAAATTTACTTCACTTAGGATCCTGCTACACCATCTTTCATGGCCCATTCATCTTATTATTCATAAGAAAGAAGGGCGTGATTTTATGCTTGTTTAAAGAGATATACTTTCATTATCTTTTTGGTGTTTAAATGTAGAAACAACAATGGTGCTTTTATTGATTGCCTGTCATGTGTAATATGATGTCTAACTTTGTAACTTCATATATTTTATTTTCTATGGCTGTGTACTTCTAGTCAGCAGAGCCTTGTAAGAAAAAGAAAAAGCTGAGAGCAAGTCTGCAGCAAGAATCACTGGTAAGTTTAAAAATCTTGGTTTATATCAAAAAGCTTTCACCATTTTAGTATGTAGTTATTAAACACCCAAGTGATGCACTTTTAATCATGAACCGTATGTGATTGATTTTTTTTTTGTTCTTTGTATCTTAATATAAATCATATTTTTGATCAGACAAGACGGAGATCAGTTTGTTTGATTTTTATAATGTGTTAATTAAATTCACAAATATAACAATTTTATTATATGGCTTTTGGAAAACTACCGAGTAATGCTTTGTCACTTTTACTTCTATAGTATTTTTTAGTCTTGTAGGAAGAACAGGACAGGCTTATTCACTTGTTGGGTCTTAAGAGGACAATCTGAAATACGTTTTTGTATCATGCTGCTCCTTTTTTAAATGTTTCCTCCACCTTTTGTGAAAATACAACCTCTTCTAAATTTCTTCAGCTAATCTGAAGATCTCAAATTGCATGATGTAACTAATCCCCATACAGTTGTGTCCTGTTTGAAAATTGAAAACTCAGTAATCAGCTTATTACTTAACACTGGACAGCTCAAGGGTTATTGTTTTTTCATGTCAGACAGCAAATATTCTCCATACATATTTGTAAAGTTAAGTGTATGAATGTGAATTTGTTTAATAATGTTTCTAAGCACAGTTTATATTAGGCAAGTTATTTAATGTGCAAGTGTAGTTCACAGTTTAGAAAGGGGCCCATGAGTTTCAATTTTTTATTTTTAATTTCATTTTTAATCTAATTATGTTCTCTGGCTTTGTAAATGGAGAAACCAAATTAATTAATTAATTAATTAATTAATTGTGTACTATAGAATTTAGAAACTGCATTCAGCTGGAGAATAGAAATTGATTTTTTTTCAGTTTTTGTTTTGATTTTGACAACCTTTTTTTCCAGGTTATTTGTTTTTGATCATTTTTTATGTATTATGATTTTTGTACAATGCATCCTAACCATTTTGTAAATACCCATTTTTCTTGTAAACTGTGCAGGACCATGATTATAGTCTGCCATCCATTGAGATTCTCGCTCAGAAACTGAGAGCTGCAGAACAAGAAAGAGATGAGAAGGAATGGCAATTGAAGAGTCTGAGGGCACGAGAAACTGGCTTACAACGTAGTTGTGCTCATATCATTGACATTTTACTAGAGAATAAGCTAATTTCTTCAAACCTCCGAGAGCAATTACTCCCATATGGCGATATGGCCTTGGAAGTGTTTGACAAACCAGTAGAGATGTATTCACCAAGTCAAAGATCTTTTGTCACCCACTTACATCTTTTTGGCCCAAAAGCTTATATGCACCTGCTGAAGAAATTGAAGGTTCCTTTGCCAGATCCCCAGATCATCAGAAAGTAAGACTATTTTGACATACCATTTTTTTTGTTTATGGAGTTGTTTATTTATTACTAGGAAAAGACTGACTTAAGAAATTGAATCAGTGATCCCTTGAGACTGACTTCATGTGTATTTCAAACATTTGTTACACAAGATTTGGTGAACATCCTTTAATCAAGCTTTCATTGTGTCTCATTGTAAATCTTCTCTCTTCACATTCAAATCGCTTATGAAAATCACCCTTTTCTCTCTTACATTTAATTGGATAGATTAGCAAACTGGATGAATCCTAATTCTGCTGTAATATCTCTTTGTACTTTTTTGTTTTTGAAAACCTTTTAAAGTTTTTTTTTTTAATTTTTTTTTCTTAATGTCCCTATACTGTATCTTGATGTATTTATTTTTTATGCATGTTTTTTCCAGCTGGGCACAATACAGTAAATGAAGTAGTTGGTTTGTGAGGAATGATAGTGTGAAGCACATAAAGAGAACTGTAGTCACTGATCAGCTCCAATCTATGTAGCACAAAGGTGTAACTTAATATGTCGATTGTGCTGCTTTTACTTAATATGCCCAATAGTTTATTAACAGATTAAGCAAGTCTGATATGCAATGGCTGATTGATGTATTGTTGTCATCTACAGTGCCCTCCATAATGTTTGGGACAAAGACACATCGTGTGACCAACATTTATGCAAATACGCTTAAGTCTGTGCACTTTTAATGATGTTGTTATTGATTTGTAATTTTAAACTGTGGAGCAGATAGGTAAGTCAAAGAAAAATGTTTCTTTGTTCCAAACGTTATGGAGGACACTAATGCATGCAATTTGACTGAATGAGTTTATAGAAAACCTAGAATTATGTTAATGGGGCTTTAGTCAAGATTTGCTTAACCAGTTGTTTTAATTTGCTGTGTCATAACTCACTTCTGAATGCGTTGTGTTTAAGAGGTTTTCCATTTTCTAGTTGTTATTCTATTATAAATGTCTGTATTATAATTAATTGTCTATTGTGCAAAGCATATTTACACAGCAAGGGTTTAGAATAATTTTCATCTTAAATAGAATAAAACAAGCTTCTAAGCTGTGATACTGGGTGAATTCAGGAACAGGAACACTATAGACCAATATAGAATGATAGCATCTTAAGAAAATAAATATCTAGATGCACAGGATCATAGAACAGTTTAGCCAACAGTAAATATGGATTAATTTAATTGGGAGCCAGATGATTTTCTATAAATGAAACTGGAAATTGAAATTGGCTATACAAAGTTTAATTGCTAGCCTTACACTGTTTGTGTATGTTTTAGTATATGGGGGTTCTCTGTCTCTGTTTTTTTTTTTCTCATGATTGCTCAGCTGTTTTTTCTTAAGACATAAAGCCATTATTACAGTGGCTGGATTGCACATTGGAAATTAATTTTATTGAAATGCCTTTACACATCCCCATACATTGCCCCTAAAATAATCAGCAAACACCATTTAACCTATACCCATTAATGTTTACAATATGTATATACATACGTAATGAGCTTTAAATGCAATATACGTACAGTATATACAGTACATCCGGAAAGTATTCACAGCGCATCACTTTTTCCACATTTTGTTATGTTACAGCCTTGTATTCCAAAATGGATTCAATTCATTTTTTTCCACAGAATTCTACACACAGAAAAAAGTTTACTTGAGGTTTTTGCAAATTTATTACAAATAAAAAAACTGAGAAATCACATGGACATAAGTATTCACGGCCTTGGCTCAATACTTTGTCGATGCACCTTTGGCAGCAATTACAGCCTCAAGTCTTTTTGAATATGATGCCACAGGCTTGCACACCTGTCCTTGGCCAGTTTCGCCCATTCCTCTTTGCAGCATCTCTCAAGCTCCATCAGGTTGGATGGGAAGCGTTGGTGCACAGCCATTTTAAGATCTCTCCAGAGATGTTTGTTAAATTTGATTTAAGTCTGGGCTCTGGCTGGGCCACTCAAGGACATTCACAGAGTTGACCTGAAGCCACTCCTTTGATATCTTGGCTGTGTGCTTAGGGTCGTTGTCCTGCTGAAAGATGAACCATCACCCCAGTCTGAGGTCAAGGGCACTTTGGAGCAGGTTTTCATCCAGGATGTCTCTGTACATTGCTGCAGTCATCTTTCCCTTTATCCTGACTAGTCTCCCAGTTCCTGCCGCTGAAAAACATCCCCACAGTATGATGCTATCACCACCATGCTTGGTGGTATTGGCCTGGTGATGAGCGGTGCCTGGTTTCCTCCAAACATGACGCCTGGCATTCACACCATAGAGTTCAATCTTTGTCTCGTCAGACCAGAGAATTTTGTTCAGGTGTCTTTTGGCAAACTCCAGGCGGGCTGCCATGTGCCTTTTACTAAGGAGTGGCTTCCGTCTGGCCACTCTACCATACAGGCCTGATTGATGGATTGCTGCAGAGATGGTTGTCCTTCTGGAAGGTTCTCCACTCTCCACAGAGGACCTCTGGAGCTCTGATAGAGTGACCATTGGGTTCTTGGTCACCTCCCTGACTAAGGCCCTTCTCCCCCAATCGCTCAGTTTAGATGGCCGGCCAGCACTAGGAAGAGTCCTGGTGGTTTCGAACTTCTTCCACTTACGGATGATGGAGGCCACTGTGCTCATTGGGACCTTCAAAGCAGCAGAAATTTTCTGTAACCTTCCCCAGATTTGTGCCTCGAGACAATCCTGTCTCAGAGGTCTACAGACAATTCCTTTGACTTCATGCTTGGTTTGTGCTCTGACATGAACTGTCAACTGTGGGACTTTATATAGACAGGTGTGTGCCTTTCCAAATCATGTCCAATCAACTGAATTTACCAAAGGTGGTCTCCAATTAAGCTGCAGAAACATCTCAAGGATGATCAGGGGAAACAGGATGCACCTGAGCTCAATTTTGAGCTTCATGGCAAAGGCTGTGAATACTTATGTACATGTGCTTTCTCAATTTTTTTATTTTTAATAAATTTGCAAAAAATCTCAAGTAAACTTTTTTCATGTTGTCATTATGAGGTGTTGTGTGTAGAATTCTGAGGAAAACAATGAATTTAATCCATTTTGGAATAAGGCTGTAACATAACAAAATGTGGAAAAAGTGATGCGCTGTAAATACTTTCCAGATGCACTGTATAGTAATGTTATTTTGTGGGTGGTTTGAGCTCTAAGCATAAAGTTTCAGCAGAGGCAGACATTGCCCCTTGATTCAGTTCAGTATAGAATATTGTTTCACAATAATGACACTTCGCCAGTTGGCATCAAAAAACAAGAAGATAAACTGAGAACATATTTGTGATGCATGGTGTAAGACTGTTAATATCAGGAGAGGACTGCATTTTACTGTTTTAAAGAGAGTAAGAAAAAAGTAGACACACACTTTTTCACCCTTTTCTGATCTGCTACCAATTCACACAAATGGATCTTGTGTAAACTGAATTCATTTAAATTGAGGTTCCATTTTAAAGATTTTTGGATTGTTTCCTCCATGGTTATATAATCATAAGGTAGCAGATTTACAATAATAGATGTTTGGCAACAAATACTTGATGTTGTGATTGTTAATCTGAATGTATTTATTCTGTGGTGCAGTGGTGGCAATTGAGCATGTCATTGTTTTAAAAATCAGCTTTTGAGAATCCTAATTTAAGCATTGTACAGCTTTGAAGTTGGGTTGTCCTCCTGGTTATTATTATGGCTGTCTTATAATTGAAACATTTAAAAAAAGAAAATTACCATAAATAAATACTTCAGTCATGTTATATATTCAAAAATTGGTTCAGTTTATCTTCAATTGTTGTTTATTTCATTTTGAAAAAAAATTGTGCAGGAATAATTAAAAAAAAAAAAAAAGAGAGACATTAAGCACCAAACCTTTGGTACATTTTGTTTCAGATATTTTCTGACTTTACATACCTTGCACTGATGAAAACAATGTTTGTCAGTTCCTCTGGTGTTCCATTAACTCACCAGGCAGACTGCCTTGTAGATCTAATTGCATATGAAGACATATGACATATACAGAAGCTCTTGAAATGTTGTAAGAACAGTAAGACGGAAAATAAAGTACAGAAAAAGGAGTGGCAAATGCTGCCAGTTCACATTCCTCTGCAAAAAGATCGAATGTCCCCCAGTACCGCCAAGCATTATTAATGAAATACTGATTAATTTGTAGATGACAGAGTAAGAAGTACTGCTAGAATAAAAAAAAAAAATAAAAAGAATCAAAAATGAAATAAATTGGGTGGACCAGATGATAATGATTCAGGTGGACTTATAAGAGACCAGTGATATATAAACAGTGAGCACATTTTTCCAAACATGAATGCATATTGAAGAAATTCCTAAGGACTAGAGGTTAGCAAATGTTTTATTTAAAAAAAATGAAGCTCATGCCAATTCTAGTAGCAGGTATGAAAGTGTGCCTAATATTTATTTTAGGAAAAATAGACCTAACATGTTATTAAAGAAAGGACTGAGTAACACATCAAGGATCAGTGCATTACTAAACAGACAATATGAGTATAAGGAATGAAAAAGATCATATTTTCAAAAACATTTATAAATATTCTGAAGAAGCTACAAAATCATGTAACTCTGGTAGTGCCTACTATATATTTATTTGAGCTTTCAAAACACTTTGGATAACATACTGCAAGAAAGGATGTTGATCAGATTAAATGAGGCAGCCATTTATTCTACACCAGGGGCTTAAAACTAAGATTGCAAAGAGATGTATTTATTCCAGGCCATATCTTAAATCAGTAACAAAGTACTGCTGCTAATGGAACATTATTCTTTTTCTTATTTTTAATTCACATGCTTTATAACATTCAGAGCTCTTGTTTTTTTTTTTACCTTAACCTGCAGCCATTCAAAAAAGAGATGCAAAATTGTACATTTAAATTTATGTCTCTTCCTAGTTTTAAATTCTGTCTAGCTTTCTGTTTTAGAAACCTTTTGATGAAGTAGTCTAAGATACTGTATATATTGTATAACACATAACCAAATAAAACTGAAACCCATTTATCATTACAGATGACCTGATAGAAGCAAGTACCTGTCTTAACAAGAAAGAATAATCACTGAATTTCATGTTTTAATTGTTATTAAACAGCTGTTTGGATGACTTTGAAAATCTTTTAACAGAATCAGCTAGCATAATATGCTCAGAGTGAGCTTTTTAGTTTAGGTATGTCTGTCATAGTTTAGTTTATGCTTATTTAATGCTTTTAACTAAACATTATTTCATGCAATATGTTTTCTGAGCTTTAATACTCAAAAGAATGTTTTTTTAAATTGCAGAAGGCTTGGTTTTGTTTTGTTCAGTGTCTTTGTTTACTTTTTAATATTATTTCAGGTGGCTGAGAAGCAACGATGAGAAACCAGGGTTCAACATGGCTATAATGAAGGATCTAGCACAGAGAAAAGAAAAAAATCCTAAGGAATATACACGGGTCTGCCTGACAATTGATACAATGTCTTTGAAACAACAGGTTGACTATAATTCTACTAGAAAGGTTTTGACTGGATTTATTAATTTTGGAGATGGTTGTAACTTGCATGGAAATCCTGAACCAGCAAGCGAGGTCCTAGCATTTATGCTTGTTGGTGTCCTTGGGAATTGGAAAGTACCAGTCGCTTATTTCTTTACTAACTCCTTAACACCGGAAGCACAGAGAACACTTGTGTGGTATGTTTTGCAAGAACTTGTTGAACTTCAGTTTGAAGTTACTGCAGTGACCATCAAAAGCTGTCAAACTAATATAGAAATGTGCAGACTCCTTGGTTGCAGCTTTATACTTGGGGAACATTTGAAAACCTACTTCAGCTTGCCTGGCAATGGGCAGAAATGTTATGTGGTTTTTGATGTGTCTCATGAGCTTGAGTTAAAGCGAAAAATGCTAGAAGTCCATGGTTCATTCAGAAGTTCAGAAGGATTTGTGAACTGGAATTGCATCAAAAACCTTCATTCCCTTAATGAAAATTCTTTTTTGCACAGAGGAAACCATGAACCCCATAAACATGAAAATGTTAATATTCAAAAGTTGAAACTGTTTCTTGATGTGCAGCCATTCAACAGCATAGTAGCAGATGTGCTAAGAATACTACACAATCTTAAATTCCCAAATTTTTCTGATTGTTTAGCCACAGTTTCATTCTTTGAGGTAAGATTTTTCTAAACATATTTTACAGTGATAATTTTAAGATGTTTTGTAATATTTTCAGGGGAGAATCTGGGGGATACTCTGGTTTGTAATGATCTGTCTCAAATATTCCTTAAATGTATTTGGACAAGAGACACAGGAGTATGTATTTATGTAGCTATGTAGTAGTGCACTTCATTATTAGTGTTTTACAACCTAATAGTTATTTCAAAGAAATATATACTAGCAAAATACCTGTGCTTTGCAGCGGAGAAGTAGTGTGTTAAAGAAGTTCTGAAAAAGAAAAGGAAACATTTTAAAAATAACGTAACATGATTGTCAATGTAATTGTTTTGTGACTGTTATGAGTTTTGCTGTCATCAAGGATTTGATTATCATTATTTGTTTCAATCAGGTTCATATTTGGAGGATGTGTTGTGTTCAAGTTACATTCCGTGTTTGTCTAGTCTATCCCTGACCATCTCATCTTCGTTGTCAACCGTTGTAAAGATAACAGGTTTCATTTATTGAAGTGATCACTACCTAAATCGGTACATGTGAATCTAAGATGTTCAACAGGCATTCCCGGTATTAAGTTGTGGTTTTCCTGCGAATATTTAGCGGCAGCGTGTCTATGAATGCACTTTTGCCGAGTTTGCGCCAAACACTATTCTATCTCTGACCATGTCATCTTCGTTTGCATAAGCACAGTCCTTCACCAGCAATTTTAACTTTGTTACAAAGTAATCAAAAGTCTCGTTTATACCCTGCGTCCTCTCATTAAACTTGTATCTCGTGAATATCGTATTCGTCTTAGGCATGACAAATGCCAGCGGCAGCATGTGTATGAACTTAACTTTAAAGTTAAGCTTTACACCTTGCTTTCCTATTTCGTTTGCATAAGCACAGTCCTTCACCAGAAATTATTTAATGTTAGCTCAGACCCGGCACTTAAAAGTTTCTCTCACACTTTTGCTGAGTTTGTGCCAAACACTATTCTATCCCTGACCATCTCATCTTCGTTTGTATAAGCACAGTCCTTCACCAGCAATTTTAACTCCGTTACAAAGTGATCAAAAGTCTCGTTTATACCCTGCGTCTTCTCATTAAACTTGTATCTCGCGAATATTGTATTTGTTGTAGGCATGACAAACGCCAGCAGCAGCGTGTCTATGAACTTAATTTAAACTTAAGGTTTACACCGTGCTTTGTTTCTGCAGTAGCTGCACTTATGAATATGCATGTATGCATCACTCGCTTCAAATCCTTTGGCTGCCTTCTCAATTGTGTAATGCGTTTTTTGTTCAGCGCTGTTTGGAGCTCTTGCTTGTTCTCTGCATACTGCGTTCACAGTCAGTTCACGTGAGCTGCTCGGAGTACATGCATCGAGGGTTCTCAGCTGTGCTTGTGCTATCTTGTGCAATCCTGCGATGTCCACGGCTTTATTTAATGTCAGCTAAGACCCGGCACTTAAAAGTTTCTCTCGCACTTTCGCTGAGTTTGTGCCAAACACTAGTCTATCCCTGACCGTCTCATCTTCATTTACATAAGCACAGTCCTTCACCCGTGAATATTTAGTGGCAGCATGTCTATTGGATTGCTGCTGAGGGGATGGCCTTATATGGGCAGGCACTCAATTACGTGGGAGATGTGACGATGAGGGATGAAATGGCGACCAAGCTGCAGGCTATGGCCGTATATATGTACGTTAGTAGGTTCCAGTTATGACTGTTACGAGTAGAATTTCGAAATGAAACCTGCCTAACTTTTGTAAGTAAGCTGTAAGGAATGAGCCTGCTAAATTTCAGCCTTCTACCTACATGGGAAGTTGGAGAATTAGTGATGAGTTAGTGAGTGAGTCAGACAGTGAGGGCTTTGCCTTTTATTAGTGTGTGTGTGTGTATGTATGTATATATATATATATATATATATATATATATATACTGCTCAAAAGAATTAAAGGAACACTTTTTAATCAGAGTATAGCATAAAGTCAATGAAACTTATGGGATACTAATCTGGTCAGTTAAGTAGCAGAGGGGTTGTTAATCAGTTTCAGCTGCTGTGGTGTTAATGAAATTAACAACAGATGCACTAGAGGGGCAACAATGAGATGACCCCCAAAACAGGAATGGTTTAACAGGTGGAGGCCACTGACATTTTTCCCTCCTCATCTTTTCTGACTGTTTCTTCACTAGTTTTGCATTTGGCTACAGTCAGTGTCACTACTGGTAGCATGAGGCGATACCTGGACCCTACAGAGGTTGCACAGGTAGTCCAACTTCTCCAGAATGGCACATCAATACGTGTCATTGCCAGAAGGTTTGCTGTGTCTCCCTGCACAGTCTCAAGGGCATGGAGGAGATTCCAGGAGACAAGTAGTTACTCTAGGAGAGCTGGAGAGGGCCATAGAAGGTCCATAACCCATCAGCAGGACCAGTATCTGCTCCTTTGGGCAAGGAGGAACAGGATGAGCACTGCCAGAGCCCTACAAAATGACCTCCAGCAGGCCACTGGTGTGAATGTCTCTGACCAAACAACCAGAAAGACTTCATGAGGGTGACCCAAGGGCCCCATGTCCTCTAATGGGCCCTGAGCTCACTGCCCAGCAGCATGCAGCTCGATTGGCATTCGCCATAGAATACCAGAATTGGCAGATGGACCACTGGTGCCCTGTGCTTTTTACAGATGAGAGCAGGTTCACCCTGAGCACGTGACAGAAGTGAAAGGGTCTGGAGAAGCCATGGAGAACATTATGCTGCCTGTAACATCATTCAGCATGAGCAGTTTGGTGGTGGGTTAATGATTGTCTGGGGAGGCATATCCATGGAGGGTCACACAGACCGCTACAGGCTTGACAAAGGCACCTTGGCTGTCATTAGATATCAGGATGAAATCCTTGGACCCATTGTCAGACCCTATGCTGGTACAGTGGCTCCTGGTGCACGACAATTCCTGGCCTCATGTGGTGAGAGTATGCAGGCAGTTCCTGGAGGATGAAGGAATTGACACCATTGACTGGCCACCACACTTTCCTGACCTAAATCCAATAGAACACCTCTGGGACATTATGTTTTGGTCCATCCAATGCCACCAGGTTGCACCTCAGACTGTCCAGGAGCTCAGTGATGCCCTGGTCCAGATCTGGGAGGAGATCCCCCACAACACCATCTGTCATCTCATTAGAAGCATGCACCGATGTTGTCAGGCATGTATACAAGAACACAGGGGCCATACAAAGTGCTGCGTACAATTTTGAGTTGCTGCAATTAAATTTTGGCAAAATGGACTAGCCTGCCACATAATTTTTTCACTCTAATTTTTGGGGCGTCTTTGAATTCTGTAGGTTGATCGTTTTCATTTCCATCAAACGATGTGGCATCCTTTCGTTCCTAACACATTACCCAGTCTATATCAGTATAGATATCCAGGAGGATTTCTTTTTCCCATTGAGATCTGATGTGTTTTCAAAGTGTTCCTTTAATTTTTTTGAGCAGTTTATATATACATACAATGTAGCCTCTTATTTTACAATTAAGACACAATTTTAAACTGTGTGTTAATTTTCATATTCTACTTACCATAACCTGCAGATTACCCATAATAAAGTTTATTTTTACCACACCTTTCACAGAGTATTAGAGAAAGGTTTGTAACCCATTCCCCTCAAAACTTACTTTTTTGCCATGGCTTGCTACTCAATAAAGGTGGTTGTATTAGGGACAGTTAATGCATGACCATTATCATTTATAGTAAAATCACAGAAAGTACTGGTACATTTTTCTCGATAGGTTCACCTCTGATCCATTTCTTCTTATATTGTAACCTACTTAGTGCAGTAACTCAGATTAATGCACAGATAGTAATAAAGGAAAGGAAAATAAATTTCCATTTTGAGAATTCTCAAACATCATAAAATTCTTGTTACCTCATTAATTAGAACACAGCTATTCAGTTAAAATGACAAATGAGGCCATGTCACTGCATAGTTTCGCAGACAAATTCACTTCTAATTTATATGGCTTAATATTGTTGTTGAAAGTCAGCGCTCAAATTGTTTTGATGCTACTTCCTGATAGTGCCATGGGACAGATAAAATATCCCTGATCATGGTACAGAGGTTGGCTTGACTACCCATCATAGTGACAGCAATGTCACTACAAAATACAACTATCTGATGATCCTGTGCAGTTGGTTTCTGCTCCATTGTAGTCACACAGAAAAAGCAAACAATTCTTGTGCAGTCTCATGCTCATGAAATTGCTCACATCATAGAATGTACTCCATGAATGTCTTTATTGTAGATGTAATGGACAAAAGTCTATATGTGGGATCAGTTTACGTTGTGCTAACTACCATCCATAAAGCATAGGTTGGATGATTTCTCCTGTCATTAAATGGAGGTGGACTTAGAAGACCATCAAAATAATTTTAGCCTATTTTCTTTATTTAAATCCATATCTACAGTAGTTATAAAATTAACTTGAACAAATATCTCATTCCTATATATCAGCAATAGCAACCTGTATAATTTCTTTCTACCAATCCGGTTCCAAAGTACCTGGCAGTAGCAATCTGCTTATCACTAAATGTGATAACAAACATAAAAATTTCAGACATCAGCGTCAGTAGGCTTTGCGCCCTAGGAACCACATTACCCGAACGATTCTATTACATTACAGTAGTTATTTACCGCTGTAATGCTGAACGTTTTGATCAAAAAATAGGTCATTACGATAGCAATTGATGAGAAGAATTCATAGTTCAATGCAGAATTATGGTATTTGAAGTTTCCTCTAGAGTGCCTCTTTCTTTTGTACGATTTGGCTCAAAAACTAATCAGCACATCGTCATTTCATAATTTAAGTTTCGAGTTTGGTATTTTTCCATCCAGCAGTTTTAGCTCTAGATCGTCCTTAAGAAACTGTGATGCACAGACACACACACACACACACACACACACACAGACAGTCACACGCCCAACATTGAGATATTGAAGTTTTCAGTAATTTGAAATCTGTTGAAAAACGGAGATCGACATTTTTGACGAATCTAAAGCTTTCATCCATAGATAATATGTTATGGTGGTGGAGGGTGCACAGTAAAAACCATTGCATCTTCAATGAGACAAGAAAATAGTCCAGCTATTTGGTGTTATCATTTTGGTCTTGCTTTGGCATAATAAACACTGTGTCTTGTTTTAATTTTATCAGTGTCATGTTCTTCTCCACATCAGTCTGATGTGAAGTCTCTAATGTTTTGTCGTGATGGCAGGAGACCCAAGTTAAAACATGCTGCTCTTATTTGAGTATGAAACAAAGTTTCACTTCCTCTCCTGAAATGGTACCATTGGGCATTCATTATTATTATTATTATTTTTTTTTTGTTCTTTATTTCGTCTTATACAATTTTCTTGTACTAGGATTTTGTTAGTTTTCAACATGCCATTGTACAGCGCCCCTGGAGCAATTACAGGTTAAGGGTCTTGCTGAAGGTCCCAGCAGAGTAGGATCTCTTTTTGGCAGTGATGGAGATTCGAACCGGCAACCTTCTGGATACCAGCACAGATCCTTAGCCTCAGAACCACCACTTCACCCTTATTCATTCCATCAGTGCCATGCCTCGATTCTCTTTGTAGAGGTCATGCTGCTATTAAAACAAATCACCTTTACTAAACTCAAAAGTTAAATGAGTAAAATGAATCTTTGGCTTGAATGTATCATACATAATTCACATTTGTCAACTAGTGAACAAACAGATGGTTTTTATTCCAGATATGCACACACAATCCCCCATTTTTGAATCACTCTTCAAATATGTTGTTTCTTCAGGATATCAGAACATTAGGAAATGTTTTGGGCAAGCTATGACTTTTCACATTTTGCAGAGATTTCTATATAGCTCTTTATTCTCTCCTTTTGTATTTTACTCAGTTCTAAAGTAATGTGGCCATTATTTTCAATAACTTTTCTGTTCAAAAAAAGTTTTTTTTGCAAATAGTACTTTATTATGGAAAATCTATTGAACATCTGTGGAAAGTTTTATTTATAATAAACATTGATCAGTGAGAAATTGCATATGCAATTTTTACCCTTCATAATATATTACAAATCAACCAAGATTAATTATTTGAACTCACATCCTATGTATCTTTTTCTGTGGTTTCAGCGAATGGTGATGCTGGCTGACATATTGAATACCCGCTCTCCAAGATACAAAGGCTTCCTGGGACCCATAAAGTCTGAGAACTTAAAATGCTTTCTAAGCTTTCTTCAAGAAACAAAGGATTATTTGCTCTCTCTGGATACTCTTGACAAGTCCCAGAACCGAAGGTATTATTATTTCTAATGAAGATGAAGTGTTAGTAAATAATAAAGAATGATTAAGTATTTAGTGAATTTTTAAAAAATTGCTTTGGAAATTAAGTAAATGTAGAAGTAATAGTTAAGGGTGGGAATCACTAGTGACCCGCCATACAATAATATTCCTCCTTGTGCCTTATAATACAGTGTTTTTAGAGTATTCTAAGTGGTGCAGTACAATTTGTGATATATTGAAGTTAAAGTTGTTAAAGGAGCCCTTATGTTTTAGTAGTGTTGTCAACCATTAATTCAGACTAGAGCGGGCCTTATTTAAAGTGTTGTTTGAATATTTACAAAAGATATGTTTAAAAGTCTTGGCACTACTTACCTGTACATCATTTTGAAGAACATTTAGACCATTAATTTGCCAGTTTGTAAATAATTTACTAAACCTTTGTACCTGAGCTGTATATGTTAAACACTTTTCATTTCTCAAATATTGATAAAAGTTCAATATTATTTTATGACTGGGAAAAGTTGTTTCACATCCGCATAATTTTCTTGGGTTAAGGACTTTAGGTTTTGCTATGTTGGTTTATATAGCGTACCTTGCAGTTTAAGAAGTGATGAAGCAGAAGGGAGAAAACAAAGTATGTGATTTTTGCTGTAATTATTTTTCTCCATATTTGTTCATTACCATAATTATTCTTTTTTATTTTTAGGAAATCATCCTGTGATGGACTTCTTGTCAGTATAACATCAATCGGTCATCTATTTTCTGAACTTCTAAAAGACCAGGAGTACATTCTTTCACATAGATTTAGCTTGGAGCATTTGAAACAGTTTTTTAATGTCGTCAGAGGATCAGGTATAGATTATTTTTTATTTTAAAACAAATGTATTACTAGGCTGTTGTACCATGTTAGCCATTATGGATGTAGTGGGAAATTAGTTTCTTCTTGCCTGAAGAAGGTGCCTGGGGTGCATTGAAAGCTTGCATATTGTAATCTTTCTAGTTAGCCAATAACAGGTTTCATTTTGTTTGACTTTTCACTAAATCAAATGTATAAATAATTTCAGTACAATGTTAACATCCATCCATCCATTATCCAACCCGCTATATCCTAACTACAGGGTCACGGGGAACTGCTGGAGCCAATTCCAGCCAACACAGGGCGCAAGGCAGCAAACAAACCCTGGGCAGGGCGCACACACACACCCACTAGGGACAATTTAGAATCGCCAGTGCACCTAACCTGCATGTCCTTAGACTATGGGAGGAAACTGGAGCACCCGGAGGAAATCCACGCAGACACGTGGAGAACATACATACTCCACGAAGGGAGGACCCAGGAAGCGAACCCGGGTCTTCTAACTGTGAGGCAGCAGCGCTACCCACTGCGCCACTGTGCCACCTGAATGTTAACATCTTTAGTTAAAAATATTTCTTATGAGGTCTTAACTGTTATTAGATTTATTTCTTTTTAAATGATACCAGTTGATTCATACACTATGTAGATTTTTTTGTAGTTTGAAGGATACAGAGAGAGATCTGTACAGAGTAACATTGAGGTTGTTCAAAGTGTATATTTAATCAGAATTTAAAGTGGATACTAGTGAGCAATGTGACACAAAATTAAAATTGGAATATGTTATCCTTTAATGCTTTTTTTCATACTACCTCACATCCAACTGGGTGGAAGGAAGGCAATACAGAGACGTTTTTTGATCAGTTAGTTCACTCCTGAGCACAGAGTTTTAGCACTGTTACTCTCAATGGCTGCTGCTCCCTATTAAGCAGTAGAAAGGTTTATCTGAATGTTGCTGTTAGACGTGGATTGATTGAGATAAATATTAGTTTTCTAGGTTGTTTATTTATAGTAGTTCTTGGCCTGGGGGTTCTGACCACTATGAAAAACATGGAACTGTCTTGTCAATGTCCCTAGAAAGTATTTTAAAAATAGGAGAGGTGACACTTTAAAAATGTATTAAAGTTGCTGCTAAAATTCTTACTGAAATCAAAGGTCTTAATTTTGAATTTCCAGTGAACAAATATATTAAAACCAGTAACAGTGTGCTGCACAATAACGTGCAGTGAATACTCTTGACCTGAGCATTCCTAGTTTTCATCCTCTTTCTCTGTCTCTGTTTAGCATTCATTTGCTCAGAGGTTGATGCACTTGCTGCTCCCTGAGCAGCTCTTCTTTTCTCCACCATAGCCGCCCGCTGCTTCTCTTCTTTCGTCGGCATCTTTTCGCGTTAAAACTGATTAAGTTAGTTTTTGTGTTGCAATTACTTAGTATGTTAAGCTGGCACTTAAGTCTTCAATCTGCCTCAAGAGTGATTAGCGAAGGTGCTAGGGAATGAGAACGGTGCCCATACGCATGCGCCACACGGCCACCCTACTGTGCGTTGCCGAGAGTTTTTCCTAAAATAAAATAAAATAAAAATAAAAAGAATAATAAAAATCATTACCCTGAAAGTGGATAGTAGATATGTGTGTACTAAATTTCAAGTCAATAGGTGAAACGGTTTGCGAGCTACAGGTGATTTAAAATCCTGGACAGACAAACAAACAGCCACCGTAGCGTATTATATAAGAAGATAATACTGATGTAAAATTCACAATGGGTTGTCTCAAGTGAGTGTGTTTCTTTTTTTCCAATTTATTAACCTTCCTTTCTTATAAGAACTCCTATATTGAAAAGTACTGTTAATTGGTTAGCATATCATTCATATGTTACTATACAGTATTTGCACAATGGTTAGTATAAATTGAATAGTTTGGGGAAGTTTTACATAAAAAAAAAAAAACACTTCTATTTTCACATTGTTATCGGGAAGGCATTACTTATCTAAGCAGCACTTTATACAAGAAAGGAAAAAAGGTGGTTTCAAGAATGGAAAGAATAAACAAAGTCTTTAAACCTTTTAATACATAGCAGATATGAATAATGCAATTAAACAATAATATATGTTCATATTAAAGAGTTATTCTCCGTCATGCAATGCTGTAGTGTTTCATTTATTTACTTCAATATGGAAAATATAATATTAAAAAACAAATGAGTGTATTGTGTGATCTTGTAGTAAATTAGCTGTGGAAATAACTTATAAATCAATAGGGAGAGTCCTTTTAATCATTCATATTCACCAACTTTTGTCTTTAAATGATCAAAGAAAGTTGCCTCAGTGTATTATGTTTTCATATATTTGCTGTAAAAATTCAATTAGCTTCTTTTCAATATCAAACCTAAGGCAGTTGTTCTCCCCCTGCATCAGTGTGCACAACATGCATTCTCCTAAAATAGTTAAAAGTAAAGAGAGATCACAGGAAACCATTACAAAAAATACACTTTTGTTTGCTTAAACAAAGGTTGAGTTAAACTCAAAACCAAAGGATACAAGTGATAAAATGACATGTTCTGAAGCGTTTCTTCTGATTTAAACACTTGTCTTATTCCTTTGAGGTGCTCTGTCACACTTGTAAACAAGTTAATATCGATCTCCAAATGCAACATAACCTGGTTAGTTTAATGCAGGGAATGACAGGCTGTGTATGTGTTGTACGCATGGTGTCATCTCTTGCAGACACACACACACACACACACACACTACAGTGTGGTGGTGCCCCACATCTCCAGGGTCCCTGGTTCAATTTCCTGACCCACCCACTGCCCACACATTCTCCCCTTCTCTGCATGGTTTTCTTCCTGGTACGTCCATGTTGTAAATGTATGTGGTGTCCTGTCCTAAACTGGTTCCTGCCTAGTGCTGCCAGGATAAGCTGTCATTTATATAAAACCTAACTATTTTAAGTGAGTTTGGTAAATAATGGATGAAATGACTAGAAGAAAATATAAATGGGCTGCTGAAAACTATGAAGACTGCAGGTCTGACATTGTGTGCAGCAATACAGGGGCGCCGCAGGGGACTGTACTTTCTCCGGTCCTGTTTAATCTATATACATCAGACTTCCAATATGACTCGGAGTCCTGTCACGTGCAAAAGTTCGCTGATGACACTGCTATTGTGGGCTGCATCAGGAGTGGGCAGGAGGAGGAGTACAGAAAGTTAATCAAAGACTTTGTTAAATGGTGCGACTCAAACCACTTACACCTTAACACCAGCAAGACCAAGTTGCTGGTGGTGGATTTAGGAGGCCCAGGCCCCTCATGGACCCTGTGATCATCAGAGGTGACTGTGTGCAGAGGGTGCAGACCTTTAAATATCTGGGAGTGCAGCTGGATGACAAATTGGACTGGACTGCCAATACTGATGCTCTATGTAAGAAAGGTCAGAGCAGACTATACTTTCTGAGAAGGTTGGCATCCTTCAACTGCAGATGTTCTACCAGACGGTTGTGGCGAGTGCCCTCTTCTACGCGGTGGTGTGCTGGGGTGGCAGCATAAAGATGAAAGACGCCTCACGCCTGGACAAACTTGTTAAGAAGGCAGGCTCTATTGTAGGATTAAAGTTGGACAGTTTAACATCTGTGGCAGAGTGACGGGCATTAAGCAAATTCCTGTCAATCATGAATAATCCACTGCATCCACTGAACAGTGTCATCTCCAGGCAGAGGAGTAGCTTCAGTGACAGACTTTTGTCACTGTCCTGCTCCACTGACAGACTGAGGAGATCGTTCCTCCCCCACACTATGCGACTCTTCAATTCCACCCGGGGGAGTAAATGTTAACATTAATTTTATTTTAATTTTTTTCATTTTTATTACTATTTAATTTAATATTGTTTCTTTGTATCAGCATACTGCTGCTGGATTATGTGAATTTCCCCTTGGGATTAATAAAGTGTCTGTCTGTCTGCCTGTCTGTCTGTCTGTCTATCTATCTATCTATCTATCTATCCAACAATAATAATGAAATTACTTAACATGGGCGCTTGCTAGGGCTGTTTTTTTATGCGTACTGCAATATATTTTTTTGTTTCAATTCAGTTTTATAGCTGTGGGATTGCCATATGATATTAAGATAAAAATGCATTGCAGGAGCCATTTTTAAAATGTTTAAAAATATTGTTAATATTTCATCAAGCTCTAAACTATATAAAATGCCATTATTGCAGATTACTGTTAAGACCAAAAAACAATAGTATAGAAAATTGACTATACTTGATGTCTTGTAATTAAAATAAGGTAAATGTTATTTTAATGAAATGCTCACTTTTAATTAAAACTTGCAATAGGGGGTTCATGTTTTTGGTAACGTATAAATCATAATATGATTTTCTTAATATTGTTCATCATCTTAAATGCCAGGATAGTTTCTTAAGAAATTAATTTCACAACATAAATTATGATATATTGTATTATAAGCTCTGATACCTAAAGTTTACAAAAATACACGGAATATAATGCACCCAAGGAATGGACTGGGGGCCCATTCCAGACAATCAGTGAGTGATTGAAGTAATGAAGTAATTTTTTTTTTTTTTTCTGTTTTTTCAGGTTGTAATAACAAGCAACCAACAGCAAGTCGGTTTCAGACAGTATTTAGGCAAATGTTAATGCAGTGTGGCATCCTCTATCAACGTGGAACTGGAAATACAGCGCAGGGGAATGGAGATTTTTTACTTGCCATCTGGGCCTACACAGTTCCTCCTCTAAATAAAATCTCAGTCTTGCCATTTTCTTCTGCATCCCTAATGCTTCCTAACCAATGCTACACTTCACTTAGATTAAGGTCACTTCTGGAAAACTGTGATTTGTATGTTGCAGGTTTGGTGGTCAGAAAAGCCATGGAGTACATAACATGCCCTGAGTGTCGTTGTGCTTTGGTGGCAAAAAAGTTTCCAGTAAACTTTTGCAGTCCTTACCATCTTCTAGAACTGAAAAATGATGGTGGCTTGTTTGTTGCTTCAAGTGGAACAATAAAAACCATAATGGCAGCTGAATGTGCCTTACATGAACTAATCAAAAGTGGATACCATTCAGTTTCAGAACTGAAATTGCAAAGTATAGTTCTTACTAAAATTGGCAATGTTGATGTTTTTGTTTTAGGAGAGCATATTACTGAAACGGAATGTGGCATCGATAATCACCTTTCTAATTTGGTACGAACACTCGTTTCTGTATTCTACCTTTTGAAAAAAGACAGTATTTCAGAAATCCTCAGGCTGAAGGATATAGTCTACCCCAGGTCCTTGAAAGTAAAATAATTAATGCAAAAAATACTGCAGTTTCATTTTCAGTAAGTATAAGTACAGTTTGAAGTTTGAACCAACAGGAAAGGAATGTCAACTGTTTTTACTTGCTTGTTTCCCTCCTAAATGCCAATACGTTTACCTGATATAATGGTATTTTCAGGACTTTAAATGTGTTTTCTTTAGTATGCATTAAGTATGTTGTACTTATTTATTCAAAACTAATATATTCTAAAAAAAATCATATTGGCAAAGAATACACTGGCAAATAGGTGGAAGATCCAATGTAGGGCAGTTACAAGAAGATGTCAGTGTAATGTGTAAGTTGACTTGTTCTCACATGATGCATGCTCAGCTGCCCTGGTGATCACAAATCCTGCTAAATAAGTGAAATTGTACAAAAATATATTTTGCACTCTTGTCATACTTGAAGTTCCTTTAAATTGTATGTGTACTTTATGGAGGACAGCCTTAACCAGGAATATGCAAACCTTGGACAAAAGTGTGTTTAGTCAAAAACAAAATGGCTATCTTTTATAAAACTGAAGCCTGTTTTTTTTTTTTTTTTTTTTTCTTAATAGTTTGGGTATTCAGCCACCCGCAGCTAATTAAATAATTTGAAACATCAAACCTTAAACATTCAAACAGTGGACTTGGGAAAAGCAGGTGCAAAATAGAAAATGTGCTTAGTTAGAAATGGACTGACATAAAAAAAGTGAGGTACAAAAAATTTTTGTATATACCCATTTAATATGTAATTAGTTTGTCCAAGACTATTTTTATTTTTTATAAGTAGATGATGTTCAGTGAAAATAGTATTAATTAATTTTCTGGGGTATTTAGTTGAAAATTAGCTGATGAAGTGAGTTGTCAGTTGCTTTGAATTGTTTTTATCTGCACTTTTAAAATTTGATATAAATGTATATGATGAACTGCTGGTCATGCCCACGTACTGTATCTTATAGTGTTTTTGATGGAAAGTTATGCTCAGTTAGATAATAACTTAAGCAAATCTGACAGAAGCTCATATTTAAATTTTTGTTAATATTAATTTGTAAATAAAATCACTGAACTTATTCTAATATTAAAGAAGCTTGAGCAGCCTTTCTTTTCCCCTTTTGAGTTTTATAGTTGCACTAATAAAAGCTCATAGTTTCATTTAAGTAAAAACAAAAGGGTTTACTGTGAAGCAGGGACTATGAGCTCAGAGTTTTGTGTTATTTCAAACTTTTTTTTGGGATGGCATTTAATGTCAGTTTTGGATTGATGTATTGAACAAGAATCACAGTGCTTAGTTAGAAAATATACAGCTTGATTATAGAAGCTGCTGCATTCGTTATAGGTTTTAGCAAAAGTTAAATACATAAAATTAAAAAAATAAAGATTTATTTTGAGCTAAAAAAAAATTCTCTAAAGAGCTACTGACATTTTTGGATAATGTGAAATTCCTAAAGATTGTAAGCTTGTAAATTGTGTTCGATTACATAAAGATTTTGTTCCATCTGATACCAAATAAGTAAATGCACCTTTAGTATGTTATTGTATGTGTATCATGGGTAAATAATGGAACCAATTAAAGATCAAGCAACAACTTTTAAGTACCAGTTTATTAGTGAATAAACAATATGGGTTTGGATGGGAAACATTTTGTTTTACTAATGTGCAAGAATACTGTGAGGAAGAAACAAAAGCATTTGATCAGAAGAGTGCATTATTATTAAAGATCTTGAATTTTAAGAAACTTTAGACAAGGTACTGCATGAAAAGCACAGGGATGAAATTAAAAGAAGCAGGAAATCACAATGCAGTGAAAGACACAGGTGCTTTTCAGTCAGTCAGTCATTCTCCAACCCGCTATATCCTAACACGGTCACGGGGTCTGCTAGAGCCAATCCCAGCCAACACAGGGTGCAAGGCAGGAACAAACCCCGGGCAGGGCGCCAGCCCACTGTAGGGCGCACACACACACACACACACACACACCAAGCACACACTAGGGACAATTTTGGATCGCCAATGCAACAGGTGGTTTTTCTGAATTAAATTATTTTAAAAATGGGTCTACAGCTGTTTTTCATGACTTTAAATGTTCCTGATAAAATGTAATTAGTTGTCAATTGTCTGGAAGATATGAGGATGCAACCTACTACTAGCATTATTGCAAAAATCTTAAAAATATTTTTAAAAAATGGTGATGATGCCCATACGTCTTAAGCCATACAACAAACACCAAAAGGCCGCCCACCATCTTATAATTCTAGAAGAACTAGGGGGGCTCCGCCCCCTGCTCACTTCACTCGCCCACCCCTGTGTTTGGTTTACTGGATATTCAAGTTAAAGAGATTGTTACTTTCGTGGGAATTGTTACATATGCATTATTTTCACTTTTACTTTAAAAACTTTTGTAAAAACAATACTTGTCCTTTATTTCTGGCCTCAGGCGTGGTTGCATCTGTTTCTCGCAGGACGTATAACGCTGCTCGCGTTGTGAAGGGGGGGTGGCTGAACGCACGCTAAGGATATGCCGTTGGATCATCTGCTACTGGTGAGCTGCCTGTTCTGCTTGTCGCATGTAGTTGTTTTAAGAGCTGTGAGCACACCGAATTGTGTTTTCTTTGAAATTCAACTTGTCATTGCTTTAAACTGTTCTGGGACCACAGATTCTCATAGCGTATGGTCCATTATTGTGTAAATCTACGTTTTGTGCATTGAATGATGTGAAGGCAAAAAAGACTTTTTCTGCTCTTTGCCTTTTATTTCTGACCTCACTTTGTCCTACTATTTTTTCAATTACACCTGGTCCTGATGATTAATTTCCTTTTGTTTGCGATAATGCGATCTTTACTATCTTTTTTTTTTGATACTGTAGTGACTGACATAATAAAGTGTCACAAAAGTTTTACTTGAATAATTGCCGACTTCGTAACCCCAAACACAATTTTCTAGCACCCTCTCCAACCCCTCATCCCCCAGATCTCGCCCAATTTACTGCATCAATCAATACCCCACTATCAGTCTTCCATGCTGTACTCCGCCCTCCCTCAATCGTACCTAACAGTCACTTAAAACAAAAAGGCTTCAACCTGGCTGGGACGCTACAATACTTTCGAATTGTACTGCTTTCATATTCTTTACCTTTCTCTGCATGTGTATCATGCCATTGTTTGTTTGAGCCTTTCGAATTCCACTGCTTTCATAATCTCTTATCTGCCTTTTTTTCTCTCCACTTTTGGGTCACTTTTCTCCGCGCTGCTCTTTCTTCTTTGCTTAGTCGTTGATGTTTCGTCTAGAACGTATTGTCCTTATATGCTTTGTGTGCTGAGAACACAGGATCTGTGTGTGCTACGTGCCTTTACACGACTGAGTGTTTGCTGGCTGTGCTCTTTTATTTGATATTGTTTGCGTCTCACGGGTCTTTTAAGCGTCTTCCAAGAAGATCACGTCTCGTCGCCCTGCTTTTCCTTTCCAAGATTTTTTTTATAATAGATCTCTTTTCCTTTATTAATTAGAAACACAAAGTAATAACGAGGTTTCACTTTCTATTTTGAGTTTTATCCTGAAGTTGGTGTTTCTGTAAATATTACAATGTGAGCAGTTTTCTTGGTTATTAATCTATCCATGGATATTTGGTAAGACAGGAATCATCTCCGGCCTCAGGCTACTTGTCTTGCTCCTATATCATGTGACTGGCCATGTGACTGCAGTGGTAGCTGGGAAACCAAAGAGGTATGGAGTAGAAAGAAGAGGGGCAGGAGTGGCATGTGCTAAACAGAAGCAGCACAACTTTGGCTGCAATGGGCTCCAAGCACAGAGCTTTTTTTTTAAATTGACATTTAATGTGATGAATTACTTATTTTAATTTTAAGACAATTTTTAATGTTGATGCAGGTGAGTCACCATTAGAAAAAGCTCTTGTGTGGCCTGCTGTCTTTGCTGTCTCGTTAAAGGAGTCGCACACTTTGACAGCCCGGCTGACTGTCATACCAGGTCCGGTGTCAAAACAAGTCAGAGCTACCTCTCCATTCCTCCATGTGGCTGTAATGCTTCTTGCATTTGCATGATTTTTTTTTCTTCTTATTTATTTTCCATTGTTACATTGCAGTGTTTCAAGAGATTTGCAGTGGCTTTTCCAGGAAGGATCAAACTCTGAAGAAATCCTGGATAGATCACCCCTACATTACGGACCTCGTCACTCACACTTACACACTACACTGCAAGGGTTTTGGATGTAGCAAGAAGTGCAGATGTGTAAAGATGGTGCCATCAGTGGAATTTGAACCTAGGACCTTGGTACTAACCACTGTGGCAAAGTGTGGCCCCAGTTTATTTTCATAATTCTAAATTTCTTTATAATTGTTACTGTTTTAAGGTACAGTGGGATGCAAAAGTTTGGGCAACCTTGTTAATAGTCATTATTTTCCTGTATAAATTGTTGGTTGTTACGATAAAAAATGTCAGTTAAATATATCATATAGGAGGCACACACAGTGATATTTGAGAAGTGAAATGAAGTTTATTGGATTTACAGAAAGTGTGCAATAATTGTTCAAACAAAATCAGGCAGGTGCATAAATTTGGGCACCGTTGTCATTTTATTGATTCCAAAACTTTTAGAACTAATTATTGGAACTCAAATTGGCTTGGTAAGCTCAGTGACCCCTGACCTACATACACAGGTGAATCCTATAATGAGAAAGAGTATTTAAGGTGGGTCAATTGTAAGTTTCCCTCCTCCTTTAATTTTCTCTGAAGAGTAGCAACATGGGGGTCACAAAACAACTCTCAAATGACCTGAAGACAAAGATTGTTCACCATCATGGTTTAGGGAAGGATACAGAAAGCTGTCCCAGAGATTTAAGCTGTCTGTTTCCACAGTTAGGAACATATTGAGGAAATGGAAGACCACAGGCTCAGTTCAAGTTAAGGCTCGAAGTGGCAGACCAAGAAAGATTTCAGATAGACAGAAGCGACGAATGGTGAGAACAGTCAGAGTCAACCCACAGACCAGCACCAAAGACCTACAACATCATCTTGCAGCAGATGGAGTCACTGTGCATCGTTCAACCATTTGGCGCACTTTACACAAGGAGATGCTGTATGCGAGAGTGATGCAGAGGAAGCCTTTTCTCCATCCACAGCACAAACAGAGCCGCTTGAGGTATGCTCAAGCACATTTGGACAAGCCAGCTTCATTTTGGAATAAGGTGCTGTGGACTGATGAAACTAAAATTGAGTTATTTGGGCATAACAAGGGGCGTTATGCATGGAGGAAAAAGAACACAGCATCACAAGAAAAACACCTGCTACCTACAGTAAAATATGGTGGTGGTTACATCATGCTGTGGGGCTGTGTGGCCAGTGCAGGGACTGGGAGTCCTGTCAAAGTTGAGGGACGCATGGATTCCACACAGTATCAGCAGATTCTGGAGACCAATGTCCAGGAATCCGTGACAAAGCTGAAGCTGCGCCGGGGCTGGATCTTTCAACAAGACAACGACCTGAACACTGCTCAAAATCCACTAAGGCATTCATGCAGAGGAACAAATACAACGTTCTGGAATGGCCATCTCAGTCCCCAGACCTGAATATAATTGAAAATCTGTGATGTGAGTTAAAGAGAGCTGTCCATGCTCTGAAGCCATCAAACCTGAATGAACTAGAGATGTTTTGTAAAGAGGAATGGTCCAAAATACCTTCAACCACAATCCAGACTCTCATTGGAACCTACAGGAAGCGTTTAGAGGCTGTAATTTCTGCAAAAGGCAGATCTACTAAATATTGATTTCATTTCTTTTTTGTGGTGGCCAAATTTATGCACCTGCCTGATTTTGTTTGAACAATTATTGCACACTTTGTGTAAATCCAATAAACTTCATTTTACTTCTCAAATATCACTGTGTGTGTCTCCTATATGATATATTTCTCTGACATTTTTTATCGTAACAACCAACGATTTATACAGGAAAATAATGACTATTAACAAGGTTGCCCAAACTTTGGTTGTGAACCTATTGAGTCCACCCAGACAAGCTGCTTATTTTCTGTCTCGGGGACCCATGAATGCAGTTGATAAAGTCTTTCAAAAAATTTTTGCCTTTTAGGATTGTAGACTTTTCTGTAGCTGAGATCAGCAGAGGATGCTAGCGTGATCCTTAAGTTCTAGAATTTTGAATCCATAAGACCCTCGTGATTTTCCAGGACAGGGTTACCGGGACCTACTGCTGGAGCCAGGCTCGTAGTTGGCATTTTGTTAGCGAATGCCTGGTGACAGGTGACCCACATATGTAAATTGGGTTCATTCTGAAGAAGCAATGTAAAGTTTCCATGTGTGCTTTAAGGTGAAGGATGAGGGTCAAGTGCAGTGCTAGTCAACTGACAGACACGTGTGAGATAGATCTGGACATAATACACCTTGCCAATGGAAACTGTCACTTTGGATGTAGAATGCAACTTCTCTAGCAAGAAGTGAACTGGAGTTTGTGCAGGAGGTTAAAAAACACTATTGACTTAGTTGGAGTTACTTCCATGCATGGCACTGGCTTTAGAGCTAGACGTCTTGGTTGAGAATGGTCTCTCTCCTCCTCCTCTTCTGGAGTTGTCCCATGATAGAAGCCCCAGTCACTTTTGGAGGTAGTAGCAGAGAAGAGACTGAAGACTGCATTGATGGTCAAAGTGAACAATGCTGCACATCTTCTTTGACACATTGTCACTGAGGGATTTCAGACAATGAATTGTTCAGCAGAAGTGTGTGAAGAAACACAACTGGGGCTCCTTCACACCTACAACAATACACCTGCATAATTCCTCTTTGTGACTGTGACTGATCTTTTATCATCTTTGGCCAAGTCAGAAGGTTTTTCATCTTTTTTTGTAATTTGTGAATGTATCTGAACAAGGTGGAAGTTGTCATCTATCATTTAAACTCTTCAGCTTCATTTGATGTTATTTATCATTTTTGCACAGTAAGGGCCTCATTTCAACCCTTGGATTGAATACTTATTTTTTTTTTTCTTCATGCAAAAATAACAACTGATTTTCATGAAAATTTGTAAGTGATGCTCAGTGTTGTTCTAATTAACTAAAATTAAACGAAATATGTTAACTAAAACAAATAATCATTTTGTTAACTAAAAGTAAAATAAAAATGACAAAATATCAGAAAACTAAAACTAAATGAAAACAAGAAAACAAAAAGAAAATGAAACTGTTTTGAGTTATTTAAATCCACACAGTCGTATATTTGGTTGGAAAGAGCACAGATTTGTGTGCATGTGCAAGTGCCCCTTACTTTTGGTGTCTGAATCTGTACATTTCATTGGTCATTTCTTCCATCAGTCAGTTTTTCCATCTAGAACTAAGAACGAATACCAAAGCTCCGTCACTTGTCAGTTACTTATTCTGTGAATTTCATTGGCCATAACTGATTGTCATTGACAGACTGCCCATTGTTTTGTCAGCATAAACCTCAAGGAAAAGGTGCCTAAATTAAAACGTGCTACATGTTACTTAGACAAATAAAGTAGTTTTTTAAAGTAGTTTTAAAATTAGAGCCATGCAGGATTTGTCAAGATCGAATAAACACCTCTACATTTCAAATTCAGCCAATACTTAGATTGGAAATAAGGTCATCTTTATATGCCAAAGAAGGCAGGAATTTCAGCAATTTCATTTTACTTTGCAAAGATAGTACTTGTTTGTCGACTTTACCTCGTTACCTTGTTCATTATCGGCCGAGACGACAGTACACATCTTGATCAGGTTTTTGGCAGTGATTAACATGAGGCGACTCTGTCTGCTGTGTTTACTTTGCAGCACCACGGAGGCCAGGTTGGGAGTGTTAGCTCTGAACTGAACAGCAAACGAATGAATTGGTCGATGTCCTTTTAGCAGCCTTTGGCTGTAAAACTGATCGCCAAATCCGCTCCTGTCCTGTTCATTTGTCATTAACACTGTGGATGATTGTAACATCTACATTTATCTTCCTACATGTAATTGTACAAAAAGTGTGTTATTTTTCCATGGTTTTCTTCCTTATAGTCCTGCTTGTTTCTTAATCTAATTCAGATTTGTGACTTTAAAATATTTATTAATGTTTGATATTAATTTGTATCCTCTGTTATTAATGCCATCTCTGCTTTTATTTCTATGCCTTTGACTATTTGTTTAGCACGTTGAACATTTGAAAGGTGCTATATGAATAAAATATTTTATTATTATTATTACACATCACCATGAGCTCAGGTTTGATTGCTAGCCTCGTCAGTGTCTGTATGGAGTTTGCATGTTTTCTTCATAGGTATGTGGACTGAGTGTACAGATGTAGTTTTGCAGATGTGTCATTAAACACTCTGAATTGCTAAAATCTGTTTATTTGTACACATGTTGTTAAAGCACATCTCCCAGTTTACAGTTACTAGGAGCTCCGCAGCTTTGGCATTTTACTTACTAAGTGTATGATCTGAGATGTTACTGTAACAGATATAGAAATGCAGTATATACATGGAAAAACATTCATCTGTAGTTGTGATATTATTATTACTAACTCAGTTCAAGTAGTAGTTACAGGGGTTTGGGGAATCATGGCAGAGTGCAAAACCAGTGGTAATGGTTATATGGTAATGAATTTAGCATATTGTGTGTCAGTTTGGCCTTACTTTTAGTGATGGCTGTATGTCCCATAGTGATTCAATCGAAACAGCAGCGCAAGTTGATGGGGAACCAACAAAAGAAATCATGCATTACTCAGAAATGACTATGTCTGCTTTCATGAAGTGTTGTATTTGTTATAGTTCATGCAATTTAAAATATAGGCTACAGGGTATTTGAAGAATTCAAATGAGGAGTCATAATAGTAGGGCTAATATCACAAAAACCACACGTTACTCTGAAACAGCTGAGTTGATGATCATGAAATTTTGCATGTATGTGACAGTTACCTCAACTAAGCATACTGAGTTTCTGGAGTTCAAAAAGTTTTGTCATGAGTGGAAAAACTACCACAAAAACTGATAGATGTGCCTGAGTTACATGCTGTAAGGGCAAGGGTAGCTGTGGCATGCCATTCGGACCCAGAACTTGTGAGGTGATCTGTGTTTTTATAACAGGTTTTAAATTCATTCATTTGAGAGGATTGGAATCCATCATGACCCGGGTTCGCTTCCCAGGTCCTCCCTGCGTGGAGTTTGCATGTTCTCCCCCTGTCTGCGTGGGTTTCCTCCGGGTACTCCGGTTTCCTCCCACAGTCCAAAGACATGCAGGTTAGGTGCATTGTCGATTCTAAATTGTCCCTAGTGTGTGCTTGGTGTGTGGGTGTGCGTGCCCTGCGGTGGCCTTGCGCCCTGTGTTGGCTGGGATTGGCTCCAGCAGACCCCTGTGACCCTCTAGTTAGGATATAGCTGGTTGGATAATGGATGGATGGATGGAATCCACAAAGTGTGGATAATTTTTGTGGAGAGCATGTCTATAAAATATGCAAATGTTTCAGGGTAATCCAGTTTGAGAAAAAATTGAGAAGTCTTCAGTTTGAGAATCTTAGGTTTGCATTTCTGAAGTTTGAAGATGATGTCCCTTTGGCCTCAACAGACCCCTCCAATGTGAACTGTAGCTGAGTGTATTGTGGTTCGAATGAAAATTAGTACCCTCAAATCTGAGGTCATGGCCCTCTCCCAGAAAAGTCTCTTTACATAAGAAGTGATCAGCTACCCCAAGTAGAGACGTTCAAGTACTTCTGGGCTTTGTGCAAAGTGAGGATATAGGCAATCATGACAGTGACTAACAACTCAGAATAGTGGCAGAAGATTAATGGATATTGTACAGAACCATGGTAGTGGTCCTTGGAGGTGGTTTTCAAATTATCGGTTACTGTGAAATGAAGGCATTGGCAGCGGGATTCTGGAATAAATTATACAAGTAGCAACCTGCAATTGCCTACTTTGGGAAATAATATATTTTTTTCTTTTATATGTTCTATTATGTAGTAGTAATATTGTACAGTGCAATTCTAACCAACATATAACACATTGTGGCCCATTGTCTACAGCCTGCTGAAGAGAGAAGTGGGAACATGTTAAAGAAGTAAGAAAAATCATTTCAAAATGTATTTTAGAATCTGGGATAAATGAATACAAGTTACACTTTCATTTGGTGCCAATTTCACCCTTTAAAGCCAATTATTAATTTTCCATTCGAAGAAATATCCACCATTGTTATTCTAATAAAAAAAAGCTATCGAGAGACCCATAGTGTATATACAGAAAACGTGCCACATCCACTTTGGAGTTAATCTTGATCTGTGTTTCTTTGTTTTTAGATAACAAAGTCAGTTTTGCTTGAAATATCTAATTCAGTTCTCCAAGATTTTATGTTAGTAGTAGATGTGCTGACTCTTTAACCATTTTATTGTTATAATTTTAAATACAATGCTGACTTTCTCTCTCTATCCGTGCTCTACCTTTGGCCACAACACTTCTTGAGGAAGCTGTAGATAAGCGGAAGAGCTCCTTGCCAGTACTCAACTAAGTTTCTGTTTAAAACTCAATGTGTGCCACTGTGTTACATACCATCCAAGTCATTTCCTAATACAATACTCTTCAAATCAATAGGAAACATGGATGATTTAACCTGGGAGCACCTTATTATGGCTATACAGTGTGTACAGCAACACAATTCACTGATAAAAAAGACAATGATGTTGCCAAAAAAGGGAAAGTGACTTTAAAATCAGTTAATTCTCCTATCTCTACCACCACAAATAATTTTGCAAAAATGTACACGGATATTATTTATTTAAAATTTAAAACTAGAGCAGTTCTATTTTATCAGAGAGGAAGAGATGGACAAGTCCCGAAAGAGGTTACTAGCAATTTTTAAAATTTGCAATTAGAATAAAATATATTCACTTTCAAAAATAATATTCTAAGAGCAAGAGTGGCAAATGGGTAACATTTCAAAGAAATGATTAAGAGACAATTCTCTAAAAAACGGACATTCTGTTACTTGGTATAAACAAAATCAGAAATCTAAGCATGCTTTTACTAGCTAAAAATGAGCAAGAAGCCCTAATTATAATATTTTACATGGAAATAATGTAAATATATGAGCAAAAGACTGATCATGAAACATGACAAACAGGCATTCAGCAATGCAATATAAATTCAAATGTACTTTTAAGAGAAAATAAAACTTGTAATATAATAGCTTTGGGGAAGCTGATAAATTTGCAGCTAGCTCACACTATAAGGCTGTGTTTACACTGCTAAAGACACAACCCCAAATGTGTTCAGTTTTTCTCTGACCTTTCCTATTTATACTTGCAGAGAAATTCAACCCCCTTGTGTACACAGGCAGTGGTTTCCACTAATGCCCGTTGTATCTGAGTGATGGTTTAAACAGGCACCATTCAGTTTACTTGTGCAACACAAAGTAGTGATCTACAGACACAAAGACAATATATGGAAGCAAGAGTGTTCTGTACAAAAGTCATTTAATGTTTGGTTGGCAGAAAAGATAATGAGTACGTCTTTAAATTTTGTAGTACTGATAGTAACAGCTGTCTAGTTTTGCTTGCACAAAGTCACATGGCTACAGTCAGAATACAACTTAGTATTTCTAAGGTTTTGTTTTATTTTTTTTGGCTATTTACATAAAACAGGAAAAATGTAATCCTTGTCTCATAAAATTAGAAGCTTTTAAATGAAGATAGACGTGTAAACATACTCTAAGAAAGCTAAGATACATTTTAGTTTTCCATCTATAGGATTAATAAATTGCATCATAAAAACGCTGTGTGATCTGTCCCTCTTTACTTGTTAACATGGCATCAATTCCTCATGCAGCTTCTTTCTGCGGTGTCCATGTTGGAGAAGAAGATCCATTCTTATTAGTGCCTGTCCAATTTCCGTGTTCATTCTACTTCCAATATTCTGGTTCATTGTATTTGGAACTTTCTCTGAGTAAAATGACACATATTCAGGTAAATGTTCCTCTTCCCTTGGCCTTCCCTGAAAAAATATAGAAAAATGCAAGCAATCTATTAAAAACATCGGCAAACAATATTGGAGTAATACTGTACAGGAACTCAAATTTATATAATCAAAGATTTTACACCTTCGTGACTCATTTCACAATTAACATATCTCCTGTAACTCAAGGTTTTTACTGTTGTGCCACCGTTAAATCCGTCTCAGGTGGCTCAAAGACATATCGGTTCATCTGTTTCAGAATTACATGCAGTTGTGCAACTTACTTACAAAGTTCTCAAACATAATACTTCTGTTATGCCAAATTATTCTCTTTACCTCAACCCGCCAAGTGTACCAAGTGGGTGCTGTTGCTCTTGACCATATGTAGGGGTCTGTGTTGAATGCTGCATGACCAGCATTAATTACAGTAGCTTCAGAAAGTATTCCGACCCCTTCACTTTTTTCACATTTCGTAATGCTCCAGCAAAGTGTAAAAATCAATTCAATTATTTTTTCCCACTATATTTCCCAGGCAGAGAAAGCAACAAGATTTTAGAGGTTTTTGTAAATTTATTAAAAATAAAAAAACTGAAATATCACACTGCTGCAAGTATTCAGACCCTTTATTATGAGACTTGAAATTTGGCTCAGGTGCGTCCCATTCTATTCATCATCATCAAGG
Source organism: Polypterus senegalus (assembly GCF_016835505.1). Classification (NCBI taxonomy): domain Eukaryota; kingdom Metazoa; phylum Chordata; class Cladistia; order Polypteriformes; family Polypteridae; genus Polypterus; species Polypterus senegalus. Next base: position 250,038,639 of record NC_053156.1, on the reverse strand, counting down.
TGTTTCTACACTTTGTTTGGAGTCCACCTGTGGTCAATTCAATTGATTGGCCATGATGAGGAAAATCATACACCTGCCTATAGAAGGCCCCACAGGTGACAATAACCAAACCAAAGAAACTGCCTGCATAACTTAAAGACACCATTGTGTCAAGGCACAGATTTGGGACAGGCTGAAAAACATTCCTGCTGTACTGGAGGTTCCCAAGAGCCTCTGTAATTGAAAAACCTTGCAACAATCATGATTCCTATTAGAGATGGCCACCCGTCCAAACTGAACAATCATGGGAGAAAAGCTATGGCAAGAGAGGTGACTAAGAACCCAATGGTCACACTGGTTTGATCATCAGAGAACCTGTGTGGAGTTAGGGGGACTTCCAGAAGGATGACATCATTATGTAACACACCACTAATCTGGGCTTTAAGACAGGTTGGCAAGCCAGAAGTCTCTCCTCAGGAAAAGACAAATGGAAGCCTGCTTGCAGTTTGAAAAATGGCACCTAAAGCACTCTCAGACTGGGATTAGTGTCACGTCTGGACCACATCAACCACTATTTATCATCTGTGCAATACCATTCCAACAGTGAAGTATTGTGGTGGTGGCAGCATCATGTTATGGGGTCATTTCATTGGTGGCAGGGACTGGAGGAATAGACAGGTTCATGGGAAACCTGAATGGACCAAGGTACAGAGATATCATTAATGAAAACCTGCTGCAGGGTGCTCTCAACCATCCAAGAACAGTTTGGTGACAAGCAATGCATTTTCCAGCATGATGGAGCACCGTGCCATAAGGCAAAAGTGATAACTAAGTGGCTCGGGGAACAAAACATCGAAAGTTTGGGTCCATGGCCAGGAAACTCCCAGGGTGCTGGGTTCACAGCCAGCCTCGGTGTATGAGGAGGACAGTATCTGACTTCTCCAGATCTAGATTATTTTATAGGCAATTGCATGCAATTCAGATCACTAATGTTTACTCCACAAAAATTGAATTACAGTTTAATAGTGTGGCTTTTGAGATTTAAATTTATAAACATGGAGTTTATATGATCACGTGCTACGCGATTGTTTAAAAAATATTATTAAGACACTTACCAGTTGATCGAAGTCCTTCAGAAAACTCCAGTTCCTTTCCCTGTTTAAATTAAGCATATAAGAAACAGAAGTATTCCAGTTGTGCAAACTGTACATATCTACAACTTCTACGGCACAAACTGTTACATATTTATTAAAATAATATATTGCAGTTTGTTAAAAAATAGAAAACACATTAGGCAAATTTCCTTTTATAAAATATTAGTTTTAATGCACAAATAAATCATTTAAATCAGATTTGATAATACAGTATTAATATTTCTGAAGGAAACTGACAGAAAGAGCTTGTGATATAGCAGGTCCGCAGATCAGAAAAAGATTGCCAGTTTTTAAATAAATAATCATATCGTGAATGTGCCGCTTTGCTCTGAGGATAGCTGGGGGTGCCTGGCTGATTGAGAAGGCACGTTCAAGTGCGTGTGTCAGTCAGGTGTCGCATTAAATCCTCGGAGCGTGTGGCGTGTTCACACCTGTGTCCTGTTAGGAGCGTGAGAATAAAAGGAACCGGCATGGGCCAGAGAGAGTAAAGGAAAACAGATCAGCAGAAGTAGAGAGGGGGTTAAGGACAGGCACAGTCATGAAGAGAACGCCTTTGGATTGAGTGTGCGGTAGACGCTCTGGTCACTCCGCCTGAGCGATTTAGGGAGCTGAAGTGATTGGATGGTGCAGGCGACCCACCTGGAAGGTGGTGTGTGTCGACGAGGTTCGGAGTGGGAGCCATGGACAATGAGGACCCGAGCCAGGGTTCGGATTGGGGAGCCCTACTGTCAGCTATGGGGCAGCAGGGATCCGGATCTGTGGAAGGATTGTGGGGACTGTGAGTTAGGCACTTTCCCCTCCTGCAAGGTTCGGTTAGGATAAGGGGAGGAGACGCGAGGCTAAAAGAAAGCAACAGGGACTAGCACATAAAGGACAGATTCCTTCCTGTGGGAGTTTTATCCTCAGTTTTAAAGGAATAATTTGATTAATTTTAACCTCCACTATCAATTTTTATTGGATTATTTATGGATCTTCTGATGCTCTGCACTTTTGAACACAGTTGTTGGATCTTAAAGAAAAAGCACAGGATGACTTTCGCCCCCCCACCCATACTTTGTGTCCTCATCTACTATGCTCATCCCCCGGTATGTTCTCGGCAGTGGTGGATTCAAGAGGCTGCCAGACGAACCAGGTAACGTTGGGCCGCACCTTCACAGAGTTTAAGCAAAGAGATTCCTCTACATCCATCCATCCAACCCGCTATATCCTAACTACAGGGTCACAGGGGTCTGCTGGAGCCAATCTCAGCCAGCACAGGGCGCAAGGCAGGAAACAAACCCCGGGGAGGGCGCCAGCCCACCGCAGGATTCCTCTACATTATAAATGAAATAGTACCATTATTGTTTTCTTATTTGTACAAATAAATATTGAAATACTGTGATTCAAAAGAGCACAACAAAATAAACCTTAACATGGATCATAATGTTGGTTAGTGTTGCAACTCCAGGAGCCTCATGTATAACGACATGCGTAGAATTCACACTAAAACAGGACGTATGGACAAAAGTGGAAATGTGCTTACTCACAAAAAAAAAATCCAGACGCATAAATCTGTGCATATGATAAGTTCCATGCACTTCTCCTTTACAAATCCTAACAAACTTTAAATTTAATGCATGTGCATGTACCTACAGCCCAACTCCCACCCCAACTACTCCCAGAATTTGTCATATTTTAATATGCAAGTCAATATAGATACTGTAGATAGATACTTTATTAATCTCCAATATCACCTTCTATTCAGTGTTTGGTTAAAAAACAATGGAAAAGGCAGTGGCAGCACAGAAAAAAATACTATTTGTTGGCTTACGCATTGGTATAAGAAACAAAAGCTTGGCAGAGACATTTGAAAGTTCAAGTTCAGAAAGTCGCACGGTGCCTGAAAGAAAAAAGAAGTGGTCATATATCTGAGTCAATGTGAAAAGGTGAGTCACAGCCCACCGTCTGTTTATTCTGTTTCGGACAATGTTATAAAAACTGACTCCCGTGTGATGGTCAGGCGGTGATGATGCTGCTATGCCAAGCACATCTTTGGACGCTGGCTGCACACACACACCTCTGCTTCAGAAAGTACGGGGAGGCCATCTGGCTGTGTGCTGACAGACAATTCTGGAGTCACAAAATGCAATAGTGGATGCTGTAAGAGATGTGGAAAATAAACTAAGGGCTGTACTATGTGATACTGACCACAAATGAAATGAATTGGTTAAAAAACAAATAATGGACCTGATTACCTGTTTTTGCATTCAGCTAATAACATTCAAATGAATTTGTAATGCTGGCTGATCATCTGGTGGATCAGGGTCAGGTTCATCATAGCACATCTGTTCAGGTACATGATTGTACACTGCAACACACATTATGTGTATTATACTGTACAACAGCACATTAATACAGTGGAAATGCTTTCTATTTACATAAGCAAATTCATTCTCTGAGGATGCCTTTATAGCGTAGTGATGGCAACGAGTGCCACAACGGAGCAATTCTCTGCTCTTCACTTTGAGGTGACTTGCTATCCTTAAAAGGACTGTTTGCCTTTTGCCACACTAGTTGGAAAAAGCACCTGCGACTGTGCGGAGCTGCTATTTTTATAGGCTCTCCTACTACAGATGATGTAATGCCAGCTCATTCTTTTGGCGATTTATCCCGGGCTGATGTAAATTGTCTGGCGTCATTGCAATAGCAATGTGCATGCAGTTGACCTCTCTAATTACATTTGGAAAACCGGACTTTGCTGTGAATTGCACTCTTATGTTTGCCAGTTCAACCACAGTGTTAGGAAATCTTATTTACCTGAATGACAAGCAGGTAAAACCATCCCATACAGTTGGCATGGCGCGACTCAGTGGTGGTTGTGAAATACCCAATCGGTCAGCAAGTTCACATTGAAAAGCTCCTATGACTGAAAACTTAAGAGTGGACAGAACTTGCAATGGAGCAGGTACAGCGCAATTCTTCGAAGTCTGCCTTTGTAAAGCTGGCGCCAGTTCAGCACACAGCTCCAAGAGGATAGCTCTTGGAAATCAAAATTGACTTAGAAGCCAGTCGTCATCATCATCTGTAAATATCCATTCTCTTCTAATTCTTCCCTTTGTGAAGTACTCTAACAACGCTAAAGCAGTCATTGTAGTTGGAATAGTTTGGGCATTCCATTCACCATTATATTGTTACACAATGATTACAATCAAGTGAATTAAATTTGTAAACAATATGCAATTAATTTGTGTGTATTTGATAAAACCCGATTATAGATGTGAATCTAAAAAAGAAAAGCAAACCACAGAAACGGTAGCTCTGCTGTGACGCTGGGTGCTACCAGTTTGCGAAACCGAGCAGAAACATGCGTATGCAAGGGGGGACCCTGACGTTAAAATGTGCGTGGCTTTACGCCAACTTTAGTTTTTAAACATCTCAAAGTGGGCGTACGCAACATTTATACATGAGGCCCCAGATGATTTTGTTGAAACCTAAGTCTGCTCGCTGTCTTCTCTACTATTTTAATGTTGCATCCCAGACACAGGCCCTAATTTTTATTTGTCTCTCTAAGTCTACCGTATGTGCACACCATTTGATGGACTTTCCAACATCCTGGGTCAATGCCTGCCTTGTACCATGATCCTAAAGTGGCTTAAATGAGTTTGACAACAGATGAGTGGATTAATACATTGATAAATTAACATGGTAGTAATTTTAAAAAGGGGAGCCTATGTAATTACAAAATTGCAAGATTGACTAAAAAATATAGTAATTAGATATATAAAGTGTCCACATTCTGTAAACATAAAAAGTGAAAGAATCAGAATACAACATGTAAAAAGCATGCATCACTAAAAGGGCATTAAGTCATTACAATAAGAACAAGTTTTCATAGTATTTTAAAGCTGTACCATCAAATTTTGGTGCACATTTCCATCATTCACTAATAAAGAAACACAAGTAGATGCAGTATACTTATAATTTAGGTCGTTATTTTGAATTCTAGTTAACATGCTTCGACAAACACAGTTGTTAAAATAAAATACCAATGCAGGAAGCAGCAGTTTACCAATTCCATCCATTCATTTTATGAACTTTGTTTCAGGAAGGGTTTAAAATATAATGCTGGCGCAATGAAAAAATTAGTAGGTCTTTTTGACGTCAGCCCCAATGCATTGAAATCATTGCTAAGTTCACTTTGAAAACGGCACCACTTCGTTATCCGCCTCCAGTTGGTCCACTAGCGGACACAAATGCGCGCACTCCGGTCACCAGCGAGCACATAAGTGCGGCACGCAGACCCACCATTGCTGGACTCCGCGCTGCTCAGCGTGCACAGACTCCCGCCAGACACGGTCCTCCTTCACCGTATCCTGCTTATCGACGTCTTCTCCGCCACGATGCCCGCCTGGCGTTCCACTCCCGGTCTCTTTCGGCTTGCGGCTACTGCTAACAGAAACAGCAGAGTTAGAGGTTAGTGCTGCAACGGGTTTGCTAGGCACCCGGTAACCGGCTGAAGTTGTCCGCCGCAAGCGGCCCATTGGGAAGCGCTGAGCACGCGTGCCTTTCGCCGGAGCAGCCTGAACTCCTGTGTCAGGGATTTCTAGCCATACAATTTACAGCGGGCGCGCTTTGGGCTTGTTTATTGTTTCCATTGGCAACGGAACTGAAGTTTAGTGAATATTCACATCAGAACAGCACATCCCTTTCCAAAGACTATCATTCGGCATTTCAGGAAAAAAAAAATAAAAGAAACAGATTCCACGCGTTGGAATTTATGTGAGGCAGAAGGTCAAGAAAAATATAGATAGATAAATAACTTAATTTTTTTATCTATTAGATTGCAAGTGCATGTTGTTTTGGGAAAGCAATTATTTAAATTCTTTTTTTTTGTATTTATTTATTATGGCATGCCTCCAGGCCACATGAAACTGTCCTCTCAATGGGCTTCTGGCAAAAGCACTTGTGCCCCCAGGATGTCATTCCCTGCCAGCTTAAATACAGGGCCAGTGTAGGGCTACAAGTTAAATGATCACATAAATTATTTCTTTGGGGCAACGTGGTGTAGTGCAAGCTACCTCATGGAGCCACTGGCCTGGTTGAAATCCCACACTTGGTCATTGTCTGTGTGAAGTTTTAATGTTCTTCCCTTGTCTCTGTGTGGTTATCCCCACCTACATCCAAAAGAGAGGAATGTTAGGTTAATTGGCAGCTCTAACCTGGCACCATGGATGAGCAGGCCTCAAATTGGACTGCTGTCCAGTCCAGGATACCATTCTGCTTGGTGTCCAGTGCCGTAATCCTTCATTGATTGTATATTGATTTAAAAATGTTTGGAAGAACTATGTTATTATTTCTTTGTTTTCTATGTCCTAAGCACTGGTATGTCCACTGCAATCATGTGTATGAACACCAAGTTTTATTGTGAAATGATATCTTTTTTTGGTTTGTATGCACAGTTTTAAAGCAAAAATAAAAACACGGGTGGAAAAATTAGTATGAAGAGCTCAGGGGGTATTTTCCGTACGTCGCTTAAATCATCCAAGATCAGATGCCTCATCTTGGATGAGTTAATGCCAGTGAAGCTCATCCGGGATAAGTCGGTTTTTCAAACACAGCAGTGTAGTAGATTAGTCTAGCTGGATCTAACCATCCGAGATGAATGCGCGCGCCCGCTGATTGAAAAGCCCATATATATTGGGTTTAGAAAACATGATCAGCAAGTCTTTGATAGGCTGCATCAAAATGACGAAAGAACGGGCGCATTTTTTTCACACAAGCTGTGCGTGCGTGTGTGTGTGCTACTCAAAGGATTTCAAGATTTAATATGCACAAGGGGTACTGCAAAAGCAGCCCAAACCAGAAAAGACGGCTGGCAAAAAGTGGCCGACAGATTAAACGCGTGTGCATTGAACTTACTGAAAGCAGAGTTTCATTTCCTATGTGTCAGATTAATTATTTAATATGTCATAATTCCAGATCAGTGCAGGATTTACGTATAAGCTACACAAGCTATAGCTTAGGGCCCCGCTTCTCGGGGCCCCAAAACAAATCATATTTGGCACTTACATAGAATATCTGGACTTATAAAGGGCCCCATGTCTCAAATAGCTTAGGGCCTTATCAAGTCTAAATCCGGCCCAGTTCCAGATCAAACGTGAGCACAAGGAGAACATGGGGGTTAAAGTGAAGTACAAGAATATACTTCAAACTAGTAAATATTAATATATAACTATTTAAAGAATTGTTGACATAAAGAATCATATATAATATAAAAAACATTTAATTTTAAAGCTAATAAGAAGGCAGACAAGCAAAAAACAGGTGGAGGTTCACGCGGTCCAGACCTAACCCCTGCAGAAGAGTTGGCTCTCCAGCAAAATGCCCATCGCTCTGTTCACTTCATTTCAGGTAAAGGATGGCCATAGCATATATTTGTCCTCAATGTGTGCCATAGGTATGTTCAATATAGCCCTCTTTTTTGTTGGGTCATTTGCAGTGAATGTCATATCCCCAGAACTTGTGTCTGACCAACAAGATATTTACGGAGGTCAAATATTTGATGAAGACACTGTGTCTGATTATTCATCAGGAGGAGAGGTAAATTTCCAAATAATGTTTGATCAAACTCCACTCTGATCAGTCCCATGTGCCCCAATCACATTTGGAAATCCTGGGTAATGAGAATGTTAGGCTGATTGTGAGATTCTTTATGGAACTGTGGGTGTTTTTGTCTGTGTACCTGCAATGGCATGAAATGCCTCTTTTATTGTCTGCACATGCAGGTGTCCAGGAAACACTATGAAAACCTGAAGGATATATTTCAGAGACAAACAGACTTTACGAATTGCCTGGCAAACTGCACTTTTCGACAGATTTTCTGCATAGCCTACAGTATATAAAAAAAGTGCCGCTTGCAAAAAACCTCAAAGCAATGTATACTGTCTGTGTGGTTGTGAGAGCCCGACTTCGCCAAGTTTGACTTTGAATATAAGGTGCTAATAAATCTTTAAGGTACAATATTCCCACCCGGCTAAAGCGGTATCTTTCGAAAATAATTTCATCCGGGAACAATAAAGGGTTTTGCCGATCGCGCAAAACCCTCTCTATATGAAATTCTCTTCTTATAATTTGCGTAACGACAGCAATTGGTCGCTCATTCATGAACGGCGAAGCCATGACTGAATGAATTCCATGCACGAAAACTGATTAAGTGTGTGAGCTAATCCTTGTTTACATAGAACAAACCTACTCCAAGCAGGTTTGAGGATTTGGATGTGCTGCTATGACAACACATCCAGCAAGAGTTTCAAAAAACCGACAGATCCAGGATCAGGCCAAATCGTCAACTATTACATCCGGCTAAACGAGTAATCCATGTACGAAAAATAATCCCCTGGACTCTAGAATCCCAGCACTGATATTGTGTTGGCATGTTCTCTACACTTGTGTAGGGATCTGTCTGATTCCTCTTTGGCCAAGTCAAGTTGGGGAGCATGCACTGGTACAATGTTTTGCCACACCCACCACTCTATGAAACAGCTCAGGATCTCGGTTGGCCACCCCCCAGGCAGACACGTCTTCCAGTCCCATCCTCCAGAAATGACCCTCTATCTGCTACAGCCAGGTGTTACGTGGGCGACCCCTTGGCCTGGACCAGACACTCGGGTCCCCAACAATGAGGATTTTACGAGCTGGATCACCCTTAGGGAAACGTGCCACATGGCCGCAGTGCTGTTAACTGACGCTCCCTCACAATGCAGGTAATGTACCTCATTCAGAACTCCCTGAGAAATCGCTCATTTGATGCAAATTTTAAACCAACGGTACCCAAGGATTTTCCAGAGAGACACAATACCAAAGGAGTTCAGTCTTCATCTCAGGTCACTGGATAGCGTCCATGTCTCACAACCATATAGCAAGACAGGAAGCACCAGGACTCTAAAGACTTGGACCTTCATCCTTTTACACAGATATTGGGAGCGCCACACACCCCTTTCCAGCGACCTAATGACCCTCCCCATGCTCTCCCAATCCATCTACTGACTTCATAGGAAGAGTCACCAGAGACATGAATGTCACTGCCAAGGTAAGTAAACCTCTCGACAAGGTCGACACTCTCTCTGCAGAGAGACCCACTGCTGATGGCTGTGCCCAAGAGGTCATTAAAGGCCTGGATCTTAATTTTCACCCAGGAAACGCGCAAGCCCAGACACTCGGACCCCTCGCTGCGTCTCTCGAGAGCCCCGATCAGAGCCTCCATTGACCCCACGGAGATCTCAGCATCGTCAGCAAAGTCAAGATCCATGAATCTTTCTTCACCAATGGATGCCTCACAGCCGCTGGACCCCATGCAAGCATTGAACAGAGTAAGAGCAAGAACACACCCCTGACGAACCCCAGAATCAACTGGGAAAAGCGCAGAGGTTCTGCCTCCACTCTGCGCAGCACTCACAGTACCGGTGATGGCCATGATATCCAGCAACCTCGAGGGGATCCTGTGAACCCTCAGGATGGCCCACAGGACATCTGCTTTTAAATCCAGGCTGAAGACTCACTACTTCAGTCTAGAACAGGGGAGGGCCGCAGTGGCTGCAGGTTTTATTCCAACCCAGTTTCTTAATAAGAAGTCAGTTATTGCTGATGAAGCACTTATTGCATAAGTGACATTTTGATGCTTCATTTTAGTGGTCTTGCTTGTTAATTACTTATGCAGTCAGCTGCATTTACTGTTTCTAAAGGCTCCTTATTAGCAATAAGCTACACATGACAAAGGAGCCAGCAGTTCTCCATCAAACTTGTTTCCATTTACGCCTGTGTGGTTTCATCATGCACTGTTTGGTTTAATGAAACACTTAATAGAAAAATGTGACATACTGAAAATGATCCATTTTAGGCTTCAAATCAGTTGGAGGATATCCTTGGAAAGGACACAATCTATGATAGAAGAACCTAACATTGCAGACTAACAACCAATAAAATTAAATAAGGTCTGAGGTAAGGATTGGTTTGTAATTAAGCAGCTGGGTTGGAACGAAAACCTGCAGCCACTGCGGCCCTCCAGGACCTGCAATGCCCACCCCGGTGTAGAATACCCTAATTGGAGCTGCTGATTAGCTGTGCATACTGCATCTCTGTTTGTTAGCCATAAGTATTGTAGTTCTTATGGACTCTTACTAAGCCTCTACTCTGTTCTGTTTCTCTTCTCAGTGTCCTGCTGTGTGTGGCACTTGGTGCCACTCTCCTGCTTCCAAGCTGTTCTCCTGCCCACGGAATGACATTGATGTCACTAGGAGCAATGGATACAAAAATTCAGTCATCAGATTAGATGGCCCAGCACAGACTGTACAATAGAAATTCAAGGACAGTGTGGGCGGCTAGTCAGTCGAGGTCTCCAGGATGGTAACTGTGTCTGGCTTTGTCATTGATGTTGTCTGTTATAACTGACTGTGGCACATCTGAAGCTTATAGGTAATGCTGATTGGAGTTTTTTTGTTGTTTTATCTCTTCTCTTTTCAACTGGCCATAGTTAATAGTAATTAGTATTAATTACATTTATATAGAAGTTTTAACACGCTATCAGTGCTTTCTTTATATATATATATACACATACAGTATATATATATATACACACATACAGCATATACATACAGTATATACATACAGTATATATATATACATACATATAACTATATATGTATATATATATAACTTTCTCATTAATGAAAGTGCTTTAACATAGACAGTGAGGAAGCACTTCAAACACCAACGGGTGATGTGATGGCAGCCGTTCTTGTTCCAGTACACTCACCATACATTAGCTTTTAGGTAGTGAAGTAGTAAGAGAGATAGCAAATTAGTGTGGTGCTGAGGTGTCACCTGCTGCACTCGGGACCCAATCTAAGAGTTCTGTTGTAAGGTGGGAGCAGCTACACGTTATCAGCACACACTCCTAACCTCTGTCTATAATAATAATTACCTCCATCTCAGGTATGAATCTCAGTTTTTTTTGCCTCTCAAATTTCTCTTATCCTAAAATGGAAGACAGACCAGTAGTTTATATTTTTTCAAATTAGTAATACCATTAATGATTCATTGCATAATTTATTTAGCTACTTATTTGCAATTATTTTTCCATTACATTTTAAAATACAAAGTAAATTGGTAAGTTTAAGTTTTATCAAGAAATGTTGAAATTTTACTGGCATTAGAGTTAAAACAAATAAAAGTTTTGGTAAGTAGCTGTAGTGTGAGTTCCAAGAAGAGTGTTGTAACCATTGAGGGGGAGGATTTGTACAAATATGACTTGTGCAATGTCTAAAAAGAATGCGCTAAAACTGTATAATCCATTGACTAAAGCCAAAGAAAAAGCAAGACAGACAGCAAAAGAAGGTAAGAAACATGTATCTAAACTGTTATGCTTGTGTTTGGTTTAATATATGGTCTGGTCATACAATTTTAAATGGCTTTATGATATTTACAGATCAAGTTTTTAATAAAATCTGATGTGATTGTAAATATAGTACAAAACAACAATATTACTACAGAATGCAAGATGGGTTGAATTTACAACAAGTTACTCATCGGTGTGTTATTGCTACAATATTTTATGTAATTATTCTCTTTGCCAGTCATTGTGTTCCATTTAATCTTTAAATATGAAATGCACAGATGAGCAGTTCTTCAGCTAGTAAACTGCAATCATCAATCCAAAGAAAATACGCCTTTACCCAAATTATGTCAAATGGAACAAAAAAAAGGTTTTATTTTACTGATTCAATTGAAGCTTTAACTTGAAACAAACAAAAACAAATCAACACAAACACCATTCCTTAATAACAGGATAAATGACAAAGCATAGTTCAATTAAAAACTCTCAATCCAGATTATTTACATCCACCTTGCACAAAGCAATGAAAAACATTTTTGTTTAAGTCATTAATAAGAGCACTTGACTTTTGTTAAATAGTGAACATACTGATGATATTTATAACAAAAACTTAAAGCCCTGTATACAAAAATATATTAAACATGTTATAAAATGTATGACTGGTATAACATTCTGGTGCTTTCAGTGATTTAGTTAAATGAGAGGAAAGTATGGAGCATCCATCCATCCATCCATTATCCAGCCCGCTATATCCTAACTACAGGGTCGCAGGGGTCTGCTGGAGCCACTCCCAGCCAACACAGGGCGCAAGGCAGGAAACAAACCCTGGGCAGGGCGCCAGCCCACCTCAGGGCACGTGCACACACACACACTAAGCATACACTAGGGACAATTTAGAATTGCCAATGCACCAAACCTGCATGTCTTTGGACTGTGGGAGGAAACCAAAATACCCGGAGGAAAACCACCCAGACACGGGAAGAACATGCAAACTCCACGCAGGGAGGACCCGGGAAGCGAACCCGGGTGTCCTAACTGTGAGGCAGCAGTGCTACCCACTGTGCCACCGTGCTGCCCAGTTTGGAGCATTTTACATTTTTTGGTTACTTCCTCAAAGACTCAGTTATCACATTTTTGTTTATTAAATATTTTTGTAACAATGAGGCATATTCAAAAATAACAGTGATAATAGAATGTAATCACATGTTCTAGTAGACTACATTAAATGCCTGAGTTTAAACAGCACCTTACAATGTAATGTATTGAAAAATAGGGCACATATATCTTATATATAAACATCTATGCTTGGAAGTGTGTGTGTCTGTCCGTCCAGCCCGGAAGTGTGATGCTACAGCATGGAGCTCAAAGAGCCGGCAAGGCGGCCCCAAGTTAACGAGTCGAATACAAACTTACTTAGCTGCTAATACATAAGTAAGGCGAGCACATCGGCAAAACGAAACCTCTGAGGAGAGAGAAACTTGCTTAACTGCTGATAGACAAAGGGGGCGACCATGTCTGCAAAACGAAACTGCCGACTCTGCATTTCCATTTTTTTTCTGACGACTTCAATAGTTTCTAGGACCCTGTGCTTTTTACAGCACGGGCTTACACAGCTAGTATATATATATATATATATATATATATATATATATATATATATATATATATATACTAGTAAAATACCAAGGCTTCAGCGGAGAAGTAGTGTGTTAAAGAAGCAATGAAAAGAAAAGGAAACATTTTGAAAATAACGTAACCTGATTGTCAATGTAATTGTTTTGTCACTGTTGTGAGTGATGAGTGTTGTTGTCATATATATATATATATATTTACACACACACACATAAACATATATATATATATACATATCTATACATATACACATATATACATACATATATATCTACATATATACACACACATATATACACACACATACATACATACACACACATATATACACACAAATACATATACATACATATCTACATATATACACACACAGCTATTTCAGATCAGTGCAATACGCTGTTTGTTAAAACGGTTGACTCCGCTCTTACGTGCAATAACAAATCAAATCATTCAGTTGTCTTTGCTCATATGTCATTTTAGAGCTGGACGCCTGGCATCTTTTTTTGGCCACAGGTTCGTTTCTGTTTGGTGTGAGGTTCTGTGTTGTGGAGATTCTCAGGATGGATTGCAGGTGCTCATCAGTGAGGCGACTGCTGTGTGCTGTTTTGTTAGTCTTTATCACTGAGAAGAGCTTCTCACACAGATATGTGCTACCAAACATGCACAAGGTTCGAGCCGCATGTAGACGGACTTTTTTTGTTCATCAAAGTCACCAAAGCGCCGTGCAAACTCAGTGCGCAGTGTGCTCAGTTTATCAGCAAAGTGCGATTTGGGAACACCGTAGTGACGACTTGGTTTAACAGTACTTGGCAACAGGGAAAGTGGGGCAAGGTGAACTGGTGCATTTGTGTCTCCCATAAAAGCAGCTTCACTTGAAATCACTTTGTGATTGTGCACGGGTTAAAACGTCCGCTGAAGTGTCAGATTCTTATTTAATTATGCTGTTTTCTGTATCTTCTGAATTGCATTCAGGTTACCCTGATGCAAGGCAGCTGAAGCGCTGCATTATGGGATCTGTAGTTTATTGTGTTACCAGCGCTTCATATACCCGGCTTTAATAACAATAATACAGTATATAAAATGATCTCGGGCGGATATAATTACACGCCGGGCGGATGTGGCCCGCGCCCTTGAGTTTGACACATATGGACTAAATAGAACTTGAAAAGATATGTTTTTCAAATGTGATCGCGCAATTCAGATAGAGTTGACGCGCACTACAGCCTGCATGCCTCAATGAGTCATCCTCACCTCGCTCTTACTTTTTTACCGTTCATCTAATGAATACACTGAGTATGGCTTTACCAAAACAATCATTGATGGCGAATAAAGTATCCATTATTCGAGTATGTAGAGCGGGATATATATATATACATATATATATATACCCGCGTATCGCAGCGAGTAGTAGTGTGTTAAAAAGGTAGAAAAGAAAAGGGAACATTTTAAAAATAACGTAACATGACTGTCAATATACAGTATTTGTTTTGTGAGTGTTACTGAGTGTTGCTGTCATCAAGGATTTGATTATCATTATTTCTTTCAATCAGGTTCGATTTGTAGGATGTGTTGTGTTCAAGTTACATTCCGTGTTTGTCAATCGTTGTAAAGATGACAGGTTTCATTCATCGATTTGTTTCTTACTGCATCAATAAACAGCTCGTCTTCTTCTTTATCTGAGACCTGACACACTGCATGCACGGGTTTTTTACACTGTCTTCCTTTAGCGGACATTGACTTTTTCCACCGTGTGCTTTGTTTCCGCAGTAGCTGGATTTATGAATATGCTTATCAGACGCTTCATATTTTTGCTGCCTTTTCAATTGTGTAATTCGGTTTTGTTCAGCGCTTTGGAACTGTTGCTTTTATCTGTGCACTGCGTCAGTTCACGTGAGCCGCTCGGTGTACATGCATTGAAGGTTCCCAGCTGTGCTGGTGCCATCTCGTGCTATGTCCGTGGCTGTATTTAATGTTACCTTAGTCCTGGCACTTAAAACTTTCTCTCGCAGTTTCGCTGAGTTTGTGTCAAACACCACCCTGACCATCTCATCTTCCTCTCCATAAGCACAGTCCTTCACCCGTGAATATTTACCCGTGGCAGTTTGCTATTGGATTGCCGCTGACGGACGGCCTTATATGGGCAGGCACTAAATTACAAACGCCAGCGCAGCCTGTCTATGAACTTAATTTAAAGTGTAGGTTTACATCGTGCTTTGTTTCCGAAGTAGCAGAACTCATGAATATGGTTGTATATGTCACTCGCTCGCTTCTTATTGTTTCGCTGCCTTCTCAATTATATAATGCATGTTTTCTTAAGCGCTTTTTTGAGCTCTTCCTGGTTTTCTATGTACTGTGTGATTACGTGGGAGGCGTGATGATGTCACACGAAACTCCGCCCCGGCGTTGAAGCTCATCTCCATTACAGTAAATGGAGAAAACTGCTTCCAGTTATGACCATTACGCGTAGAATTTCGATATAAAACCTGCCCAACTTTTGTAAGGAAGCTGTAAGGAATGAACCTGCCAAATTTCAGCCTTCCACCCACACGGGAAGTTGGAGAATTAGTGATGAGTCAGTGAGTGAGTCAGTGAGTGAGTCAGTGAGTGAGTGAGGGCTTTGCCTTTTATTAGTATAGATATATACATATATAAAATATATATATATATATATAATAATTATGGTGGCTCAATAGCTTTCATATACAGAAGATTTCAGTTCAAATGTTGTGACAATGCCATTGACTGATGTGTTTTTTTACAACAAAAGAGAGCCCAAAAAGATAAAAACACCAATTACCACCCAATTAGTTTTTAGAGCAGTAAACACAATCTCCTCTTTCTCAGCCTTAGTGTTAATATCACCACACCACTCAGTTAAAAGAAAACTAAAGGCCAGCTCATACTAAATGAACAATAAAGTGAAATTATCTAAAGAGAAATTACCTCAAAAAGAAAATAAGCAACACTAGGATAAAATCACAATCAATGTTACTCCATGAAAGCAGAAAAGCACCTGAAATAAGATCCCCATCTAATGTATTAATATTAGTTGAACACTGTCATTTAATAAAACTACATAAATAAAAACTTGGAAAGGAACGGATTTATTGTACTGTACAACAGGAACACCAAAGGTGACACTTACCATAAAGATTTTACTTTTAGTCAGAAGATACACTGAAGGTAAAACAGTTCTTAAGGCTGTAACTCCAACACTTTGTCAAACGTTATGCCGCTAAGCGACGGTTTCAGATCAGCAGAGTTCTGCTCTATCTTTGCTATTTGCAGCTCTCTGTGCTGTATAGAAACTGAACGTCACATTGTGGTCCTTGTCATTCGCCCCATTGCTCTGATCTTCTGCCCGTATGTAAACTGCAGTTCTCTCTCTGACCCCATGCTATCTTGATATCGCTTAGGAAAGCTGCACCTTCATGTGTGATTAATTAGTTCAAACACCTTTTATTTGCAGGTTGATAACATCTAGTCTTTATAATAATAACATGCAGATAATGGAACCATGAGGTTGTTTATTTTGTTTTCTACGATCTGACTGTGGTTCTACAATTAGCTGGTGGACAGATACTTTATTATTATTTTTCATTTATGTTAATTAGTTTCTACTTTCTTTTTGATGTATTTGAACAAATCTGTATCCTTATATGTCATAGTTCTGTATTCAGTAAGCGGTATAATCTATTATCGCATTTTGCCTTAAGAGTTGCCGTGATGCTCAAAGCCTGCTCTTGGTGAGAAGTGCTGTGCACGAACAAAGTAGTTTGTACTGTTATATTGTATTTCTGAGGTGGCGATGACATCCTGTTCTGCGCAGAGGAATATTTGTGTTCTGTTTTTTGTGTAGCCTAGTTTCTTGACACCCATTGCACGCCCAACCTACCTGGAAGGTAGTTTCTTTCTGAACTGCCTTTCCTAAGATTTATTCCATTTTTTTTCCTACAAGGGTTTTACTGTCTTGTGTTAGACAGTAGAACTTTTGGAACCCTCAAAACTAGACTTGATGTTGTTTTGGAAGAATTAAGTGGATATGACTGGCGAGATTTGTTAGGCTCTATGACTTGTTCTCAACTAGATTGTTCTAATGTTCTACGTGCTGTTGTTTGTGTTCATTGCCTTATAGGACTGAAAATGAGGTCTTGGAATGAGGACAGTAATCAATAATATCACTACCAGTCTGCTCATTAGCTTCTTTAAAAAGCATACACTGTAGAAACTTACTATACATTTTACTAACAAGGTGATACCAGTTAGTGTATCAAGTGAATTTATTAACTAGACAGAATAATCCAATCCAGCAGGGAGCGTTCGCTTCACAAATGGACCTGGTTCAATGCTAGGAAGCACAATGTAGATGGGTCACTCTGCTTACAGTGCTGTCTCAAAGGCAACAAAATTATCACAGTGACAACAAAAATCAATCCTGACATAATCTTATAATTAGCTTGTAATAAAGCCTATTTAAGCCCTGTTGGGAGACCCCCATTGAATTATGGCAGGGCGAATATTGCTGTAGTGGTCAGGATGCTTGCACTCACTGTGTCACTTTGATCGCTGAGGTGCCCTTCTCACATGCCAGCCTTGGGGTGTTCCTTACCTCTGCTTGAATGAGAGAACTACTTAACAGATTTAGATCGGGTTTTTTTCTGGAATTTGCTTGAACATTCTGGTTGATTTTGTGACTTCTCTCATCACACTAAGAATGATAGTTTGATTGTGTGAATGATATGTTAGTGCTAATCCGAGACAGAGGCTGTGGTCAGAGAGGAGGAGGAAGCGTGACATCAGGAGTAGGGAGCCGGGCAGGACCCTCCTCGCTGTCCTGTTTCACTACTACAGTATGTGGGCGGAGCCACGGGGCACAGCTAGTTAATAATATAATAAACCAATGAGTAGTCCGACTGGGAGCTTCGTCCCCCTTTTGCTAAGAAATCTCTAAGTACAAAGAACTTTCTCATGGTAGAGCCCACAAAATACTATCATACAGACTGACATAAAACAAAAATTAAGTAAATATAATAGTGCAAAGTAAGCAATGTAATATAAAAACACTAAATAGAAATAAAGGACATACAGTATTACATGTGAAAGACAATATGTTATTTCATAAGGAGGTTATTTATATGAGTTGAAAGTTTCTTAAATACACAGGTAACAGTAAAGCTTTGAATACTGTTGATCTTCTCTGCTCCGTACACCTGTTATCACAGATAGACAGATACTTTATTAATCCCCAAGGGAGTATTTACAAGAGGAAGTGTGAACTCAAGCAAGAATTTATGTCTTATTTTGTTTTTCAGAACTGTAACTTTGTATGATGTGGTGATTTTGAAAGATTCTAAAAACATTTGCAGATCATTACATACTGTAATACATATCCACATATTTCGAGGTTATCAGAAGACGGTTGAAAGACCTTGATGAGCTAGCTGCACAGAGTTACAAGCTGCTAATGAGACTCAGTGATATGAAGTTGCTTTGTTGAGGTATCCATTTTTTGAATGAAAGAAAAAATACAGTACCAAAAATGACCAATAGTTATCCACTTTCATCTGAGTCTATCCATTGTCAATTACTGGTTTAAACTCTACAGCAAAGGCTGCCTTAGATGGAGTAAACTGCAGGCCTGTGCAGGCATCTCATAAACAGGAAATAACAAGTCTTTAAAACTTGAAGTGGTTATTAAACATTTCTTAAAGTAGTGGTAATTAAGTACAGTATCATTTGTGCCACTTCATGAGGGTTTCTCTTGTTGTCTGACTAGATTTGGTCCAATACATTTTGAACTTCTGTTCTTTGTGTCTTGAGCAGCATGTGACAGAGCTTCAGACATGCCAGAAATGTACGTGCAGGCTTCAAACCTGATGGCTTTGTTTAAGTTTTGTTATCTTGCATACTAAACTGATTTCAATTAAATCCACTAACTTGTTTGTTCTTCACTAACTGTCTGGATTATTGTGCATATTTTAGGGTTTCAATACAGTATTTTGCATAAGTCCTCATTTTAAAAGGATTCAAACTGATCCAGACTGAATAACGAAATGAAGGTTTTTCCTTTACATCACTGGTTTTATGTAAATATGTTATATTTAATCATTGTACCTCTTACATTGTACCTTTTTTTTAATAAAACATGATGTTTACTTGTATTTGATGATTTTGAGTGATGACTTGATGACATTAAAATTGAAACCTACTTAAAAGCATGAAACACAATCCGCATAAGATGTGACATCTGGACATATCTCTGCTTTTTCTTTTAGATCATACTGTCATAACCATCCAGGTCATGAACCTCTTGTTTGCTTGTATGTGAATACCAGTGTAGCAAATGCTAATATAAACCATAAGGTCATCACCCAGGTCAGAATGAAGGCTTTTAAAGCAGAAGTGTTACAAAGAAGCTGAAGGAGTATTTTTTATTTGGTAGCAAAAGTAATTGCTTCTTGCTGGATGTTATTCTGCCATATATTTGACAAATATTTTCACTGATGTGTGGAATATTGTTTGTAATCCTGTTATGTTACTTTTAATTCAGGTAGAAAAAAATATGAAGAAGATCTTCTGGAAGATGGCTGTTGTCTTTGCAGCTTGGTGCTGCTCCACATCCTTTGCCTGTCCCCATAACTGCACTTGCCATTTAAATGCCAATTTCACAGCTGTGGTTTGTAGTTCTTTGCCCATAGAAGAATTTCCCACAGACATACCCATTAACACAATTTCACTGTCCATTGAGTTTACAAATCTGAGCAACATTATGTCACACCACCTCAGGGGGATGCCCAAACTAAAGGAACTCCATCTGTCTGGGAATAAGATCCGATTTTTGCCATCTGGCTTTCTGAAAGATCTCCCTTTACTTCAGAGTCTTGATCTTACAGGCAACCTGCTCCATGATCTTCCTCAAGATGTGTTTTGCTGCTCAGCTCTAGAAAATCTGGTTCTCAAAGGCAATCAACTATTGAACGTAAACAGCTCGTTGTTCCATAATCTAAACAACTTGACTTGGTTGGACTTATCTGACAATCATCTAGAATCTTTGCCACTGACTCTGTTAAAAGATATGCAGAGTCTAAAGAGCATTGACCTTTCCAACAATAAGATGGAAAAGATCCCAAAAGGTTTGCTACAGTTTGTCCCTCAATTAGAAAGGCTGCATCTCAACAACAACAAGCTTAGCAACATGGAGGCTGAGATATTTAATAAAATGGGTAATCTCACTCATCTCTTTCTTCAGGAAAATCTGCTGAAAAAAGTTCCCTATGATCTCTTACAAAACTTAAAATCCCTTGTTTCTCTTGATCTCAGTGACAATGGCCTGACTTCCATCCCACAGGGACTCTTTGATAAGTTGGAGAGACTTGGAGAAAGTGAAGGCCTGGGTCTTGACTTAAGCAATAATCCATGGAACTGTGACTGCAGCATCAAATATATGTGGCAATGGCTTCAAAATCATAAAGAGAAGGTCTTTTACTTGGACAAGATTAGATGTGATACACCAGAGCCCCTCAAAAGAAGGAAAGTCATTTCTTTATCAGAGAAAGAGATCATCTGTTAAAATAAATAAAAATGTATTGCTCCGACACAAATTAACATTACCATTAATTGACTCTGCCTTGAGCAATACCAATATACAATATATTTCAGAATGTTTGAAGATTGTGTGAATTTATTATTGTTCATTTTTAAAATATCTACTAAGAAAAACTTGAATGCATAAATAACAAAGGATTAAGTAACAATATGCTACTATATCTTCTTATTCATTTGTCTTTTCATTTTCAAAACTCACTTTCACTAGTACTGGATTACAGTAACATGAAAACTGCTGTACTGCATTAAATCATTAAATCATACTGCATTGTCACACGGGAGCAAGCCTTGGCATGGCACCACATGCACCCACACTAACTCAGCCGATCCACTTAATATGATAGGAAATGCTTAGAATAATTTCACATTCCACACAGGGGCTCTGCCTGGGAATTGATCCGCCAGTAGCAGTAACCTCTAGACCTCAGTGCTGCCTTACACACCTGTGATTTAATAGAATGGCTGTTCATCTTGCAAAGTTGTTTGATAGTACACCAGAAACAACTCAAGAGGGTGCTAGAGTCATGGCCATCCAGCTGAGGCTCTGCAAAATTTGTCATCAACAACACCGAACTGAAAGTGTTGCTCTGTTTGTGGGTGTCAGCATGTCTGTTTCAAAATTTGTTAAAAAAATTAATAAACTTTAACATTCAGATTAACTGAATTAGATTGTTATTGCGTGGTCAAGACTATTAAATTTGGAACAATTTCCTAAATGTCTATGGGAAAATTATCTATGATAACATTTAAAAGTGTGTTATTGGTCAAAAGTGAATTACAAAATAGAACAAATACACTGATATATTAATTTGTATTTTTTTTAAGTCTTCTTAAGTTTATTCTACATGATATTATTTTCTATTATGCTCTGTTGTTAGATCAGCACAGTATTGTACCATACTGGATCTCTGGTCCGCAGCATTTGACATGAAACTCAAGTCCACTCTTAGATTTTTCCTACATTTGTTACAATCACAAGTCCAGTTTCCTTATTGCCTGGAGATTGTAATGTGCATTAGACTCTATATGTGTGTGCCTACTACCCATCTCATAGTATCAGTTTTTGTCTTGTACCCATTGATGGATACAGTAACCTCAGGATGGCAGAGTCAGAGTAGAGTTAAATCATTTTTTTTCTTTTTCTGTAACATAACATTCTGAAACCCACTAGATGAACATTAGGCCAAGGGCAGATAAAATCTGTATAGACTTGAAAATTGTTATAATTGGCATTTTTTAATTAATTTTTTATGAGATTTACTGAAGTATTATAAACAAATTATGTATATTATTTTAGGGGCTGTATTACGCAAAGACTTACATCCTGGATTTTGTTTCATCAAGAAGGGTTCCTAAAAAAGTTCAATAATTTTACCATCATGCCGCAATTCTGTTTTGTTTAATGATGTGCACCACCATATTGAAAGATTAGCATCATCAGTCGCGATGGCAATCTTCCCAGAATGTTTGAGGAGTATGTGATGCGTGACATTATTGAAGCGACGGTATTAAGGACAGCATG
This sequence comes from Polypterus senegalus, assembly GCF_016835505.1. Classification (NCBI taxonomy): domain Eukaryota; kingdom Metazoa; phylum Chordata; class Cladistia; order Polypteriformes; family Polypteridae; genus Polypterus; species Polypterus senegalus. Next base: position 250,016,378 of record NC_053156.1, on the reverse strand, counting down.
TATATTTATGGGGTTTCTGAGATTACGATGATAACACTGTTTCAGTGTGTTTCCTACGACAACAAACATTTCCTGGTTATCAAAGTTTCTTTTAGTGTTAAGGTCTTTGATTTTGATCAACATGTTGAACTTGACAACAGATCAGTTTGACTACATCTTCATCAATTTTTGACTACATCTCATCTCCTGATCCTTTTCATTAAAATTCTATCTGTCTCTTTCTGAGGCAGTACGAATTTGCTTTTCACATCTCAGTTTCAAGTGAATCTTACTTAAATATATTAATGGTTTTTAACTTTTTACCAGTATTTACATGCTTTAAGAATCATTGTACTGATCAACTGAGCTGACCAGGCCACCATATTTCCAACAACTGGGATTCCCAGACAAGTATGACTTGGGCCTGTCTCTCTGTCTTTTCTCAGTGGGCTCTAGCCAATAGACCACCTTTGGGAGGTTCTCAGGGCACTTGCTAACTTCATGTTCAAACCACTTCAGCTGGCTCCTACTGACCTGGAGAAACAGCAGCGGTAATCTAAGGTCCCTCCATATTGCCTATGTTTCCTACTGTGTTGCAGATGTGATGTGATACCAGCACACCACACAGAATTCTAATTTTCGTGGCTTGTATTTATGGCAAAAGGTGAGAATGGGAATGTAGATTGATTGGTAAAGTGATGGTTTCCTTCAAGGATTTAGCTTCAACTTTACCAACATGGTCTGGAAGACAGGCACAAAATTTGGTCACTGTACTGATTTGTGAGTGAATCTCACATTCCTCTCTAGTTCCACTTGTGAGTAAAACCACAAGGTAGTTGACCTCCTCCAATAGGGTCTGCAACTCACTCTTTACCTGCAAGCAGCAAGTTGTGCATTTCTGGAAGGAGACCATGATTTGGCAGTGATCATTTTCATCCAAATGGCATAAGGTTCAGTTTTAAATTATTCAAGTGTACATCAGAGGTCACAGTCTGAGGCCAAAGGTACAGCAATGCAACCCTTATGTTCCCAAACTGGATAATCTTCAGGCTTGATATTTTTTTCTGCAAAATTATTTAACACTTTATGAACTTCATTTAAAAAAATATGGCTTTATTGATTATTTGTAATGAATACGTTTATAGAATATGATTCGCTACTGCTTTTTTGTGTGGTATTATATATATATATGTAGTTCTCTGGGTTTGTAAATTGAAATGTACTTTATAAAATTCATTGAATTGAAATAAATTGAATTTAATTGATATGAAATTGAGAACTGACTGACTGATGAAGTTGAGGGCAACAACAGTACAAGAAGATCTAGAACTCTGCACATGTGGATTGAAAGAAGTAACCTATAGAGAGGTGGACATGTGGTGACGTATACTGGACAAGGACACACGAATGGAATGTGAGTAAGTGAATTGAAAGTATTTTTGGTAAGCAGTACTAAGAACTCGTTTAGGGTATTTAACTTTAAGTTTGTGCTACATATTCGACACCTAGCTCTCTGCATTTTTTGCTTTGTTTTCTTTGTTCTTTTATCTCTTTTTACTTGTGATGATCAGTTCTTTTGTTCTATAGTCTAAGATCAATCAGCAATGCTCTAAAACAAATTGAAAATACTTAGAGACACCATGTTTTGCCTGTGTAGCCATCACTGAGCTGTTTCACCTGATAAAGACTGCACATCCTAAAGGTGTTGTCCCTAATGATCTTTTCTGTTTATTTATTACAACCAGAGAATAACCTTTATTTATTTTTTTGTTTGTAGATTTATTTTGATACAGTCCTTGACTAACCATGTAACGATCAAGAACTGCTTTGTGGAAAATCTCTGCTTTCTCACACATTGCTTGATGTTTTCACACTAATTCATACCAAGACGAATTCTTTCTGATGCCGATCAAAACACAAATTTAAATTAATAAGTAAGGGCACGTGTCTTTATTTAAACAAGAACAAGGGCAGCAAAGTCATTGCTGCTTTAAACAAAAGTATCCCGTCTTTGAATTATTGCATTTAATCAGCAAACCGTTCTTTTCTCCTCTAGACCTGACATCATTTATTCTTGGTGGAATATATATTACCATCAGGGCAATGCACATTTAGGTCAAGCTTAAGACAAACTTTATTATTGCTTATGGACAATCAGTCGGTCATGCTCATAATTATAAGTCAATGACAAAAATATCACACAATGTGAAGGAGAGGAGCTCCTCATTAATGAGCACTTTGTGTAGTTTAAAGACGAAAATGATCTGTTATATTGCATTCGTTGTATTTTACATTGGAGGATCTGCTGACATAGCAGACTACTTAAACAGATTTTACAGCAGTGAGCCGAATCAACGGATTACATCAGGCAATGGTTATGACAAAGACTGGATAGAAGTCTTTCATATACCATTGCAAATAAACATTAACTTTCAGTTTTATATGAAAACTAGTTGCTTTACCAGGACTCACCTGGAAAAGTGATAACATGTGCATTACATGAATAAAATAAATAAAAAGGCAGATCAGGCCATTACGACTTCCTGACTGCTGCAGAAAAATATTTATTTTTTGGATATAATTTAGAAACTTGTGCTTTTGGGCTTATTAAGCCCTTGTGAAATTTTACTGTGAAATTAAGTGTAAGATTTAGAGAAGCAGAGGCAGTTATGCAGGAAAGAGCAATTTATAGAACAGTCATAATAATTATCTCAATAGCTCAGTAATAATATTGAAATGTTACAGAGTGCATCCCAGTCATAACATACAACTCAGTTACTGAGGTACAAATGAGGGCTGAGTGACACAGATGGCCCCCTCGTGTCTGAGCAGTGCTCCAGGCAGACCCCTCCAAGTGTCCCCCCAAACACCTGCTGTCTCAAAGGGCTTTTGTTACTCAAGCTCAAAAATGGATCTCATCACAAATGGGTCATTTGCTTGCTTATTATTTGCTCTTGACAAAGACTGAAAATAAGCATTCCAAAAAGAGGGATCAGATTTCTTGTATAATCAACCATTAAATAGTTATTGAGTGGCAAGCTTAAAAATCTCTTTCTTTTTCAACACACTTAAATATTTTAAAATTTCTTAATGAATATTGTGGTCAACATAACTACCTGAAAATTGCATTATTCTGTTGCACCATTTCTAAATCTTTTAAAATGAAAATCATAGCGCTCTCATGGAGATATTGAGGTTTAATGGTGCAAAGGTCCAGCAAAAATGGCAGCTTTTAGTGAGAGCGTCTCAGTTTTTGTTTTGTATTTTTTTTCTAGATAGTTGTACGTACAAAATCAAAGATTTTATTAGCCAGCATTAAAAGTGAAATTATACTAGAAATAGCTGCAAAGTTTTTTTAGAAATAGATGTGGAGGTTTTTGGCTGATGCTTGAACAGACAGGAATTCATTTATATAAGAATTAGAATAAAATATTAAATACATTGATATTAAATAATCAAAGCACCATTCCTTCCAAGCAATTTCAATCAGGCACATTATTGACCTGTTGCAGCCATCTAGTGGACATGCAGTGCCATTACTTTTATAATATTTCAAATAATAAAGGAAACTTTTATGGTCCATTCACACCTAGGTGTTTTTCTAGTGTTTTAGTGCTGGACTTGAACGCTCCTAAACCGCATGTAAAATTATTTGCCATTATTTTCAATTACAGTATTCACACCTGAGCATTCTATGAGCGAGCAGTTTAGAAAACTCCTACATGCAGCAGTTTTCAAGAGTTTTAGTGCTGAAATCGTGATAAAGCCATGCAAATGGTAACACTTGCAAAAAAGAGGAGCGTTTCTGAAGGGCTTTTACAGGAAGTCACTGCCTCTTCCTGAATGAGCCAGGGGTTAAGCAGCTAATCGAAACAAGAAAAATCAGAAAAAGAAATAAATCCAGGTCTCATCGCGCACATGCATGAGTAATGCATGTTTGTTCTGACTGTGGACCACTTCCCTGACAGCAGGGAGTGCATCTTAGGGACAGTGAATCCAAACAGGTCATTGTCACTTCAGAGCACAGTTTACTTTCACTGTCAAATTCTGTCCATTCAGTCCACAGGACAAGTAAAGGTGTTTCTACTTGTTAGTCGGTTGGCATGATACATGTTCTCACTGTATCTGCATGGATTTTTCTTCAGCTACTGTGATTTTCCTCCCTCTTCTCAAAGACATTGACAGCTCTGAATTGGCTGCATATGAATGAGTGCTGACCATTTTGTTTGTAATTTTATTGTTTACTTTTAACGAGACTGACAGTATATTTTGTATTTTCCACTATTTTCTATTTCTCGGTTATTTCTTTAAAAATAGTGTCAATTAAACCCATTTCTTCTTTTTTTGTGTATTGTTTTTCCAGGCTAACATGCTTTCCTTTCATATTTCAAAGATGTGCATGTTAGGTTAACCAGCAGTTCTAAATTTTCCCATTATGAGTATATGTGTCCCCGTGTGTGGTTGGCTCCCATCTTGTGCCCAGTGCTTCTGAAATGGACCAGCTCCCCCATTATTTTGAACTGGTTAAATGGCTTACAAATTAGATGACTGGTTAATGTAAAGAGGTATAGCAAATGGCATCCCAGTGGAGAATGAATGCATTAATAAGGATGAGGAATAGGTGTCAGTATTACTACAAGTCAAAGCACCAAGTGCCATCTCAGCCCCTGCAAAAGTAAAGAAAAAATGTTCAGATGGCCTATAATTACAAGCCTGAATGATGACCGCCATTCTTTATTTTAACGACTGGTGCCATATGTCCCAATTGAAAAGCTTCTCCAGATGCTCTCAGCTGTTTCTCCATGATGCAAGTATATTTTATAGTTGTGGCCCTAATCGGTACTTTTATTCATTATTTTCTACAACTCTCATACTCTGTATTAATATGGCCAGTGTATACTGAATTGACGGCTGTGAATAATTTAGGCTTTGTCCCACACCAACTGCCATGTCTACTCAAACCGCTTAATAGAAAGCCTAAAAGTTGTCTGCTGTGGGTGAGCTGCATTATCACCATTTTAGTAATCTTTACATATTTAGTATTCTGCTGTGTTCCTGGGAGAAGTCAGACCCTCCTGACCATGGGCAGTGCATAACAAGTTTAAAACTCCAAACTCAAAGACAGGAAAATGTAGATGCGTTCAATTATAAGCCACATAATGAGTGTAAGAATGGCCTCCAGCAGGGTCAATTGATGTCTCTACTTTCTTTTACTATGTCATTTTCAAAAACACATGGTATAGTGACCTCTATTTTCTCGCATGGCTGCATTGTCTAAAAATCTCCAATCAAATGCAGGATGGAGGTAAACTGAAATAATTTCATTATATTGCAAGTTAACCCATGGTATGCACAGTAAAATAGCAAGATGTCAATTTTCAGCTGTGTGAAGTTAGATTTGGGCTATATCTGCTAGTGTTGTGAATTTGTGTTTATTTTCATTTTTCTGAGCTTGTCATTGTATTTTTCTCAATTTTAACTCTTCTATTTTGGGTTTTGAATACAGGAGAATTCATATTATGTAACAACATGTATTGATGTTAAATATCAATGTAATATTTGTAAAAATGTAATAATGTTTAATATTTTTGTACTGTTTTCTTAACTTTCCCAGGTACTGCTATTTTTATTGTGCTTTGTTGTAGCATTGCTAAACAACAACCCAGTTATGCACAGCACATACAACGGGATTAAAGGTCAGCACCGACGTGTCCTCGCCATCCGGGATTACGGATGAACTCGAAAACAGAATGCCCATTTAGAAATTGGTAAAACCTTTCCTGGTTCAGAGTTTTATGCAGTGTTTTGACTATGATGTTTGATTACATCTTGTCTTTGACTGATTCTCTGACTTCCTGCTTCAACGCTCACTTTGTTTTCTTAGTTAACATATTGCCTCATTTTTTTTTCTTTTACTGATAGTAGACCATTGCTAGCAGAAGATGCTGAGGAGAAAGCATCCCACAAGTCTCTTGAAGTTGTATATATCCATGCACTCATGGGGAGCTTGGCCTATCTTGGCAGTACTGGACACAAAGCAGAAAACCACACTGGACTGGGTGCCAGTCCATCTCAGAGCACACTGAGGCCAAGTTATAGGCGTCAGTTATTCTAACCTTTTGAGGAGACACACTAGGTCTGTGCCACAGCCACAGTGACCACTTTGCAACTCCTTGTGTAATTATCTTATTTTATTTTAGAGCAGGAAAATCAAGCTATATATTTTGGAATGCATGCAATTGCAACATTGTAATGACTTTCAATAATATTTCATAGCGTCCATCCAATTTTACAACTGCATTTCAGGCATTGGGTGGCAATGCAAGACAAGACCTGATCTTGTTTTGAATGGCACATTAGAGTCAGGGCCGTCTTAACGCATGGACACGTGGGCCAGTTGCCTGGGGGCCCCACAAGCATCGGGACCCCATGCTAACCTATGTATGTCATGACTTGCTGAGTGGTTGAGTAGATAGGGGGCCCAGTGCACTGCTTTGCCGGTGGGCCTATAATGCAATTAAAATGGCCCTGATTAGGGTGCACACTTACTAGAACAATTTTGTTTTTCTCATTTAAGGATAGTTGATAACAGTTCTTGACTTTAAAAGCAACAATTAGTTTTAAAGGATGGTGTAGTGGCCAGATTCCCAGGCATTGATGGATCAGATATAATTTGCATCCGAAGCTAGGTTTCTGCCTGAGTGAGGAGGTCCGACTCGATGTACTGCAGTACTTCTTCAGTATCTGCTTCTGCTTGTCTCCCTTGCCTTACTTGTTCACATCACTTTGGTAGCTCTCTCTTAAAATGGTATATAATTTCTACAGGATGCCTGTGAATAATGTGACGATCTTCCCTTGCTGCTTTCACACAGCTGCCACATACAGTATGACCCTGCACTCTGCTGCCGGACCCTGGCTAGTCTCGCAGGGTCAGATGTGAATGAAATGAATGAATATGGCTGGGAGCAATTAGATGGTTCACTAAAGTGACATTTCTAAATCAATCCAATCAAGAAGGCAGAACTCAAACTAGAGGCAGTAAGTTAAACCACAAAAACCAATGGTGCTCTTGTTAGCTTCATTAGGTGGATGGCAAACCCATGCTTATGATGGTTAAACCATCTATAGCTAGTAAGTCTCCCAAAAACATTCTCGTTAAACATATAAATGTTTGTTGTGTGTGTGGATAACACATTATATATGTTAAAAAAGGATTATAAGGGAAAAACCATTCTGCAAAACCAGATTATACTTTATCATTTGAGGACATTGTTGGACCACTGATGAGTGCAAATGATCCTATGCCAAATGCTGTGGTTTCTGTCACTTACAGTTACAACTAAACGGTTGGAGGACAATTTAAGATTGAAAGAACAGGCAGCTTAGTCTTCACAAATCTGAACTCTAGAGAGTGCATTTTAGCTCAAAGCTGTGCCACAACACAGTAGCGTAGCTAGAGTTTGTGCCGCTCAGGGTGAGGCGATGTGGTGCTTCAATTTGCCACCCTCCAACATATCTAAATATGTTAATCTATTTAAATAGAAAATTAAAATGACGTTGTCAGAGATGGTTGGGGTGGCGACCTGGCCGGGACGCCCAGGAGGACCAGAGGAGGGCTTGTGCCTTCCCCAGACCATGTGGGGGTGACCACCCTGGTACCTTTTGGGGGCCATGGGTACAGAGCTTTGAAGCTCCATCCTGTAGGGTCCCATGGTCACCGCCAGTGCATTGGAGACCCTGGACCTCAGCACTTCCACCACACCCGGAAGTGCTGGGGGGAAGAAGAGCAGGGACACCCAGAGTGCTTCCGGGGATGCAGCTGGCAGTTCTGCCATACTGGTGGGAGGTTGCCAGAACACACCTGGAGCACATCCGGGTGCTTATTAAAGGGGCCGCCTCCCTTCAGACAATGGCAAAAGTCGGGAGTGGAGTAGGACGGAGCTCGGGAGGAGAGACAAGGAGGCGGCCTGAAGAGAAAGGCATTTGTGTTGTGGCCAGGACTTTGGGGTTTGTGCCCTTTATTGACTTGTAAATATGTGAAATAAATGTGTGTTGGGTGATGTCAACGTGTCCACCTGTCTGTGTCCGGGCCGGCTACCACAACGTATAGAAAAAAATTAAGATACATTTTGCATAGATTTATTCATATATAGAGAAACAATAATTTTTCACATATAATTATTTATAAGCATCAACTAGACAAGAATATAGTATAGACGCACTGATAAGCTGTGTTCTTATTATTAGTTTAATATAATTACACTGCAAAAACCAGAACAGTGTAGTGTACAAGTTATAGGTGGGGATGTTTTCTGCGCAGAGGAAGAACGCATTCAGATTCATAACGAAACGAATTATAAATTAATTGTTTATCTTCCTAGAAATTATTATCAATGTAATGTTTATGCTTATTATTCTTATTTCCTCATAAATTTCAACTGCTGTTTCTGATGCCATCACAGAAGGACAGTTTGAAAATTATTTCTGAAGCATTTGTGGATAACCATCAGAGAATTTTACTTTTTTCATTCATGAGTGATATTTTTCCGAACCCTGCTGCTTACGCACGAATTGTACTGAGCCTTTTGGCCAATGATGCCTACCCCAAAAATGTGCTGCCCGGGGCAGACCACCCCTTCGGCCTGCCCCTAGCTATGCCACTGCCACAACACCCAGTTAAAAGGAGCTGAAAAGAACTCTTAATAAACAAGATCTTTTAGCAGGTGATAATGAAGATTTCTGTAGTCAATACATGCAAAACAACAACTCTTACACCACCACCACCACCACGAACAACAAGAACTTACATTTCTGTTGTGTATTTTTATACATATACATAGGGTGTAGCTCAAAGTGCTTTACAAGAGAAGAAAAACATGCTGAAGGCATGGATCACATTGTGCTTCTTCTATAAGTTCTAACTGCACGTCTAAATGAAATACTAAAATGAAGTTTCCAATTACTGTCTAATTTTAAATGCCAAACAAACCATTCCGGAATAAATAGACTACAATACTGAATTATACATTATTCTTAAGATCTTTATTTTGAAATGTTACTCTTAATGTTGCATTAACCAATGCAATAAATTTTGCTGGCCATCACAATGTTGTTTCCCTTGTGTTTTAGTTGCACCCCGAATGTTCAGAGTGCGCGGACTGGTGGAAGTCAGGAGAATTGGGTTTTTAGGAAGAACCCCTCTGGTGTAGTCTGTTTTAGCATGTTTGGCCCCTCGATACTACAGCCCACCAGTCAGACTCAAAATCACTGATATAAGTCAATACTGAAGCAGTGCCAAATAATGGATATTTTATTAGTTGCTCTATTGAGTCAATTATGTTGTTTTTTATTGTAACATGTCAATTGTGGAGGCTATATTAATCATTATATGTTTAGATGATTTACTGAAGGTATTTGTGAATAAGAATCGTAGAGCCTGTGTGACTTAAGATGATAAATCAACTCAATTAAACTAAACAACACAGTGTTCCTACGGTGTATAATACGAAGAGACAAGAGACATGGCAAGGTTTGGAGCAGACTTCCGTATAATTCTGTATCCTGGCTGCAAAAAGCAAATGTTTTGAGTCTGAGTCAAGTTTGCAAGACAGAGTCCAAAACAGAACTGAATTCCAGGGAAAAGGGGTGAGGCTTTATAGGAAGTCTGGGGGAAGTGATGTCGTCCTTGGGGCTGGGACCGGAAGTGGGGTGTCCTGAGTCAAGGCGGTGGCTTCTGGTGGGATTTCCCAGGAAAGGTCTGCAGGGAAGTTAGAAAGAGTATTAGCTCACCCTGTCACCCTCTGGGCAGATGTATTATCATTCATCTCCAAGCCCTTCAGCTGCCTCCTATTCACATGTGTGTGACAGGTGATAAGAAGGTGACACAGTGATGTTCTCCCATTGCTCATGTTTGATTCTCTGTTGGCAGAGTACTAAGAGTACCAAGAAATTTTTCGCAAGATCAAAGCCTCTCTGTACGGCTCAGACCACAAAGAAGTTTTTGTTTGGTCATGATTTCTGACATTAAAAGTCTTTGCTTCAATGTAGTTTAAACATCGTTCTTTGTAAATCATTGACAGCATATTTAAACCATTATAAACTTTAATTGGCAGCCACTTCCCATTTTTGATTCCGCCATTTGTTTCTGTTCTACTTCCCTGAGTTATAACAATTAGAGACAAAGCTTTCTTCCCATTCCTGCTGATGGTCTGTCTTCATGTGTGTAATTCACCGTTGCTTCTCTTTCTCTGTTCTCACTTTAGTTTACCTCAAAACCGTCTCTATGTTGGTGGCTGTGAATTTAATGGAGAATCGCTAAAGTTCTTACATGATGTTAGGTTGATGAAGATTGTACTCCAATTGCCGTGAGGTCAATAACAACTCGCTACTCTCAGGCTGAAGGACATTCGTCCTCTTAGAAGACCTTTATTTAAATTCCACTGATTAACCAGTCTTTTTTATCCTTCCATGTACAGTATTATATTTTAACTTTCTTTTAATTCTGAGTATGAAACAGGGCTTCATTTCCCTTTCTGGCTTATTTGCCATCGGCTTACTATTCAGAGCAAAAGCAAAACAGAAATTTCAGCCTGCATTTGAAAAGCATTTCCTATGTACCTGGAGATTTATCGCATTCATTTTTTAAGTGCTCTTTCTAGAAGAGGTGTGCGAAGCATGTCTACTACAGAGGAATTTTGTTCATTTTAATTTTAGTTGACAAAAGTATATTTAGAAACTCGACATAGCAGAAATCTTTTTATACTGAGATAAACTTGAGAGAAAGTCTCACAAGTATCACATCAAAGTCTCAAATAATTGCTCAAGGGAACTATTATAAGACAAATTCAGGAGAAAACACAATGTGCAAGTGGAAGGGAAATCTTTTAGAAATCAGTCACCACTTCACTCCGCTTTTGTCACAGCTGAGGTTCTCTTACTTTCTCCACTCATTTTATTGTGAATGGAAACTGGGAATTAATTAAAAGGGATTGTCTCTTAAAATCTGAAAACCCAGAAGACATAAGAATGCTGGGGCGTTCTTCAAATTCAGTATGATGCTGGAGACTGCCAAGGCATTTGTGCCGCTTTTCTTAGAGTTTTCCTTAATAATTTTGCCCATTTTGAAGTGTTTTGCAGTCTGCATGTCCCAACGCACCCAGCATTGTTACTACAGACGCCATGTTGTGTTCATGCAGATGCACATTTTTCTTTGGTGCAAGAATAGACTCTACCAGTTTATTCTAAAATGTATTACAAAATATTATATGAAAAGAAACAGAAGTTTAGAGGAAAGACATAACAAAAATAATTCTTGTTAGAAGTAACGGCACCTAAAAAGATGCATCTCTGCCAAGAAAAGAACTCTTTTGTTTTATTGTTTCATGGTGACTTTATAGCACTGTAGGCCGGGCCTGCTGTCAGTGGACAGACTGATTTGAAACTGGGAGCTGAACACACAGCTTCAGAAAAATTTCAGATGACCTCAGTGTGTTCCTGACCATGAGCTTGTGAAAAAATTTTAGTTTACATTCAGATTTCTGGCTTTGGCTTTGCATTGGATACGTAATTATGGATTTGCTGAGCAAGCATTAGACAGACTGCTGCCTTAAGCAATGCTGCTCCTACTCCATGCTCCTAAACTTGTCATCAATAACTTCCAACACTGCACTGAGAAGATCTGCAATGATTATAAACTTTACACTATCTGATTGATTCGAAAAAAACACTTCCCAAAAGAGTTTTACTTTTAGACAGTCCCAAAACATATGTCCAAGTGAGGCCGGTGCTACCTGGCACCGTTCACAATTAGGCTCCAATCCTTGATACATTTTAGATCATTTCAATTAGATTTTGATTTTATTAAAATCACACAACATTCCGTAGAAATAAATCAATTTCTTCAAACATAAGATCTAAAACAAATCAACCTCCACCCTGATAATGAGAGCTAAGCCAGCAGAGTAAAACTTCAAGCTAGTAAATATAAGTAAGTAAATGAATTCATAAGTGAATATAGATAAATGAAAAAAGGGGAGAGAATTTGCTTCTTCAGTATTTTAAGAGCTTATTCTAAAATATTATTGATTAGATCCGGCCAGGTTTTGAAAAAGTTCTGCACAGATCCTCTAAGTGTGAATTAGATTTTTTTCCAATTTCAAATAATATATAACATCAGTTACCCACTGACTTAGAAGGGGAGAGTTAGGATTCTTCCAGTTGAGCAAGATAAGTCTACATGCTAGTAGTGAAGTAAAGGCAATCACAGTTTGTTTGTCCTTCTCCACTTTAAGCCCATCTGGGAGTACACCAAACACAGCTCTTAATGGGTTAAGATTGTGACCCCAAGACTAAAGATTTAGGTCCAAAATGATGTTAATTTGGTGGAGGCCCAGAACATGTGACCCAGTGAAGCTGGAACTTGATTGCAGCGTTCGCAGGTTGGATCCTGCCCTGGAAACATATTGAACAATTTTAAGCGAGGCAGATGTGCTCGATATATCATTTTGAGTTGAATAATTGTATGCTTTGGACATATGGAGCTCGAGTGGATTCTCTGCATTGCTACTTTCCACTCCTTTTCTGAAATATTGAGTTAATTAGAATTTTTTTGCATAATGTTATGAAATACTGGATTTCTGTCTGAGATGTTGATGGATGTCTCTTTCCCAGCATTACTGAAAGTACTATAGAGTTCATCACCGTGACAATAATTGAGAAAGTCTGGAGATACCACCAATATTCTTTTCCTTATTAGTTAAAATATTTTCAAGTTTCAGTTTTGGTGGAGGATTATGGAAGTTAGGCAAATTCTTTTTTTTACAACGTTCATAATGTTTAAATAGAAAAATACGTTTGTTGAAAGAATTTTATATTTACAACAAATTTGACCAAAACATGCAAACACATTAACAATATAAAAATCTCTAAAGGCTGACAAGTTGAGTGTGTTCTAAGACTTGAATGCTGTATAGCTGAGGGAGAGCAAAGTTATCTTGTAATGGTGCAGAAGACAGCAGCTTCCTTTACTTGAAGTGATTTCTTCATCAGTTTCATAGTTTGAGTGATTAAAGGACAATCCGTCAGGTACAGCCAGCTGGCCTTACCTTAACAGTACACACTATTATATACTAAATAAAGGTACATGTTTATTGGCAATGCTAGTTTAGCCTAGTCTGTGTGTGTGTTTTCACCCTGCGATGGACAGGCACCATGTCCAGGGATTGCTCCTGCCTTTCTAGGATGGGCTCAAATTTCCTTGCAACCCTGCTCGGAATGGAGAGTGTGTGGAACATGGATGTGTGTGTGTATATATATATATATATATATATATATATATATATATATATATATATATATATATATATATATATATATATATATATATATATGTATATACACACCCATACATGCAGTATATAGCCAGTACAAAACTATACCAATTCAACCATTTCCTGAACCTCCATAATCCAGTGTCATGGTCACAAAGAGCAGCAGTGCATGCCAGCGGTATCAAGTGCTAGGTTTCTGTATGAACCAGTCCTAGAAGGGGTGTCATCACAGGGCACACACACCAATTCATACTGGGACAGTTTAGAGACTCCAGTTAGCCTACAATGCACAATTTTAAGAGAGTGAGAGAATATCCAAACTCCTCACAGACAGTGACCAGGCCAGGATATGAGCCCTGTCCTCTGGATGCAAAAGGCAGCAGCATTAAACACTGTAAATGTCATTTTGTGTTTAGTTTCCAAATCAAGTTTTTAAGCTGAATAATGCCCCATAGCAAAAGGGTGGAATGTTTCTAGGAACGTGACAGTGAATTTGGTGGAGTAAGGTGGAATGAAGAATTCAAAACATGAGTTCTCCCTGCTAATTTGCAGTTACTTTGGGGCACATTAGAGTTGACATTGACCAGAATTTCTTGACTGGATCTTTGATGCCTTATTGATGCCATTGATTCCTATTTTTTCATCTCGAAAATGTTTTGAATGTATTATTGTTGTTAATATTGCTTATTTTTAAATTTTTTTTTTAATTATAATTTGAATTATTTTTAATATTTTTTTTTGTTTTCACTGCACCACCATTTTGTCTGTCCCACCAGTGTTGTGCTTGTTTGTGTTGATTTTATGTTATGATAAATGTAAACGCTCTCTTAGTGTATGATCACCAAACTCTATTGGATCTCCGACTTTCTGCCAAAATTTTGGCAAATTGGAACTATGCTGAGCATGAAACCTTTCCCACGTTTCTGTCGGAGATTCCGTACCATCTGTGGCGTGTCCCGGCTTCACCTCGCCGGTGTAGGCGCGGCCGTCGTTGGGGGCGCCGCAGTGGTTGGCTAGTGAAGCTGAAAGCTTCTTTGGGGTGTCCTTCTACACCTTTATCCAGGGAGTGCAGAGCGGTGTCCCGTTTCCTTGTCTCTCGGCTTTCGCTGGATCCTGTCGACGCCTGGCTGGTACCCGTCATCGGTCTAGATGGGACGTTCCAGGCCCGCAGGCCCTGCTCTTCTCGTCCCCGCTGGCGTGGGGTGAATCTGTGGAACCTGCGGCCTTTGTGTCGGGCTTCCAGGACGCCTAACGACGTGGATGCTCCGCTTCCTGCCAGGATTGGCTTGGTTAATGTTCGATCCTTGGCAAATAAAACTTTTGTCCTGAAGGATTTTTTCTCGTCCCGAGGACTGGATTTTCTCTGTGTGTGTGAGATGTGGCTGAGCGATGGTGAGTCCAGCATCTTTTCAGAACTGCTACCGGATGATTGCTATTATTTTAATTCCCCTCGGACGTTAGGCCAAGGACGAGGGACAGCGATGTTTTTTAAAAGTCACTTTAAATGTAAGCAGCTGTCAGTTTTGAAGTGAGTGTGTTTGAGTTGGGCTGCTCTCACACAGTGTTGTGTGCGGTGCTTTATCGCCTCCCAAAATACAACAAGAACTTTGTGAATGATTTTGCTGACTTCTTGGCTGAATATTTGCCAAAATATGATTGTGTTCTTATTGTTGGAGATTTTAATATTCATGTCTGTTGCCCTGATATGTTGATGGTAAAGGGCTTTTTAAACCTTATTGATTCTTTTAATCTTATGCAGTATGTGGCTGGTCCCACACATGAACGTGGACACACACTTGACCTTGTCTTATCACATGGTTTGCCTGTTTTTAACTTAGAGATTTGTGACGCTGTGTTTTCTGACCATATGCCTGTGATATTTGAAGTTTCTCTTGCCTGGACCACAGTTAAACCTCGCGCTGCTGCTCGGCGCTGTCGTGTTTTTAATTCTTCCACTGCTGAGCAGTTTTCAACAGCTTTTAAGCAGAACTGTATCATTCCAGAGTTTTCATGCTGCCAGACTGAGGAGCTCAGCTCATGGTTTTATTCCACCTGTCGGACTGCATTGGACATTGTTGCTCCATTGAAAACCAGGCAACCTAAAACTAAATCTGAGCCCTGGTTAAATGAGGTGACTCGTGCTGTTAGATGCGAGTGCCGTCGAGCTGAGCGCAAGTGGAAAAAAGACAGACTGCAAGTGTCACTTCAGATGATAAAGGACTGTTGGCGTCTTTATCAAACAACTGTAAAAGTTGCAAAAAGAAAACACTTCTCTGACATTGTTGTGTCAAATTGTCACAATCCCCGTGTTTTGTTTAAGACCCTTGACTCTGTTCTTAATGTACCACAGGCTGACTGTATCGAGCCCTCTCTTACTGCCTGTGAAAATTTTCTACACTTTTTTACTGAAAAGGTTTCCTCTACTAGGGCTCAAATCTCTCCTCTTGCTCATGACCCCTTAGTCCATGTCCCCTGCTCTGCTCTCTTTGACAGGTTTGAGCCTGTGACATTGTCATTTTTACAGGAGATTGTTGGTCATTTAAAACCTGCAGGGTCCCCAAACGATGGTGTCCCGCCTCGACTCTTTAAAGAGGTTTTATCCCCAATTGGACCGCTGGTTCTTGAACTGGTAAATCATAGTTTGTCATCAGGTGTGGTCCCTAAGGATTTTAAACATGCAGTGGTTCAACCTCTGATCAAAAAACCCGCTCTAGATCCTTTAGCTCTTGCAAGTTATAGGCCTATCTCCAAACTACCCTTTCTTTCTAAAATCCTTGAAAAGAGAGTTCACAACCAATTGATGGCCTTTCTGGAAAAACAAAATATGTTAGAGATTTTCCAATCTGGTTTTAAACACTTACATAGCACCGAATCAGCCCTTTTAAAAGTTTTTAATGATATATTTTTAGCTACTGACTCTGGCGACTGTGTTGTTCTTGTGCTTTTAGATTTGACTGCTGCGTTTGATACAGTGGACCATGCCATTTTACTCTCTCGTTTGGAGCAGTGGGTGGGCATCCAGGGTATAGCACTAGAGTGGTTCAGGTCCTACTTGGCTGAGCGAACCTTTTGTGTCAGTCTTGGTGACTATGTGTCCTCTTCCACTCCTCTCTTGTGTGGTGTCCCACCAGGCTCAGTTTTAGGCCCCCTCCTTTTTTTTTTGTATTTGCTCCCTCTTGGTTTTATACTTAGAAAACATGGTGTTGGGTTCCACTTTTATGCGGATGACTGTCAGATCTATGTTTCTCTAAAGAGAAAAGGCACATTTTCTGTACAGCCATTACTTCAGTGCCTTGATGATGTTAAAGCCTGGATGGCTTTTAATTTCTTAAAATTCAATGAAAAAAAGACTTGAGATGATCGTTTTTGGTGGCCCCACTGAGACCCCCAAAGCGTATTTAAGTTCCTTGGCCCAGTACAATAAGCCAATTGTCACAAATCTTGGGGTCAAGGTGGATGCTGATCTTAAGTTTGATAGCCAAATTAAGTCGGTCATTAAATCAAGCTTTTTCCAGTTGAGGCAGTTGGCTAAAATAAAGCCAATTCTTTCCCGGCACCATTTTGAAACAGTAATCCATGCCTTTGTTACTACTCGGCTGGACTACTGTAATGCACTTTATGTAGGAGTCAGTGCCTCATCGATTACTCATCTCCAGAGGGTCCAAGATGCTGCTGCTCGTCATTTAACTGGCACTCGGAAATTTGAGCACATTTCCCCCGTTTTAGTTACACTTCACTGGTTGCCCGTTTTTTTTAGGATCCATTTTAAAATTCTTTTATTTGCTTTTAAAGCTCTTCATGGCCTTGCCCCACCCTATCTCTCTGAGCTCCTACAGCCTTATTCACCCACTCGCTCTCTCAGGTCAGCTGATCAGCTGCTCCTGAATGTACCAAGGACTAAGCGTAAACTTAGAGGAGACCGTGCTTTTGCTGTAGCAGCTCCCAAGCTATGGAATGATTTGCCTCTAGAGATTAGACAGGCCTCTTCTCTGTCTGTTTTTAAATCTCTTTTAAAAACCCATCGCTTTTCCCTGGCCTTTGACACCTTGTGAGAAGTTCGTTTTAGCTCATTTTACTTTTGTTGTTTTTAGCTGATTTTATCCCATTTTATATTGTTTTATCGTAGGGCTGTTTTATTTATGTATTATACCATTTTTATTCTATTCTTATTTATGTGCAAGAATGTTGTGTTGTTTTACCTATCAACTATTTATTGTACAGCACTTTGGTCCTGTGCTGGTTGTTTTAAAGTGCTTTATAAATAAAATTGGATTGGATTGGATTTTGTTTTCTGTTTTTCTTTGGTAGCTGCCATTTGGTGAATTGTCCACATGAGTCCCACCATTTTGTCTGAAGAAGTGTCCCGCCTGGCTAGTCATGTGCTTTGTGACCTTATGATGTTATCACATGTTGTGTTGTTGAATTCTTGGACTGAAGATTTATCTTTAAACAAAAAACTAGTGCTAGTGAGGGAAATACCAACCAGACAGTATTCAGATTTTCGGAGTCCCATATGTGGCTTTCTAATGACCATCAGGAGTGTGAAAGTGAAAAGTGAAGATGGTGAAAAAAATGGAGCAGAAAATGGAATTTAACTAAAAGAGCAACAAAAAAATAGTGAGATAAATTGTCTAAATCAAAAAGAGCAAAGTTCAGGTGCCAGATTAAAAATTTGAGAAGCCAACATTAAAGCAAAGAGTCCTGGCTGCCTAAATATCTTTTCCTTAATTAAATTGCAAAATAAAAGAATGCTGTTTGTTATGAAAACATCCTGAAACCTGAATGTCGTGCTTACTGTGCCGTCATCCTAAACACTGATGACACGATGTGTCACAACAACGACAGTCTCAAGGTAACAATAGACAACAAAATCGTTTGTGGTCAGGAAAATGTGAACTAGCAGCTCTGCCAATCAAAATTCAATCACAAATGGTGCTGCTTTGATGTCACAGTAACAATGATAAAATAAATTAACAATAAGAAGAGTTAAAGAATATGTGCAATGACTCAGGAACAACAGAAAGTGACCAAAATGAATATTTACTTTTTCAGCTTTTTCATTTTGGTGTTTGGTTAACAATTATTCTTTTGTTTGCTTCAAAAACCCATTATTTCCTGATTATTTAATGTTCCATTATTAAAGAAGCCACGTTTTTCCTTTGGTTTTGCTTCACCTGCCTAAGCAATTCATGACAGTGAAGTCCTTCCTCTGACCAAATCTGTCAGACACCAAATAAGTGTTGCGTCTCAGGCACGGCCTATTCTCAGGCTGGGGTCCTAATTCATGTTTTATGTTGTCTTTGTTCATATTTGATTTTTTTAAAGTATTCATTTTATTTATGTTTATTTACTATTGATTCTGTTTATATGCCTTGGCGCTGTTCCATGTATGTTGTGGATGGTCCCCCAAGAGGCAAGACCACCAGACAGTCACCGCTAGGAACTGCACTCCACCTATAAATCTGGAGGGTCTCTCACAGTGACTGGCAGATCAATGTGAATGCGCTTTGCAATTGGTGAGTTTGCTTGTATTTTGCTGTGTTTGTGCCTTTTGCTTATTTTGGAATTTTGACCCTCTTGCTCTGTTTTTTCGACCTTGCTGTTGGAATCTGTATTGGGACTAATTTGATTTGGATTGCCTTCTTGTTACAGGCAATTTCATCTTGCCTTTGTGCTCCACAGAGCTTCATTGTGATTTTTTTTTGTGAAGTATAAATCTTTCATTTTTATAAAAATTCTATGAGGCCCCTTTGTTTCCTTTTTGATAAGTCTCTTGTGGAGAGGATGCATGAACATTGGAATTCCTAGTTTATAACAATAAGGGAGCAAATTCACTTTTAAGCACATACAGCAGCAAAGTGACCACCCAATGTATATCCGTCCAAATAAAAGGCATACTTTGATTTGATGGTGATTGCAGGTTGTGTTATGTATTTGTGGAATTTTGTAGTGTGAAATCACTATAACATCTTGTTTTTTATATCAATGTTGTCTTAAATTATTCTCTGACATCATAAGGTGTTGTTTTCATTGAAACGCAATATCGCAAGTCCTAAAGAGCAACTCATTTAATTATATCCTCTGACCTTTCGGGTGTGTGAGCAAAATATTCTAAAGCCAATTTTTTCAAGATTTAATCAATGCAGCTGTGAATTGCTCATCAGGTCACTTCATTACTGCGTCATCAATATTTTTGTTTCCACTCTTTGCACACATAATTTGCTCTGAAGAATATCAAGGGCTAGAGTCAAATTTTTTCCTGGAAAATTATATCAGTTTAACCTTTAGTGCTAGGCAAGTTGTGGAGAGAGGAAACAAAAGCTGATCCCTCAAAAAATAGTATGCAATATTATAATCCTGTACTTACTGGACAGACCCCAGAAGGAGCTAAGGTTCAATTGCCTACCAATTCCTTGCTGACATGCTGATGGTTTGGTCAAAGTGCAACATGGGCTCACCGATGGTGTAACCTCTAGACGGCTGATATCCTTAAGCGAGGTAAGCACGTCCTCGATGTATTTTACTCATGTGGCACTATTCAATCATTTTAAAATGTTTAAAATACAGGAGACGCCGCATGAATCTTGATAGTAAAAATCTTATGTGATGCATACTAAAAGATTAAACATTCTTTTGAAACACATGATCACGAGTCACACTGTTTTCTGGCAAGGCAAAGAAGATTCTACTTGAAGCTTGCATTTTGGACCGTTTGTAAAGTGAAATTTGCCGTAACTATATATTACATATATGTATTTTTTTTACTTTATTTATTTTATTTTTTTTTGGCCATCCCTTTCCCCTTTAAGCTGAAATTATTACATTGATATTTCTTTCATTAATTATATGAACATTTGGGCCACTTATGGCTACATCTTGGCTTATTGGTTATCAAAAAGTAAACAGTTAATGTTTAAGGTTCAGTTACAATATTAAAATTACTTTTGTTAATTACATGCCCATTTTGGTTACCACAAAATAACAAGCTATTGTTAAAATTCAACTAACTTGCCTTTTACAATGTTTTTTTTTATAGTTTTTTTTCTTTAACATCATACCCTTGGTCTATTATATTTTGACATGCTCCTTCTCTTGGCACATCAGAGGACCCAGACTATACAAAGTGTGGCTTGCAGAGGCACGATGGGATGGGGGTAGAGAGGAGAGCAATGCTATTTCTGTTTTATCCCTTATACCCCAATACCCGTTAGTAACAACATAACAATATGCTCCATAACTACGTCACTTGGCAATAATATGAAATCTATGTCAAAGCTATCATATGTAAAAATGTACTACCTTATGCTAAGACTACAAAATGTCAACAAACTTCTTCTTCTTCTTTCGGCTGCTCCCATTAGGGGTTGCCACAGCAGATCATCTTCTTCCATATCTTTCTGTCCTTTGTATCTTGTTCTGTTACACCCATCACCTGCATGTCCTCTCTCACCACATCCATAAACCTTCGCTTAGGCCTTCCTCTTTTCCTCTTCCGAGGCAGCTCTATCCTTAGCATTCTGTTCCCAATATACTTAGCATCTCTCCTCTGCACATGTCCAAAGCAATGCAATCTCGCCTCTCTGACTTTGTCTCTCAACCATCCAACTTGAGCTAAATCCTCTAATGTACTCATTTCTAATCCTATCCATCCTCATTACACCCAATGCAAATCTTAGCATCTTTAACTCTGCCACCTCCAGCTCTGTCTCCTGCTTTCTGGTCAGTGCCACTGTCTCCAGCCCATATAACATAGCTGATCTCACTACCATCCTCTAGATCTTCTCTTTCACTCTTTCTGATACCCGTCTGTCACAAATTACTCCTGACACTATTCTCCACCCATTCCACTCTGCCTGCACTCTCTTTTTCACCTCTCTTCCACAATCCCCATTACTCTGTAATGTTGATCTCAAGTATTTAAACTCATCCACCTTCGCCAACTCTACTCCCTGCATCCTCACCATTCAATTGACCTCCCTCTCATTTACACACATGTATTCTGTCTTGTTCCTACTCCTCTCCTCTCTAGAGCATATCTCCATCTCTCCAGGGTCTCCTCAACCTGCTCCCTACTATCACTACAGATCACAATGTCATCAGCAAACATCATAGTTTACGGGGACTCCTGTCTAATCTCGTCAGTCAACCTGTCCATCACCATTGCAAATAAGAAAGGGCTCAGAAACGATCCCTGATGTAATCCCACCTCCAACTTGAATGCGTCCGTCACTCCTACCACGGACCTCACCACTGTCACACTTCCATCATACATACTGTATCCTGTACAACTCTTACGTACTCTGCCACTCCCGACTTCCTCATACAATACCACAGCTCCTCTCGAGGCACTCTGTCATATGCTTTCTCCAGGTCCACAAAGACGCAATGCAACTCCTGGCCTTCTCTAAACTTCTCCATCAACATCCTCAGAGCAAACATTGCATCTGTGGTGCTCTTTCTTGGCATGAAATCATACTGCTGCTCACTAATCATCACCTCACTTCTTAACCTAGCTTCCACTACTCTTTCCCACAACTTCATGCTGTGGCTCATCAATTTTATTCCCCTGTAGTTACTGCAGTCCTGTACATCACCCTTATTCTTAAATATCGGCACCAGTACACTTCTTCTCCATTACTCAGGCATCCTCTCACTTTCCAAGATTCCATTAAACAATCTGGTTAAAAACCTCACTGCCATCTCTTCTCACGGCCTTTCCATTTTTCATCCTCTTCATAGCTTTCCTTACTTGCACCTTGCTAATCCGTTGCACTTCCTGATTCACTATCACCACATCATCCAACCTCTCCTCTCTCTCATTCTCTTCATTCATTAGCCTTTCAAAGTACTCTTTCCATCTGCTCAACACACGGTTCCATCTTTATCCTTTATCACCCTAACCTGCTGCACATCTTTCCCAGCTTGGTCCCTCTGTCTAGCCAATCGGTACAGGTCCTTTTCTCCCTCCTTAGTGTCCAACCTCTCATACAACTCATCATACGCCTTTTCTTTAGCCTTCGCCACCTCTCTCTTCACCTTGCGCCTTATGTCCTTGTACTCTTGTCTACTTTCTGCATCTCTCTGACTAACCCACTTCTTCTTTGCCATCCTCTTCCTCTGTATACTCTCCTGTATTTCCTCTTTCCACCACCAGGTTTCCTTTTCCTCCTTCCTCTTTCTAGATTTCACGCCAAACACCCTTCTTGCTGTCACCCTTATTACATCTGCTGTAGTTTCCCAGCTGTCTGGTAACTCTTCATTGCCATCCAGTGCCTGTCTCACCTTCTCCCTAAACTCAATCTTGCAGTCTTCCTTTTTCAACTTCCACCATTTGATCCTTGGTTCTGCCCTTACTCTCATCCTCTTCTTGATCTCCAACATCATCCTACAGACCACCATCCTATGCTGCTTAACTACACTTTCCCCTGCCACCACTTTGCAGTCTTTCAATCTCCTTCAGATCAACTCTTTTGCATAAGATCTAATCTACCTGTGTGCATCTTCCTCCACTCTTGTACATAACCCTATGTTCCTCCCTCTTCTTAAAATATGTATTCACCACAGCCATGTCCATCCTTTTGGCAAAATCCACTATCCTCTGACTTTCTTCATTCCTGTCCTTGACACCATACCTACCCATCACCTCCTCGTCTCCACTGTTCCCTTCACCAACATGCCCATTGAAATCCGCTCTAATCACGCTTTCTGTCCCTTGGGTACACCGTTCATCACTTCATCCAACTCGCTCCAAAAATCTTCTTTCTCACCCATTGCACACTTGCGGGGCATATGCACTAACAGCATTCATCATCACACCTCCAATTTCCAGCTTCATAATTATTACTCTGCCTGACACTCTTTTCACCTCTAAAACACTCTTGACATACTGTTCCTTCAGAATAACTCCTACTCCGTTTCTCCTCCCATTCACACCATGGTAAAACAATTTGAATCCACCTGGCCTTACTCCCCTTCCATTTAGTCTCTTGCATGCACAATATATCAACCTTCCATCTCTCCATCATATCTGCTAACCCTCTCCCCTTACCAGTCACACTGCCAACATTCAAAGTTCCTACTCGGTTCCACTCTCTTTACTTTCCTCCTCTCATCCTGCTTCTGGATACGTTTCCCCCCCTCTTCTTCTCCTTCTTCTTCGGCCAACAGTAGCCCAATTTCCACCAGCACCCTCTTGGCTAACAGTACTGGTGGCGGTCGCTGTTAACACAGGGCTTGACCGATCCGGTATGGAAATTTGTATTGTTGTCCTTAAATTGATTTGGCATAATTTTACACCGGATGCCCTTCCTGATGTAACCCTCCCCATTTATCCGGGCTTGGGACCGGCACAAAGAAACACACCGGTTTGTGCATCCCCTGTGGCTGGGTGTGTCAACAAACTCAAAATGTCAACAAACGTTCAGAATAAATATTTCCATGTCCAAATTGTGAACTTTGTGAACTGGAATGTCAAAGGTCTCAATCATGAATTACAGTAAAGAGAAAGAAAGTACTCTCACAATTAACAAGTCTAAATGCCAAGGTAGTATTTTTACAAGAGACTCACTTATTAGGCAAATACCAGTTTTGGTTGCAAAGAAAGTGGTCTGGCTAAATTTTTCACTCTAGCTGTACAAAGAAAACCAGGAGTGTGGGAATCTTAATACACATAATTGTCCAATTTGTAGTCTCAGATGCAATATCTGATTCTGAAGGGTGATATATCATGGTGACAGGTATTTTTTCTAATACTAAAATGATTTTCATTAATATCTATGCACCTAATGTGGGTGATAGAGCTTTCTCAAAAATGTATTTGTATCTACCCAATATATGAATACTTACAAAATTATAATGGCCCAGAGACTTTAATTGTGTTTTAAATCCACACCTGGATAGATCCTCAGATACAACAGCGTTAACATCTAATACTGCAAACATAATTACACAGTTTGTAATGGATCAGAACTTATCTGACTCATGGAGGTTCATAAATCCTAACTTCTCACCTGTATTTCATTATTACTCAAGAACTGATTATTTCCTCATAGACAATAATTTTTTGTTCACTATCAAATCTCATAAGTATGACACTATCGTTAACTCTGAACATGCCGCTCAGATCATGAAGGTTAAATTACTGTGTCCTACACACTCATCTCGTAGCTGGCGTCTTAACCCCGTCATTAGCTGATGAGAACTTATTTATCAGACTTGAAGATAGCACCTCTGCAATGTATAAAAATGTTTTAAAGTCTCTTCTTTTCAAAGACCCAAGAATTACACTGGGGAAAAGATCTGTCAATTAATATTTCAGTAAAGGAGTGGAAGGCAGCCATGCACAGAATACACTCGAGCATCATATGTGCAAAACATTCAGTCAATTAACTTAAAATCTTTTATCAAGTGCATTTATCTCATTTAGATTTAAAATTCAACCTGTGAACGTTGCAATCGATCTCCAGCCTCTTTGGGCAACATGTTCTGGGTGTGCACCAAATTAACTAAATTTTAGACAAAAATCTTTGCATGCCTTTCAGACACAGTGAGACAATGGGAAAAGAATGGGAAGGCAAATCTGGTACTGGGCACACTTGGGCACACACCTTCACTCAGTCAGACTCAGAACCTAACGTGGACATCACTGGGATGGGGAGAAATTGTAGGACCTGAAGAAAGTCCAATCAGAACAACAACAACAACAACAACATTTATTTATATAGCACATTTTCATACAAACAGTAGCTCAAAGTGCTTGAATGTAAAATGGATTAAGACAAAGTGTCAAAGTGAACTTTATTGTCATCTCAACCATATACAAGTATACAGATAGAAGAAATTGCGAAGCTCAGGGTCCACAGTGTAACAACATGACATGCAAATATTAAATTAAAAATAGAATTCAAATTTAAATTAAAAATTAAACACAAACAAGACAAGACATTGTGCAAAGACAAGACAAAGAAGTAGCAGCAATATTGACGTGTAGTTAGCAATATGAACATTGATGTAATGTATGGTATTTGCAATCTAGATACATAAATATAGTCCATAGATATGTAATATAATAAATAAATAATAGATATAGATAACACAGCAATGTATGATAATAGTTGCTTAAGACATGTGTAAACAATGACAGGTCATATTGTTTCACAGCAGAAGGATAGCAAGAGTGTCAAAATATTTAAAGGACAGAATGAGATTTTCAGTTCTTTTCTACATGCACATTCGTCTTTGCAGGAAAGTGGCACTGGGGACTCTAGAGAGGCGAGAGGCTTTGTCACTGATCACTTGGCCATTCTACTGCTCCTCCACCAAGATTTAGTCTCTTTAAAAGATGTATTGCTTGTAATACATTTTCAGATTTTCAGAATACAGTAATTGGAACCACTTTATTTATTAAATGCCGCCATATTTGCATGCTTGCTTGTCAGGTAAACCAATCACATGTATACATTTACAGATTTTGTTTTCCTTTTATTGGATATTGCAGTGGGATTGGCATTGTTACCTCCGATAACTTTAGGGACATTAAATCCTGTAGACAGACAAATCCCTTTAAGGCAATATTACTGTTTACTTCTGTCCTTTAGGTGGTTAAAATATTATTATTTAAGCATCTCAGTCCTGTTGAAGCAACAATTTTCTAATTCCATACACATGTATGGACAATATGCATGTAACTTTTATTTTATTTTACTGTTTTTGTTTATCTCATGTTGTGATATTAATTTGATGTCATTTTGGAACCTGCTTCATCCAGAACAGGGTGGCAGGGGTGCTGGAGCCTATCCCAGCTACCAAAGGGTGCAAGGCAGGAACAAACCCTGGACAGGGTACCAGTCCTTCACAGGGCAAACACGCACACACACACACACACACATACAAACCCTGTGCTGTGGACCCTGTTCTTCTTACTGCAAGGCAGCAGCACTATCATTGTGCCACCGTGAAACCCATATTGTGATATTCTACATATTTGTACAACAATACGCCTACATCTACTATATCAATCCATCAATTTTATGAAGCAAATTTTACTGAGACAGGACTGTTGAGAGACTGAACACCACTGGACAGACCAATTCTGTTTGACTTTTATGTAAGATAAGTTATTATTTTGGATTTAGCCTATTTTAATTTTACTTTGCTGATATCACTGCATTATTTAATGGCTTTGTTTTTCCTATTTGGTCACTGCCTTGTACGTTTGATTTTTATATGTTTTACCATTTTGGTAATGTGTGTGTCTAATTGATAAGACCCGTGACATCGTGGTAGTTGTGATATGAAAGCAGCAGGTGTCCAGTCTTTGAATTAACAAGGATAGACACTACTCTCACCTAAATAAAACTTTAATTTGTATGGTTTTGCCCTATTCTTTGGTATGGTTTCTGTTTTCAGATTAATGTTTTGGCAAATCGTTTTCACAGTATATCGGTTCTAGCTGCTGTACTGTTCTCCTGCCTCATCGTTTCAATGCCATTGCATCTCTGCCACAGTATCCGGCTGATAATAAACATAACACCATTTGTGTTTACGTCTACTCATTGGAATTAAATTTAACATGCATGTTTTTTTGGAATGTAGGAGGAAACAAAGAGCTAAACCTGTGTGGGCACCTGAAGAACTTGAACATCCCATGCACAGGCTGACACGGTGAGTACTGGGACCCTGTCTCCTGAAGCTATGAAGAAGAAACACTGACTTTCAAAGCATTTTGCTGACCAATTGACCCCCTGATCACTTAGATTTGTCAGCAACAGAATAACACATTAACATCTTAATGTGGGAAACATTACATGTGTAATATTCTGTATTCTGAACATTTTTAAAACTGAGAGGAAACCAGCTAACAGCTTTAGTTATCTTATAGCGTATTGTTATAGAATGGTGGTGTATTGGCTAAGGAAATGGGCTTTAACTGTCAAGGTCAGCAGTTCAGTTTCTGTCTCTAACTCACTATGTGACCCTGAGCAGGTATCTAAAGTGCTCCAATTGAAATAAAAATGTGCCAACAATTGGCAAATATAATGGTCATATAACAGCATTGGTAAAGCATGTAGGTCTGATGAAATAATATCACCTATAACATACAACAAATTTAAGAATTATACCTTTGAACAGAACCATCATCTGAACATACAAACCGGATTCCAAAAAAGTTGGGACACTATACAAATCGTGAATAAAAACTGAATGCAATGATGTGGAGGTGCCAACTTCTAATATTTTATTCAGAATAGAACATAAATCACGGAACAAAAGTTTAAACTGAGAAAATGTATCATTTCAAGGGAAAAATATGTTGATTCAGAATTTCATGGTGTCAACAAATCCCAAAAAAGTTGGGACAAGGCCATTTTCACCACTGTGTGGCATCTCCCCTTCTTCTTACAACATTCAACAGACGTCTGGCTACCGAGGAGACCAGTTTCTCAAGTTTAGAAATAGGAATGCTCTCCCATTCTTGTCTAATACAGGCCTCTAACTGTTCAATCGTCTTGGGCCTTCTTTGTTGCACCTTCCTCTTTATGATGCGCCAAATGTTCTCTATAGGTGAAAGATCTGGACTGCAGACTGGCCATTTCAGTACCCGGATCCTTCTCCTACGCAGCCATGATGTTGTGATTGATGCAGAATGTGGTCTGGCATTATCTTGTTGAAAAATGCAGGGTCTTCCCTGAAAGAGATGACGTCTGCATGGGAGCATATGTTGTTCTAGAACCTGAATATATTTTTCTGCATTGATGGTGCCTTTTCAGACATGCAATCTGCCCATGCCACACGCACTCATGCAACCCCATACCATCAGAGATGCAGGCTTCTGAACTGAGCGTTGATAACAACTTGGGTTGTCCTTGTCCTCTGTGGTCCGGATGACATGGCGTCCCAGATTTCCAAAAGAACTTGAATCTGACTCGTCTGACCACAGAACAGTCTTCCATTTTGCCACACTCCATTTTAAATGATCCCTGGCCCAGTGAAAACGCCTGAGCTTGTGGATCTTGCTTAGAAATGGCTTCTTCTTTGCACTGTAGAGTTTCAGCTGGCAACGGCGGATGGCACGGTGGATTGTGTTCACTGACAATGGTTTCTGGAAGTATTCCTGAGCCCATTCTGTGATTTCCTTTACATTAGCATTCCTGTTTGTGGTGCAGTGACAGAGATTGTTCCAGATTCTCTGAATCTTCGGATGATGTTATGCACAGTTGATCATGATAGATGCAAAGTCTTTGCAATTTTTTGCTGGGTAACACCTTTCTGATATTGCTCCACTATCTTTCTGCACAACATTGTGGGAATTGGTGATCCTCTACCCATCTTGGCTTCTGAGAGACACTGCCACTCTGAGAAGCTCTTTTTATACCCAATCATGTTGCCAATTGACCTAATTAGTGTTAATTGGTCTTCCAGCTCTTCGTTATGCTCAAATTTACTTTTTCCAGCCTCTTATTGCTACTTGTCCCAACTTTTTGGGATTTGTTGACACCATGAAATTTTGAATCAACATATTTTTCCTTTAAAATGATATATTTACTCGGATTAAACGTTTGATCTGTCATCTACGCATTCTATTACAAATAAAATATTGACATTTGCCATCACCACATCATTGCATTCAGTTTTTATTCACAATTTGTTTAGTGTCCCAACTTTTTTGGAATCCGGTTTGTAGTTATTGTGTCAATATCAAAGCAAATTACAGGAGTATGTGATAAATAAAACGTTTAAATTTCATGTTATGAAGTACAGAAGCATTTAAAATCCAGTACTTTTAATCACCATATGGGGAAATAACCTCAACAAATAGTAACTGTAGAGCGTATGGCATTAAATTAAAAATTACTATGGGGCAGAATAGCACAACCAGAATTTAGCTGCAATCCTTGCTAAAATTACTATAAAACAAGCAGCTTTCTCAAACTTTAATATTGCTAACAGTGTCAAAATCACAGAATGCACCACCAGTCTATAAATATGTATGTTGACCTGTATGTCCGTACTTCTCCGTATCCAAACCCTTCAGCTATGGCCACACTCGTCACTCATCTCTTTCTGATGTCTAGAAACATAAGCATTTAGGGTGCAGAGGTTTATGCTGGTATTGCCATTGTCATACCTGAAGGTCTGCAGATGGAAGCCCAGTTCATCGAGATTATGTTTCAGCTGAGTTTCAGATTCAGTGTTTATGGCAGCAGACCTTTTAACAAACACCCTGGTAACAAACGACTGTAACATGCCGAAGGTTCACAGGGTACAATCTTTAACCGTAATGATATCTTAATTGCCAGAAATAATCAAACATGAAGTAAGTGGGCAAAAATGCATTGAAACCCCGGCTGTGACACCTGAAGCTTTTCTATTATGCAAAGCAAATAAACATTCAGTATGCTATCACAGAACACAAATTCTGGAGAACACACGTTCAGTGATAAAACTGTAAACATCCTTCACTACTCAAAAGGTGAACTGTGTCCCTGTTTTGTTGACATGAAGCCACACGACAGGCACAGTTATCACCAGCTGTTTTTTTTTAAGCACATAAATTTCTTATTTTTTTTAAGCATCAGGAGGATTTTCTTATTTGTATGCAGTTGATTTATGATGTTACTGAAAGCCTAATTATGAATAAATGAACAGCCTCAGGAAATATGTTCCATGTATTATGGTCACAGTGGCCAAGTGTTTCTCCGATTGAAATTGTTGTAATATGTGCAAAAGATTAATGAGTGTGGAAAGTATTCAAAAGGCTAATTGGGATAGTAGTGCATGTGTGTATATATATATATATATATATATATATATATATATATATATATATATATATATATATATATATATATATATATATATATATTACTGCTGAAAAAAAAATGAAAGGAACACTTTTTAATCAGAGTACAGCATAAAGTCAATGAAACTTATGGGATATTAATCTGGTCAGTTAAGTAGCAGAGGGGGTTGTTAATCAGTTTCAGCTGCTGTGGTGTTAATGAAATTAACAACAGATGCACTAGAGGGGCAACAATGAGATGACCCCCAAAACAGGAATGGTTTAACAGGTGGAGGCCACTGACATTTTTCCCTCATCTTTTCTGACTGTTCTTTTACTAGTTTTGCATTTGTCTACGGTCAGTGTCACTACTGGTAGCATGAGGCACAGGTAGACCAACTTCTCCAGGATGGCACATCAATATGTACAATTGCCAGAAGGTTTGCTGTGTCTCCAGCAGAGTCTCAAGGGCATGGAGGAGATTCCAGGAGACAGCTAGTTACTCTAGGAGAGCTTAACCCATCAGCAGGACCGGTATCTGCTCCTTTGGGCAAGGAGGAACAGGATGAACGCTGCCAGAGCCCTACAAAATGACCTCCAGCAGGCCACTGGTTTGAATGTCTCTGACCAAACAATCAGAAACAGACTTCATCAGGGTGGCCTGAGGGCCTTACGTCCTGTAGTGGACCCTGTGCTCACTGCCCGGCACCGTGGAGCTTGATTGTCATTTGCCATAGACTACCAGAATTGGCAGGTCCACCACAGGCACCCTGTGCTTTTCACAGATGAGAGTAGGTTCACCCTAAGCACATGTGACAGACGTGAAAGGGCCTGGAGAAGCTGTGGAGAATGTGATGATGCCTGTAACATCGTTCAGCATGACCAGTTTGGTGGTGGGTCAGTGATGGTCTGAGGAGGCATATCCATGGAGGGATGCACAGACCTCTACAGGCTAGACAACAGCGCCTTGACTACCATTAGGTATCAGGATGAAATCCCTGGACCCATTGTCAGACCCTATGCTAGTGTAGTGGGTCCTGGGTTCCTCCTCGTGCAACACAATGCCCAGAATTGACACGATTGAATAGTTCCCACGCTATCCTGACCTAAATTAAACAGAACACCTGTGGGACATTATGCTTTGGCCCATCCAACGCCACCAGGTTGCACCTCAGACTCTCCAGGAGCTCAGTGATGCCCTGATCCAGATCTGAGAGGAGATCCCCCCATGACACCATCCATTGTCTCTTTAGGAGCATGCCCTGACGTTGTCAGTAAGTGGGGGCCATACAAACTACTGAGTACGATTTTGAGTTGCTGCAGTGAAATTTTGGCAAAATGGACTAGCCTGCCGCATTACTTTTTCACTTTGATTTTCGGGGTGTCTTTGAATTTTCATTTCCATCAAACGATGTGGCATCCTTTTGTTCCTAACACATTACCCAGTCCATATCAGTAAAGATATCCAGCAGGATTTGAGGATATCCAGCATTGAGATCTGATGTGCTTTCAAAGTGTTTCTTTAATTTTTTTGAGCAGTTATTTATTTTATTATTATTTATTATTTATTTATATATATATTGTGGACTGTGGGGGTTGATTGCATATTGTCTCCCAACCCAAATGATGACCATAAGGAGCAAAATAACAAAACAAAATGTGGTTTATTTACAAAGCAACTGAACAATCAAAGCAAATACCAAGAAACAGGTACAGCTGAAAATAATCAAACCTAAGTCGCCTGGTGTCCTAATTCACCTTGTCAGTTTAACTTTCTCTCTTCGGCTCTGGCCTCTTGGTCTGTCGAGCCATTGGCAGTGGCTAATTCCCAAATCCAAGCCCTCTGTATACTGTATGCAGTTTTTTTTTTTAAAGCCAGGGTCCAAGAACCCTTCGATGAAAGCTTTTGGAAGTACTAGTGGGTTTCCTGTTCAGAATTCAAATTTCTGCTGGTACCCCGAGGAACCCCCAAGACCACCTGTCTTTGCCACTCTACCTGCGAGTCTAACATGAACCTGGGTAACAAACCTGCAGTATCATCTTCACAAAATGCACACTTTATATTACACTAAAAACAACCTGCTACATTAGCTGCAGATTATGCTGACAGAATTTCTCTGACTCTATAATTAGTTAGTAAAGTGCCACAATGACGTGCTCTCCGTCATGGCCCCAAGCAGCCAACACCTTTATCTTAAGAGTTCAACATAAATTTTATTTCTCCACCAGGTAGTTCTTTCAATAACTATGTTTTAGAAAATGAATTACAATTAGCCACAACCAACAAATGGGCATTATTTGATATAATCTGTACATCATTTGAATTCGAATCTGCTGTCTAGTATCTATGTAGTCCAGTAATATATGTAATTGTATTTTAACATTATTATTCTTTCTTGTAAAAATTTTCTAAAACTATTTCTGAATATGGCACATTATTACAAAAGTATTTAATGAATACAAATGTGATATCTGATCTTTGAAGAAGTAAGTAAACACAAATGTAAATGCTGCATCTTTCAAAGCTGTTCCCTAAGTCCCTGAATGCTCCTGAATGTTATACCATACTGACATCTTTTTCTTGGACAATCCAAATTCTTTCCTGGTCATACCAGCACAAGCCTTACTGCTGTCGCAAAGTTGGAGGGATACCTGGAAAAACTGGGACTCATCAGACCACGCTAGAGTTTTTCAGCATTCAGTTGTCCAATTTTGGTAATCATGAGCTGACAAGCCTCCTCCACCAGTTCTTAATGGATGGATGTGATATGGGCTCCTGTAACCCACAAACTTCAGTGTTTCATATGATGTTTGTTGTGAGATGTCCCTGTCTGCACCAGTGATGTCAATGGCTATTATTTAAATATTTGTTTTATTTAGTTTGAAAGAGTCTCCTTATTCTCCTTTGACCACTGCCACTAAGAAGGTGTTTTGTCCCCCAGAACTCCTACCCACTGGACATGTAATGTTTACTCTGTAAACTCAAGAGCCTGAAGCACATGGAACTTCCACGAGGGCCCTTGTTAATGATATGCTGGATCCACCATCTCTGGTCTCAGTAATATTACTACAGTCACGTTCTCTCAGACCAATCACCTTGTACAGCACAATGTTTGCCAGACAAAAACATAACCTTGTGACCGTACCTGCATACTATGCTGTATATACTGAGTTTTAGGCTACGTCCACGCTGTTATATTTTTGTTTACAGATGCAGACATTAATCTCCATTTTTGCCCTTTGTACACACTACCCTGACGATTTTAACCCCCAAAAATTGAAACTTTTAAAAACAACCTCCAGAGCTGTACACTTCTGACTTGGCAGCTCGCCGTTGTAATGTGGATGTGTGAAAATGTCGATTCTCGATAACGCAGACTCTAATCACATTTTGATTTGTTTGTGCTTATTATGTAGCCCTTCCCGAGTTGGATTCTGCTCCTTCCCTGATTTTCATGGAAGAAAGCCATATGCCAACATAGCGGGCACAGAAGAGTTGCTTGTTGTGTTGCTTACCTGTATTCACAGTTTGAATTCTACATACATGTTCATTCACATTTACCAGATGCTACAGTTTTGTGATAAATTCCACGCCTGATAGCGTTACCATCTCTTGAAAAATTTTTCCACTGATGTCTGCATGCCCATTGTAGGCGAACATCTACATCAGAGGTCCTCATTTATGGTCCTGGAGGGCCGTACTGGCTAAAGGCTTTCACTTCAACTCATTTCTTAATTAAAACCCATTTATTTACTACAAAAGCAATATGCTATTTGGGCTTAATTTTAGTTGTCCTGCCTATTACAATTCAGAACCCTTAATTGCCTATTTTAGTATTTGGCAGCTACATTTCAATTTTAGCTGTTGCCTATTTTCTTAACCAGACATTAGTTAACAATGAAATTCAGAAAACCAATAAACCAGCAGCTCTTTAGCTAACATGCTTCCTTTTAATCCTGTGCATATGCACCATGAAGTATCTGGAGAGGGGAATTGGAAGGAGTGTTAATTTTAAATCTGTTCTAGTTTCATTACCAGCAAGGACTGACGTCTAATTAGGAAACTAATCAGAAGATATTGCGGCCCTCCAGCACCGTGACCGAGTACCCCTGGTCTACGTCATATGCGATTTTGGTTGTTCTAGGGTGGATGGAGGTACTTTTGTAAACATTGAGAAAGCACTAGTGTGGACAGAGTAGTAGTGTGGATGTAGCCTCAGCCACAAGCCACCATGAATGTAAATCAAAGTGCACTCACTTCTTTAAATAAGTTTCAGCCCTGAAAATATTTATGCATTAAGAGATGGTAAAAAATATTGGTCTGCAATATTTTAGCTCAACTTTTGTGTCAAAGGGAGGCAGAAGCTGGAGAAGACACAAGCCCATGATGGAGAGACTCCATACCGGGTCAGAGTGGTGTTAGAGATTACATGAATTGGGATTTCTTTAAGTCTCACATTAACTACTTTCTAAAAATGCAGCTCTGTTTTAACCACTGGAGCAATTCTGTGTTGCCACTCATCTAAATGTAAAATAAACCAAGTTAATGCAGCTCTACAGTAAGCTGAGTAGCCCATTAATACTGCAGCACAGTTTAGGCAAAAATGTAATTGACTTCAAAGATATTGTCACGAGAGGCTAAAAAGGTCTAATTTCATTACGCAAAAAAAATGATACATAGCAACAACTGCAGCATAGTGTATCACTAAAAAATAAAATACAAGCTTTAGTAAATTTCATAATAACAGTGAATACATTTGTTTTATTAAATCTTTTAGATTAAGAACACCTGCAGACACAGAAATGTCAGCACACAAAGTTCAAGCGCACTCACCTGTTCTGCTCCTTGGCCCTTAAGTTGAAATACGAATAGGGTAACGCCATGGCCAGGGCTCCGAGCTCACAACGACGTTTACAGTGGGAAATGGCAATAAAATGACATATTTCAGGAGTTCAATGGGTTTACTTTGTCTAGCTGTACAAGCAAATAATCGCCTCCATAGCAACCCTAGTTGCTATTTGCGAAAGAAGTAATGCTAATCCCTTTGAGGAAGATGTTATTTAAGGACAGTCCCTTTGTCAGGAGGAAAAGAAAGAGAAAGAAAAACAAAACAAATAAACAAACAAAACCTAGCTCGACATGAATATTGGGTTACTTGTATTTGCATTCTTTGCAGGTTGCACAAGCCGTCCATCCACAACATGTCAGTTCATATTCATTAAAATAAAGATAAAAGATTCTGTTAATAATAAAGGGGAGGTCTGTTCCAGCTGTTTAGTCTATTTTGCATTCAGTGAGCTACTGTGCATCCCTAGCCACCGTTCTCTCCACAGTATTAGCAAAGAAAAACAAGCATGTGACACACAAGGTGGGAGAATGATGATGGCGGGCTGTTGTTAGGCTTAGGATGAAACCCAACGTGAAGAGATCAGAATGCAGTAGAGGGGGTGCACTCTGCGTCCTTTTTCAACTTGCTGTTATCTCTCCACCTTTCAAATCTGCTATCTACAGACCTTAGGGAATGCTGTGTTCCTGTCGGCTGCAGACATCTCATGGCGACATGCACTACACGACGGGGATGTCACAATGCCAGAACGTGTTCAGCTCGATGCCAATGCAGTGACATTTTGCAATACTCGATGCCTACTCAGTACGACGGCAAAATCAGCTGTTTATTAAGCCAGCCTCCATTATTCAGTCATGTCAGTCATCGTCCAACCCACTAAATCCTAACACAGGGTCACGGGGGTCTGCTGGAGCCAATCCCAGCCCCGGGCAGGGCGTCAGCTACTAGTCAATCTAGTAGGATTGACTACTGCAATGCGGTGTTCACTGGCTGTTTAAACTGTTCTCTATACAGCCTCCAGTTAATCCAAAATGCCGCTGCAAGAATTATTACAAGAACAAGAAAATATGAACACATAACCCCAGTTCTTAAATCTTTACACTGGCTCCCAGTTAAGTTCAGGGCAGATTTCAAAATCCTCCTTTTAACATATAAAGCATTAAATGGCCAAGGTCCGGCTTACTTGTCTGAACTTATCATGACTTACAAACCTGAGCGCACATTAAGATCTCAAGATGCCGGTCTGCTTAGGATTCCAAGGATTAATAAAATAACAGTGGGAGGTCGAGCTTTTAGTTACAGGGCCCCTAAACTGTGGAATGGTCTTCCTGCTTCCATAAGAGATGCCCCTTCAGTCTCAGCCTTTAAATCCCAGCTGAAGACTCAGTACTTCAGTTTAGCATATCCTGACTAGAGCTGCTGATTAACTGTACATACTGCATCTCTGTTGTTAGTCATTAGCACTAAAACATAAGTAACATGATAATTATATTTGAATACTAACCCTCACCTATTCTGTTTCTTTTCTCGGTACCCAAATGTGGCCATTGGTGCCACGGCCCACCTGCCAAGTTGTTTGCCTGCCTATGGTAAAGTCATCCCTGATGGAGGATCACAGGAATCATGGGAAAGAGGGGTCCTTTCAGCGGAGCATCGTTTCAGCCGTGGCATGGCCAAATGGAGATGCAGCTAGATGGATGAGGTCTCCAGGACTCTAAAAATATCCAAACCTAATTATGTCATATCATCTACTGTTAAACCATAATTCTAAAATTTTTATTATTATGCTGTCTTAAGGAATTGTTCTGTTGTGTATATTGTATTGTATTGACCCCCTACTTTTGACACCCACTGCACGCCCAACCTACCTGGAAAGGGGTCTCCTTTGAACTGCCTTTCCCGAGGTTTCTTCCATTTTCCTACAAGGTTTTTTGGGAGTTTTTCCTTGTCTTCTCAGAGAGTCAAGGCTGGGGGGCTGTCAAAAGGCAGGGCCTGTTAAAGCCCATTGCGGCACTTCCTGTGTGATTTTGGGCTATACAAAAATAAACTGTATTGTAATTGTATTGTATTGTATTGTCAGCTCACTGTAGCTCCATTATTCAAGTGAACAATATTTATCCTTAATCTGTAACAGCATATCATATAAAAGCAGTAACAACACCTTTAAAATATACATCAAGTAGTTATCCTGCTTTCATTTAAGTCAGTGGTTCTCAATCCCTAGGGGGGCGAAGTAACAAAAAGGGGAGAAAACAAGAATCAAAAATATGAAAAAAAAATAAACATCTGTTGAAACCAAAACAAATTAACTTAAACTACATTCTGATACTAAAACAATAAAT
This sequence comes from Polypterus senegalus, assembly GCF_016835505.1. NCBI lineage: Eukaryota > Metazoa > Chordata > Cladistia > Polypteriformes > Polypteridae > Polypterus > Polypterus senegalus. The sequence goes on along the minus strand of NC_053156.1, from coordinate 249,979,102 downwards.
ATAGAGTTAGTTAAATGTTGATAAAGTAGGTTTAATAAAATATACATCTACATTTCAAAAAAATGTTAGGGGGGGGCATGATTAAAACTGTTATGAAAACTCGGGTCGCAAATACTTAAAGGTTGAGAAACGCTGATTTAAGTAATTTAATATTGTCATTCATAAATTTAAAAACACCATACAGGGCTTCGGGGGCATTTTATGGGAGGATTTTAACATCATGGACCCTCATTTACCTTATCATGTGAACATTCTAAATTGATTCTCTGACATTTTCTTCCCAGTAAATAAAAAATATTTCATAAACACGTCACTAAAATGAACATTCAGGTGTTGTTATCTCTGTACTGTTAAATTAGTTTATTCCAAGATCATTCAAGATATTTAATTTCAACAAACTCTTGAAAGCTATTTCTAGCAATATGCTTTTAAAAAGCTGGTCTGTCAAAGACTCATTCTGTTACGTTTGTAACATTTGCCATCATAAGATATATATCTGCAACATTATCTGGCTAAAAAAGGAAAGAAATATTTAGAATATTTAGTGGGTCAGTCAAATTATTACAAGTTTCAAAGGTCATGGACTGCCACTGCTTTAATTGACCAAATACAGTAAGTCCCTCCTTTTTTACATTTGCTCTAACTTTAAGGCTTTCTTGTATGAAATCAGTCTTATCAATTTTACATTACTCCATTATCTCAGAACTCGTGTAAAAACACCCTTCCATGAGTGGTCAGACTTTGTTAATTAATATATTAATTCAGAATTAGAAAATTAATTGGACTGAAGTTCCCTGTATTTAAATAATCTTAATCATTGAAATACTGTATATGACATACTGTATAGCACATGCTTTTTCACTATGTTTGTCACATTTTAGGAGTATTATAATTATACTTGTGAACATTAGTTGCTTTCGAAAACCAAATAAATGACGGAAATGTAGCGTTTGCATATTGGTGTTCAGTAATGAAGTATGCGGTGTCACACACGTGCACATGGTAGGCAGCTAAAGAGCTTGAATGCTCGCAATTCCTAGCCAGACCGAGATGTGGCAGAGTGCACGGATTCTTTTTCTCACTTTTCTGCAGACCGTTCATGGGAAATTCCACCTGGCCCTGTTGATGCCACTTCTGGGTCCAAACCTATGGATGAACACCTTTCCAGTTCCTCCCTTCTGATGTCATTTCCGGGCCTGAGCCTATTGATGAAGACCCTTCCGTTCCCAGAAACCTTTGACATCGCTTCTTATGCTGGCCTTTAAAAGCCTCCACCTTTTTTCTGTCCCCTCAGTTCTGTTTTGGACTCTGATTTGTACACATCAGTGCTATCACTTGTTTCAATTTTGCAGCCAGGAAACAATATACGCGTGGCTGCCCCAAACCTTGCGATGGCTCTTTGTCGAGTTTGTGACAGCAGTTATGCGGTTTTGTCATCCAGCTACGTGCATGTCCCGGTTATTATGCACTTCTGTGAACACAGTACATGTCGTATTACATTGGAGATGTGCTTTGTACTTTGATTTGATAGATTTTGTTAATCCCTGAGGGGAAATTGCCTTTTTGCATGACTTTTAGGGGTCAGAGCACAGGGTCAGCCATTGTACAGTGCCCCTGGAGCACTTTTCAGGTTAAGATCCTTGCTCAAGGGCCCAGTGGGGTCGGATCCCTTCTGGCAGTAACAGGACTTGAACCAACAACCTTCCAGATACCAGCAGAGATCCTCAGCCTCAGAGCCACCAATCTGCACATTACACTATATGAATTTTATTTGGGTATTGATAAATGGAGCAGCTCATTTCACCATTCATTTCATCATCACCTCATTTCGTCACCAACGTAGACAAGCCAAACTGTTTTTAGCACTGTCTCTGTGGGGTTTCCTCAGATATTTCCTAGTCCTATATGTATAACAGTGGATGTATGCAAGTTTTCTTCTGCGACCCTGAACTGTATGCACTGGTTAGAAAATGAAAAGTGGCCTGGACGGAAATCAGTACATGTGCTCATTACAATCAAATAATGAAAGCAAAGTCTCAGATCTTTTATCAGGACTATGTAGGTCACGGTTCTAAAAAATCAATTATTCTCACCATCATTTGATCTCCAGTTACCATATGTGATCAGTCACATTATTGCACTCTCAATTATTGTAATGATGTGCTGAAATTCTTCTGCTGTTTTTCTTTTTGACATGTGTTGATGTGGTGCTGTATCATTATACCACTGAGCCATTTTTATATGTACTGTAGTTTTTACTCACATTTTTCTCATGGTTTACTGTGCCTTCTAAAATAATTTTTCTACTTGTAGTCACAAATAAGTGCAGTATTGATTTTAATATGGTCCCACCGATACTGTCAACAGGTTGTACTGCTACATTTTCAGAACTTTGGTATTGGCTTGATATCAGTTCTTGTGACATCCCTACTGCACAATAAATCATCTGCTTTATTTGGGGTTATAAATTGTTACAGTCAGTTAATCAACAATTCAACTACCACGTGCAGAAATATGTTTATAGGGTCACTTTTGGCCTGTGTGCAAAGTAGAGAGAAATTCTTGCTTGCATGTGCTAATCAACGTGCCATACGCTGTCACTTGCAGACGCCATGATTAGTATTTTTGATAGATCGATAGATAGTTTATTAATCCCAAGGGGAAATTCACATACTCCAGCAGCAGCATATTGATAAAGAACAATATTAAATTAAAGAGTGATCAAAATTCAGGTATAACAGACAATAACTTTGTATAATGTTAACGTTTACCTCCCCGTGGGGAATTGAAGAGCCGCATAGTGTGGGGGAGGAACGATCTCCTCACTCTGTCAGTGGAGCAGGACAATGAAAGCAGTCTGTCGCTGAAGCTGCTCCTCTGTCTGGAGATGATACTGTTCAGTGGATGCAGTCGATTCTCCATCACTGACAGGAGCCTGCTCAGCGCCCATCGCTCCGCCACGGATGTCAAACTGTCCAACTCTGTGCCTACAATAAGAGCCTGCCTTCCTCACCAGTTTGTCCAGGCGTGAGGCGTCCTTATGCTGCCTCCGCAGCACACCACCGCGTAGAAGAAGGCGCTCGCCACAACCATTTGATAAAACATCTGCAGCATCTTATTGCAGTTGTTGAAGGACTTCCATCTAAGGAAGTATAGTCAGCTCTGTCCTTTCTTACACAGAGCATCAGTGTTGCTAGTCCAGTCCAATTTATCATCCAGCTGCCTTAACATGGAAACTGCTGACTTCTTTATTTGAAAAATCACAGTACGATATGTTGCTGTGTACTGGGTTGAAACATCTGTTCTTGGAATGTACAACTAATACTAACCAGTTCAACCAAGAAGGGGGTTAACCAGAACACTCCTATAACCATGAATGAAATATTGGGATGTGTTAGCTTTTAGCCAAACAGACCACCTTGATGAACTGAATGGTGTCCTGTTGTGCTTCTTCCCAGCAATTCAAAGCCCTGCAGCTTATGTTACACAATCTGTATGTACAGCACCACTGCCAGTGGTACATTAAATAATTGTCTTATCTTTGCCATTGGACTATACATTTCAATCCCCAACATGGACTCATGATGAGATCCTGAATGAATGGCTAAGTATTATGTGTGATCTTTTTACAGTTGGGACAGAGGCAAATTACAGTCTGTGAGTTGCTTCACATTATATGTGAGCTGCTTATGGGATGGAACTGGAACCCCTGCGTTTTTGTAGACTGGACATCAAAACTCTACCCAGTACTCTGGATAAGGCCTCACCAGTGAGTTATAAAGTTTGAGAATATCCTCCTTGGACTTGTACTCCACACATCGTGCTATATAACCTAACATTCGGTTAGCCTCCTTAATGGCTTCTGAACACTGTCTGGCAATTGTTAGTTTTGAGTCCACTACGACTCCTAAATCCTTCTCATAAGATGTACTCTCGATTTTCAGTCCTCCCATGTACAGTGTCCTTAGATATTTTGCATTCTCACTCAGCCCAACAAGACATCATTTAATTAGCAGGCTTATTCCTAAGAAGAACGTTCAAAGGTACAGAACCTGTGTATTTGCCTGCTGCATTTTACTGACTGAAGTCCGAATCAACCTTTTTAATTCAAACTGTGAATACTGTGGTAGGTTACAATTAAACACAGAAGCCAGTAGTTTCAACAGACTGCATTGTGAAAGATTCTTGTCGTCACTGTAGGCTTGAGACTTTTCTTTGTTGAACCATACCTAGTAATAAGTGCTTAACAAATCCAGAATGTACCATTCAGTAGGCAAGCTTCCTTACTCTTCTATGCCAGCTGGGTGAAACGTTTACCACTGGGCCCATGAAGAATTGAATACTGGGCAACAGGAGCACAGTTCACCTTTTGTTCATGCATTTCTTCCTTGGTATCTGATTGACTAGACTTCCTTGACCTCCACTGTCCCTAAGACGTAGATGCCTTTTTTTTCACCTGCTATCATTGCTTATTACAGCCACACATGTCCAGATGGTAAATTTTTGGAGCTCTTCCATTCATTTTGTAATGTATATGGACAAACCTTTATATTTTCTTAGTCTTATTACTCCCAATGTATTTGAGGGTCTTTCTTTCATATTCTTTCAAACACACATACACACGGGTACACACGCAGACACATACACACCAACCTCACACTAGAGCCAACTTAGGATCACCAATTCACCTAAGTCTTTGGACTGTGGGAGCTAACCGGAGCACAAAGAGGAAACCCATGCAGACATGGGGAGAACATGCAGACTCTATGCAGGGAGCACGTGGGACGTGAATCCTGGTTTCAATATTGTGAGGAAGCACCGTGCCACCTTACTGCCCAGTATTTCAGGGATATTTAAAAAAAATTTTCTTGGCTACAGCAGCTCTGCAGAATAATGCCTTACCTAGCAGAATGTTGATGCAGTTGGCCCTTAAAATGGCATTCTGCAATGATGTGCATTTTAAACAGTGTCCTGTTATTGAGCATCTTGTGGAGAAGAAGAAATATAGAAAGATAAGTTCTATATTTTTCAAGTTGAACATATTTCTTTGCAATTATTGTATATATTAATTTGCCACATAAAATTATGTTTTAAAGTGGGGAGTATTTTTTTTTAATATTTTAAAAAATGTGTCATCTATTCTTGCAGCTTACAATGGTGCTGAAGGGTACCAGTGTCCACAGATGAAAGAAAAAGTCTTAGAACTTACCCAAATATATCCGCTGCAAAGTTTTTGATTTAACAAAACGCCTTCTGGGTTAATCAGGCACCCTTGTGATAACGAATGGAAACAAAAAATGATTACTTTATCAAAATTTCCTGGAGTTTTTTTTGTTGCAGTAAGAATACATTCCCCTCTTTCTTGTCTGCTCACAGCTGCCATCGCGGGTGGAGTTATGACAACCCAAAAGCTCCCACTGCTCCTACTTTTGCTTCAGTGATTCTGTTTCTTCAGTGTCTATATTCTGCCATGACTTGAAACAACAGACAGATGTGTGCTCATTTAATATGATTATTTTTACCTAAACGGCACCGAATTTTGGCCCATTACATTCTGTGTTACTATTTAACACAGCCTACAGAGTGGGATTTGAGCCAATTGGCAGCATAGTGGAAAGAGCACATAAGAGTTTCATTGTACTTTGTACAAATAACAATACATCTGAAATGAACTGATTACACTGCATTGTATTTCTAATACAAACCTCAAATTTTTTGAAAGAGCCAAGCTACCTGCACGTTACAGTGGTGTGTTCTGTGTAAAAAAAACACTCAGGAAATGAAGAAAGCAGAGTGTGTGATAGAACTGATTGAAGTGCCACAAACCAGTGCTGGTATCGACAGAACATGTAAACTCCATGCAGACCCTGGTGCTGTGAGACAGGAATGACAGCATTGCACAACCCCTCTCCCCATGCGAACTCATCTGTACTAAACTTACAGAACTTTAACTTGGTTAAACGTACATGAATTAGCATTACTGAACTGGCCGTAGTCTGTGTGTGTCTTTACCTTACTATAGATGGGTTACCTGTCCAGGTGTTGTTCCTGCCTTGTGACTGATGCTTGCTGGGATAGGCTCCAGCTGCCTCGCAACCCAGCCAAGGATCAGCAAGTTAGATGGATGAACAGATGCCTATAATGTCTGTCCAGTTCTTGACATTTGATTGCATGTTACGTGTGTGCACTGTCTCGCTGAGGCACATGCATGCATTATCAATCCAGGGGCAGCAGGCAGTATCTTTGCAAAAAGAAATATGCTTCTGTGTATTGAAAGAATATGAGCAATTGTAAGAAGGCCTTTTTCAGTTATTGTTAAGTTGTCTATAGAACAGAAACAGAAATGTACAGCTGGGCATCAACATTCAATAATGGCAATACCAGTACTTGGGGATGACTTTCCAAGGTGATTTTTCAAGGCGGAGTGGTGACTCTGATGCTAAGGGTCTGTGCTGGTATCTGGAAGGTTGCTAGTTCAAATCCCTTACTTCCAGAAGGGATCCTACTTTGCTGGGCTCTTGAACCTGAAAATTGCTCCAGGGTGCTGTACAATGGCTGACCCTGCATTCTGACCCCCAAAGGTTAGGCAGAAAGACAATTTCCCCTTGTGGATTAATACAGTGTACGAAATACCAAAAAAGGAGATTCCATACCTTTGCGGCCAAGTGTCTCCTCCTTATTGTGAAGGCTGCAATGAGGACAGTCACTCTGGGGACTGAAACAGTGACACAGGGGAAGATGAATGGGGTAGTTGGTGAAATGAAGTGCACAGCTGGCCTCCCTTTATAATGGTTGAATCTCACTCCAATGGTTTACTTTCTGCTTTTTTTCTGGCATTTGGTACACTGTATTAATCCCTGAGGGGAAATTGTGTTGTCACATGACCTTTGGAGGTCAGCACGCAGGGTCAGCCATTGTTTTTTTACCTTCTTATAACAGCACAGATACGCTGTTTTTCAGTATGTGTGGAATCTCAAGTCAGATCAGATAAGATCAATACTTCATAAAATTTTTTGGCCTGGAAATTGGACATATTTGGTAAGTGTTAAGGTTTTTCTTTATAACAAGACTTCAGTAACCTTAAGCATTATTATAAAATGCAAGAGCAGCATTATTTTTTAAAGTGTATAAAATATGCTTCACTTTGGAACACAGTTTCACGTGGCAAACTATTATATACCATGATTGTGAAGAAATAAACATGACTTGCAATTTCAAACTGGTAGTTTAAGGAACATTCACACCTAGTTAGAGACTGTGGAGAGAGACAATGTTGATGATAAAAGCACTGTTACCGGCTAGGCTTCATGAATGGCGGGTTCTGAGAAAGCGGTTTGGGTGGTTGACAAGGTTATTGAAGAAGTGGCTATGTTTGCAGGATCCAGACTGGTACAAAAAAGTGACATCTGCTCTTGTTTCCTTCTGGAGTAAGAGTGTTAAAGGTGAAATGCTATTTTGTGGAAAAACAAAGAGTCATGCAAGGTTATCAATGAGTATTTTCAGACAAATCTTTAGTAATCACTAGCAATAAACAATACCCTACACAACCTTCTGGGTAATCCATAATGGGTAATGGGGAGGGATATTTGGTGGCCTTTACCATGGAAGCCCACTTACACCTTTTATGACTGGAATTCCAATGGCTGTCTACTTTTCCCCAGTTGCCAGTTTTCTTGGCTGTTCTCCTGCCCATCTTGCTGCTGGAATCATCAGTGCCAGGTGTGTGGGTTTTAATGGTCTGTGTTTTAGTCACAAAAGAAAGCAAGGTGTAAAAAAGTTTAAATTAAGTTCAAATTGGCAGGTCTCTGCCAAGCAGATGCACGTGAAGGGCTGTGCTTAGAAATCCTGCCAACTACGGTAATTCTAACCACAAGGGGCGACATGTCACGTAATGATCGAACGACTCGAAAAACCCGAAGACTCGAAACAGGTGAATCAATTCCAATACAGAAACTATAGGAAGTTGTGCAAATGCGCATGCGCAACTGAACGAATCACTCCCACGAGACGACTCTTTCTTCCCTAGTCACATTAAAGATTTGTTCAAAATGAATGAATCGTTCAAGAACGACCCATCACTATAACGCAGTGTTACAGGCGACTTTGTGACGCTGCCACCAAATACTCACAGAAAAATCCACAAGTTAATACACACACTGTCTCTACAGTTTCTCCACTCTGAATCCTCCAGGCACTACTTACAAAAGGTTACATTGACAATCGTGTTATGCGTTATTTTTAAAATGTTTCCTTTTCTTAGCACAAGCACAGCTTGTGCTCCATAATGCATTAAAAATAATGCATTTAATCACAAGCAAAGGGGAAGTTCTGTCAATGCATGATTTCCTGGTACACCGATTACATTGATCAGCGCTTCCCGATTCATTTTACCCTCGCACCCCCTTGGTTTGAGAAGAAGTATGAAAAAATATGAGGTTAACACAGAAAAACAGATCACCAATTGAAGCTTTATGAATAATTGATTCACCCTCAATAATTGTTTTGGTAAAGCCATACTCAGTGTAATCCTCCTTCCATTTTATAATTTTTCTGCCACTAGCCATGATTAAATGAACAGTAAAAAAGTAAGAGCGAAGCGAGGGTGACTTATTCAGGCAGGCAGGCGACAGCTCAATAGCTCGAATTTGGATATAAGTAGCTTCTATTTAGTCACCAGAAATATCTTTGTTAGGAATGGAAGTTGAATTTAGTCTTTAAATTTCTATAGTAAAGAAAAAGTTATGCAATGATGACTAAATTTAACTATATAAAGTCAAAACTTGTATATATAAAGTCACTCCCAAATATATAAAGTCAAACCTTGATTATATAAAGTCACTGTCGGAATATATAAAGTCAAAACCTGAGTATATAAAGACAGCGTTGGAATATTTCTGAATATATAATGTAAGCACTGGAATATATAAAGTCAAAACTTAAATATATAAAGTCAGCGCTTTATATATTCTGACGCTGACTTTATATATTCAGGTTTTCACTTTATATATTCCAGCGATGAGTTTATACATTCAAGTTTTGACTTTATATATTCTGACAGTGACTTTATATATTCAAGTTTTGACTTTATATATTCTGACGCCGACTTTATGTATTTGTGTGTGTGTATATATGTACACATGTATGTATATATATATATATATATATATATATATATATATATATATATATATATATGCTGACAAAACAATTACATTAATAATCATGTTACGTTATTTTAAAAATTTTTCCTTTTCTTTTTCATAACTTCTTTAACACACTACTTCTCCACTGCGAAGCGCGGGTATTCTGCTAGTATATATATATATGTTACAGTCCTCAAAGTTTGCTGATCAACCCCAAAAGGTGATACTTAACTTTAGCTCAGCAGTTTAGGTTCTTTGGGAGGCTCTAGAAAATGGTAAGATGATAAGAAGATTTTTGATGGGAACAGGGCATTCTGTTTGTCATTCTCTATTCACCTAAATCTTTCTAACAATCCTCTATAGCCAAGTTGTGCTCTTTACCCAAAAATAGACCTAAACATGAATGTTTTCATATTTCACATTTAACTTGATCTTCTATCTGCCATGTATCATTTATTGTTTTTGAGCGCTTCTTCATTTTGCATGCCTTGTCATACAGTATGTCCTTGAGACACTGCTGTTCTGTCCTTAAAAAAAGTTCTTCTTCTTAGGCAAAATCATTTGTGCTTTCTATGAAACAAAATGCATTTTAAATGCACTGAGCTCCAAACCACAGACACAGTATTACCCAATCAAGTCAGGTTCAAAAAGATTTTATTTGTCATCAAAATGTTTCCTAATGGACACAGGTGATAAAGAAAAAACATTATTAACTGTAATGATTATAAGTATTTAACTCACAATACCAGGACTGTATTTTGTATTAATCATGCTGCAGAGAGCTATATGATTTGTTCCTCATTTATGCAGAAAAAGAATTAAGCTTTGTGCACAGAATTGAGGGACTAACTTGCATCATTTATAAACTGCTGACCTCTTGATAATAACAGAACACCCTGTGATATTACGAAATCAGCTGTGACCAGTTGAGCATATTGCTAAAGACTTGGGTATGTAGTTAATTCCTCCCGACTGTTGTGCAAAAACATTGCATACCTAAGCAAGATCAGGTATTGATCACTAAAGCTTACTATGATAAGTTCTGCTTTGAAACATGTAAACAGATCTAGTATAAAAGAAAGAAATTCCCAGTAATATCAAGCTGATGGCACTAGCTGCTGCAGCCTCCTACTCACCAAGAACAAAAAGCTTCTTTCAATCTACAGGTCTCCTGTCGTTCCTGACCCTCAGCACCCACACAGGCCAGATACACAAGTACTCCTGCCCATCTTGCTGCTGGAATCATCAGTGCCAGGTGTGTGGGTTTTAATGGTCTGTGTTTTAGTCACAATAAAAACAAATTGGCAGGTCTCTGCCAAGCAGATGGCCAGAAATCCTGCCAACTACGGTAATTCTAACCACAAGGGGGCGACATTTAACTGGAGTTGGAAGAAGAGAGAAAAATAAAAACCTTTTATTTAAACCTGGAGTCATGTTGTTTAATATTTTGAATGTAGTTTGGGCTTAGTGGGCCCCGTTCTGGTTATATTTTTGTTTATTATGGTGCTTGAGAGCAGCGACTTGTTGCGTGCTACCTAGACATGCAAGTAAGAATACTTTGAGCCCATGACGGCACTACCACTTTTGTTCCTTTTTCAGAATGATGAAAAATAAAAAAGTTAGTATAAGGTAATTTGTATGAACAAGCACACACCATGATGAAGAAATGGTCAATTTTGTAATAATAAATCACACTTTCCCATATACAATGTACTGTACATATAAAAAGCCTGGTGCAGTTTGAGTAAAACTAGGGAAACAAAAAGAGTAACGTTTGGTTTGTAGGCCACAGAAGTTGTGCTTTCTGTATTTACTGGAGCAATACAAACAGGTAACTTATAGCAATAACCATGTCTTTCTTTAATGGAATGTTGTCCATAGGGAGTGCCACCTGATCAGTCATGTTCACTGTGTTAAACAATGTAAAATGAGCAGAATGTCTGGTTTAATATGCTGAAATGACAAACTTACATCACCCTAAAATGGTTACTCAGGTCTGCAACAAGACAAAATTGAAAAGAATATCAAGATTGTGGTAATGTTTGATAATAAAACAGTCTTTAATACGGATGTAATGAGAAATCCAGTGTCCCATAAATTACAATAACCGATAATAAAATTGTATATTGTGCTATGTGAGGATTCAATGTGTAGTCTCAAGCAGCTCAGATATAGCCATAACACCGAGGTCAGCAGACATATTTGTACAAGGTGACAAACTGTAGCCTCAACTGCATGGAGAGTTCAGCAAATTTAGAATTTACTTTCAGACATAGAATTTCCAGGGGGTAGAATAAAAATTCCTGTGAGATCCAGTGCTTTGGATTCAGTCAAACATACAGAATACACCTTAAATCACTTGTGAGTGCCATGGCTGGACTGGCTGCTATGATTAAGATTAACAGGAAACTTTAAACTGATACTGTAAAATCTTTGGCCAGGATGCAGACACTGGGATCCAGAACTGGATTGAATAGTTTCAGTAGTGAGCTGCTGAATGGATAAATGGTGGGCAACTGCACAATATCTTTGTAGGTCTTAGGTATACCAACTTAAAAGAACAAGCCAAAACACCATCTTGGTAGCTGTTGTATTCCCTGCAGAGCAGAGCACAAGTCCTAGGATTGGGTGTGACTCCAGAACCACCCTGGATGTCCTGCGTCTTTTGACCCAGGAACATCTTAAATAGTGAAGGCACTGGAAGAAGGAGTTCTTTCAGACTATATTTGCTTAGTGAATGCAACTGCATAATGGAGAGAACTTTTTCTCCTACACAGAAATGCAAAGAAAACAAGACACCGTTCCTTGGCCTTTATACTTTCATTATCAGCCCCACAAATTAAATCGGGTAGCCATTAGTTACACTACCATAATTAAATTATTGCATTTTATCCTGATCCATTATTACATTTAGCAAGACATTTCCAACAAAGATTGTTAGTTTTTCTAAGCATTTTACAATTGGGAAATAGGGGTGCAAAATTTTAAGAAATATAATTATGATCTGTGGAAAGCATAATCATACACATCTTTGCCAAATATTTTAGCAATTTCCACATGTGATTTGATTTAAGGGGCTTTATGACTGGATGGCAACAACTGGATGTTGACTTTGCGATGGGATGCACCATTTCTCCAATATTGTTTGTGGCTGCCTTTGAAGTAATTCTGAATTGAGCTAGACAAGTAGTAAGAGGCATGAAATTACCATCTGGCGATGGGCATCCTCCTCCGAGAAGTTACATGGACGACATCACAAGTATCTTCCAGAGAGCCCTTTGCACAACAAGGCTCCTCAAACACCTTGATGACCTGACCTCATGGGCGAGGATGAAGATCAAGTCATTTAAGTCTCGAAGCCTATCAATCAGGAAGGGCATCAGAAAGGGTAATGTTTTGTTTGTCATTGGAGGTGAAGAGATCACAGAGGTGGTTGATCAATCAATCAATCAATCAACATTTATTTATATAGCACATATTCATACAAAAAAAATGTAGCTCAAAGTGCTTTACAAAATGAATAGAAAAATAGAAGACACAATAAAAAATAAACATAAGTCAACATTAATTAACATAGAATAAGAGTAAGGTCCGATGGCCAGGGTGGACAGAAAAAACAAAAAAACTCCAAAGGCTGGAGAAAAAAATAAAATCTGTAGGGGTTCCAGACCACGAGACCGCCCAGTCCCCTCTGAGCAATCTACCTAACATTAGTCAAACAGTCCTCTTTGGATTTAACCCATGTGATCAACCCATCAGAAGTCTGGGGAGACAATATATATCAGAATTGTCAGAGAAACAGGTTTGGAACTTACAGCAGAAACAGTTGGCAGAAGGGCTTGCAAAGACTGACAGCTGTCAACATTCAGAGAAATCCAAGGTGTGGTGTTATCAGTACACACTTTACCAGTGTGTGATGTGGCCACTTAAATTGAGTGAGGTACCATCAATAGTTGCCAGCAGAATGGATCGCATAGCTAACTATTACATCAAGAAGTGGTTTGGTCTCCCACATTGCTTCTCCGAAACAGGTCTCTTTGGCAACAATGCCCTGCAGCTGCCTCTCAAGGCAGTCAGCCTCAGACACAAGCAGGAGACAACTTGTCTGGAGCTAGAACTGAGGGAATCCAGGGACCACCTGATAAGGAAGGCAGAAGTGAATATCGGCACAGGACACAAGTGGAGGGCACATCAGTAGGTTGCAGCACAAAGATGTCCTGAGGAAGGTGCAAGACAGCTGAGTAGGACTGGGCGGAGGAGAATTTACACTGCTATGGAGTAAGACCACAAAGAAGCTGAGATAGACTATGGTTGTGGAGGCGGTTACACATGTAGAGCACATCCGCTAACTCATTTAGGCAGTGTCCAAGAGCCAGCAGGGAGCATGGACACGATGTGAGGCCTATAAAACTAGAGTTGTCAGCTGGGCAGACATCTGGAGGACACCACAATCACAGCTGAGCTTCCTGATAAGGGCGAAGTATCACACTCTCACTTGTCCTGGGAACCTCTCACTGTGGATTGGGAGTGAGTGCCCACTGTGTAACAACAGCAACACAGGTCTCCAGCACATCTTATCGGGATGTGACATAACCTGGTGTTGAGAAAGTTGACTGAGCTATTAGAAAGGATGAGGATGGTGGCAAATAACATTTCAGAACTCCATTGGCCATACATTGTATTTGTTAAGCAAAGGTGAGACTTGACCAAAAAAGCAGCAGGAATGTTACCGTTAGTGCTGACCCCTGGGAGAGCATTGAAGTTGAGGGTGGACTTGGATAAGCAGCTAGTTTTTCCATCAGAAATCACTCATACATTATAAGACCAGACACAGTAATGTGGTCTACAGCTGCTAGGAAGGTCCTCATCATTGAACTTACAATCCCCTGGAAGGAGAAATTACCAGCAGCACTTGAGTACAAGCACTTCAAATAATCTAAGCTGGCAGCAGAGTGCAAGGAGGCAGGCTGGGTGACTTCCATCTATGCAGTAGAGGCTGGATGCAGGGGCTTTGTGGGTACATTAGTAATCTAGCTCCTGTGGGCTACGGGTATGGCTGGTATTGTCTTACAGAAGGCCATTAAAGAGCTGGCAGAGGAGGCAAAGGTGGAGAAGGCTAACTACTGGTTTTGGCTACAGAGGATAGGTAGGTTTTGGAGCTTAACCCCATAGTAAGGCCAGTTGTAGGGAATGGCGGGGGATTTGGGGGCTTGTCCCCATTCGGCCACTGACATTACCAGGAGATGTACGGGGTAGGGGGTAAAAAATCAGTGAGCAGTGGCACCAGCTGGTGACACTGTAGCTGACCAAATTGGCACTGGTGTAGGTATTGTCAGGCAATGCCGAGTAGGATTAAATCCAGCTGTACAACAAATTATACCATACACAAAATAAAAAACAATAACCCAGTTGAGTATTTCTGCCTTGATAAAATAACAAAAGGGGTGACTAAAATATTGTTTTATTGTGCTGAAGATCCAAATAAAAGTGTGCTCCACCAATTACCAAATGAAACACAGACAACACTGTCTAGACCTTCTCCAAGTGTAGTGATGTTTTTCTGACTTTTTTGATGTAGAAAATTACAGAATAAGAGAGGTGTAAAATTTTTAAAAATGTATTCAAACATGAAATTCCTGAGTTAACCATCACAAGAACTTACTGAGATTCATTCATTCACATAACCCATACCAGTATGACCTGATGGTTTTCTGTGCAGATGGCATACAAATGTGACAGCAACAAGTTAAAAATTCTTATTTTATATAATGAAAGATGCCCAAGACCATGTGAATCAATCCATCCATCCTGTTCTTATCTGGTTAGGTTTGTAGACATTGTGACAGAAAGAAACACCAGACATCGCAAAAGTTTGGGGCAGCCACACGTATAATATGTTCCTGGCTGCAAAAGTGAAAGGTTTGTGAAGCGAGTAGTGTTACAAATCTGAGTCCAAAACAGAACTGTCCTCCGAAGGAAGGGAGTGTGGTTTTATAATAAGGTTTAAGGAAGTGAGGTCGTCCTCAGGGCCAGGAAAGGAAGTGACGTCCTCTGAGCTGAGGCACCGGCTCCTGCAGGAGACTTAAAAAGGGAGTCAGTACACCCCGCCGCCCCCTGGCAGATGTGTTAATATTATTCTTTAAGCCCTTTAGCTGCCTCCTATTTGCATGTGTGTGACAACATTTAGAATAAAACTCAAGCTGGAGGCTGGCCAGGGGACCCATCAATGGCAGGGCAGAATCGTATTAAACCCTCTCAGTGCCAATTTTGAGTTGACACTCAAGTGAATCGCATATTTTTGGATTGTTGAAGTGCCCTGAAGTTTTCACCTACCATGACTTTCAATTTTTAAAGCTCCCTGTAAATATGTAAAACTAAAAAAGATATACAGTATAAACTTCAGACCTGCTCTGTGCTGAATATGAGAAGAGTAATTGCAACTGATCTGATAAATGAGATGCAAGGACAAGAAAGACATTCTTACCATCAGCTGCAAAGAAGATGTAGCAGAGAGATCAGAATCATATTATTAGACCCTCAATGAAACTTTAACAGGCTGTGCTTCGCTTCTGTACGGACAAATAACCAAAAATAAGCTAGAAGCACAACTGGTGTTGATGTCAAATGAAGACATGAGCGAGGTATCATGAATTCTAAAAGTGTTTGAATGAAAAAGACCCATCTGAATGCAGGTATAGGAGTCTGGTAATTTCATCCTACGAGAGCAAGGATCTCCTTGGAATCATGCAAAGCAAAATGAACAAAGAGTAAACAACTGTATGAATAAGGCACAAAAGACTTTGAAATATCTATACATTTGTGATGACTTGTGTTCCTGATTTTTTGGAAAGCATTTAGCTCTACAAGAATAAGGCCAAAACTTAAAAAAGACATTTTATGTATCTGGTGTATGTCAAAAATAATATTTCTATACGTTTTTTTCCATATATAACAGGTTTTTGTTATGTTGAGTACCAGTTACACAATCCAAGTGCTGTGCCTACTCAAGTATAAGGATATTAAAGCTTGGCTTATGGCAGGGGTCTCGAACTCCAGTCCTGGGGCCTCATGTGTAAATGGTGTGGACACACAAAAATGTTGCGTATGAACGTTTCCACGCTCACATCTTGATGTATAAAACATAAACTTGGCATAAAGCCACGCATATTTTCACGCCAGCTCAATCCCTGGCGTACGCAAGTTCTCCACTTGGTTTTGCAAACTGGTGGCACCCAGCGTCAAAGCAGTGCTACTGTTCTTGTGTGGTTTCCCTTTCTTTTTTAGATCCACATCCCTGATGCGGCTTTATCAAATACACTGAAATTAACCGCATATTGTTTATTAGTTTAATACATCTGATTGTAATTAACCTGTAACAATATAATAGTACACGGAATGGCCAAATTATTCCAAATATCATAGCTGCTTTAGCGTTGTTATTCTTAGTGCACCACTCAGAGTATTTACCCCACTGTATCTGAGTGTGGAATCACAGCTCTATCGAAGCTAATCAGAAAGAGAATTATTGGTATACAGCATCAAGCACACACTGCCTCAGATATATGCAAAGTTTATTTGAACTTCTCCCATACGGCAAACGCTCAGAGCCTTTCTTGTAGAGACCTTGCGATTCAGAAACAGTTTAATCACAAGAATTACTCACACACTCAATCAAGTGCTCCTTGTAGAATTGTTTGTACTTATAAGTACAATTACCTCAATGTAAACTTGCGATACAGCTTTAATATTGCACAACCTGAGCCACTTTATAAAGCGCGTATTTAAAATCTGATGACAATATCATTTTTAAGATGAAATGCAGCAACATTACATTATACAGATAACATTTTAACATCATTTAAATAATCTATATTGTTAATAATTAAACTTGTGAGCACACGGTGTTGCAGTGGTAGCGACGAGCTGGCGCCCATTCAGAGATTGTTCCTGCTTCACACTGTATACTTGCTGGGACTAGCGTGACCCTGGATGGATAGCTGGATAGAATAATTAAACATGTACTACAAAGATATTTCAGTGTTCCTTAAAGGTTTTGAAGAATCGGCATTCTAAGTTTACAGAAGGCTAGACATCCATTACAGAGCTGATTGTGTGGCCATTGGTTACTTGGAGAAAGAAAAGGAATTGGGGGTTAGTACGTTTGAAAGAGACAGTACTGCTGCAATAAATTATTTCATCGAAGGTCGTGCAGCAAGCATCTTGTGGGAGGCAGGAACAATATCTGGACAGAGCGCTAGCTCGTCACTATCACTGTACCACCATGTTCCCATGTTTAATAACATGCTTTAATTCCTATCATCATGAAAATGATATGAAGTATACATCTCAGTATTTAAATTATTCATGGAGCTGTGATATCACGAATGCAATGGATTCTGTGTCCTGTTAGAGGAAGAGAAAGGCCGTTTAAGAAGTATGTAGTGATTCACACACATAGAGCACATAGAAGATCAAATACAAAACAAATCATTTAATGTGCTACTTTAGTTACGATGGTATTTGAGAAATTAGTAAATTAAACGATTTTAAGATGAAATTTATGATGTTCTACTTTAATGACAAAAAATAAACTAGGTGTTTAAAGTGGAAATTTCGAGATTAAAGTTGACATTTCGAGCTTTTATCCCTTTGTGTGCCTATTTTTTATTCTTTTCTCTGTACCTTAGTAAGCTTTCATATGACACTCAGGCGATGGGCTATGACTCGCCTTTTCATGGCGACCTTCATATATGACCACTTCTTTTTTATTTCGGGCACTGTGCGACTTTGTGAACTTGAATTTTTGAGTTTCTCTGACACTCTATGCCACTTGATCAACTTCCTTTCCTTGTTTATACCACTGTTTAAACCAACAAATAGTATGTTTTTCATTGCCTCCACTTGGTTTGCACTGAAATTCTTCTATTTTCCCCAAGCTTTTGCCATTGTCTTTTCACAGAACACTGAACTTAAGGGCTATTTATATTGATTTGCATATTCAAAGAGGCGTAATTGAGGGACGAGAAAGGGTAGGGACTCAGGCACGTGCACGTGCGTTACTTTTTACAGTGACCGGGATTTATGTAGCCGAAGAACGTGCATCTGGATTTGTTTGTGTGCATGCACATTTCTGCTTTTGTCCGTATGCCAAGTTTTAGTGTGAATTCTATACACAGTGTTATGAATGAGGCCCCTGGAAAGCCGCAGTGGCTGCAGGTTTTCAGTCTAACCATCTTCTTAATTAGTGGCCAGTTTTTGCTGCTAATTAACTTCTCTTGTCTTAGTTGATTTAGACACCTTAGTTGTTTCTCCTTCCTTAATTAGCAGCCAAACAATAATGAGACACGAAATGAGCTGCCACAAGAGCAGCTCACCTCTGCCCATTAAGCAGTATCTGAAAATAAAGAAAGGTGATGATCTCAGTAAGGCCAACCCTGCTCAGGTCACCAAAACATTTTGATGGTGTTCTTAGACAAAAACAGAAAATCAACAGTTTTAGAAATGACTGCTATGGCAGAATGAGAGCAGCAACAAACCATGGAATTAAATAACGAGTTTAATTAAATCTCTTTGAGAAACTGGTTGGAGCTAAACTGGTTGGAGGTTGAAGCCCCAGTTTAGCTGGCCATCTGTCGGCTTATTTCATATCTCATTTCTGTTTGGCTGACATTTAATGAAGAAAGGAATCAATTCAGAGCACTGAATTCTTACAAACAGGGCTAG
The DNA here is from genome assembly GCF_016835505.1 of Polypterus senegalus. Classification (NCBI taxonomy): domain Eukaryota; kingdom Metazoa; phylum Chordata; class Cladistia; order Polypteriformes; family Polypteridae; genus Polypterus; species Polypterus senegalus. Next base: position 249,960,236 of record NC_053156.1, on the reverse strand, counting down.
TAAAATAAAGGGAAAATAAGTTAATTAGCAGGGAAGTGATCAGGAAAAAGGGTTAGAATGAAAACCTGCAGCCATTGTGGCCCTCCGGTTCAACACCTTTGGCTTATGGACTGGATGTGATGAAATCCCAGCCTTGTCACTGTCGATATTCACTTTGCCATAAGTTTTCCAGCTTCTTGAGTTTTCCTTGCACATTCCAAAGATACACAGCTTAGATGAACTGGTGACCCTTAAAGCGGCTCAGTGGCAGTGAGTGTGGGCATTGGACTGGCACAACATAAAGGGCTTTACACTCAGTTGAAGCTCAGTGCCAGAATGGCAGTAAGCAGCAAGTTCATAATGAATGGTATATTTAGTCTTATAGCTGTTAATTGAATGGATTTTTAATGGACGGTTTAAATCTCTGCTGTGTGGGCTTTAATATATTATGTAACCTACATGTGGAAAATCATACAGTTTAATAAACTATAAAATTTGAAATAAATGATACTTTATTATAATTTAATTTAAAAAATATGTAACTAAAAAAGTCAAGGCAACCCAATATTCTAGCTGTTGCTGGAAACCTGAAATCAGAGCACTTTATTATTCTTGAGGAACATGTAATTTTTTTGTGGTTAACAAATGTAAAGCAGAACATGCAGAAAAGCAGATGACAAAATAAAAACCATGTAGTGAGTCAAAGATAAAATGCCTATGCTGCACTATTTAACATTATCTGGTTACATTTGACAATATTTCACCTACGCTTTGAGCTGAGAATTAAAAGCACTGAACTTTATTTAGAAAATATGTAAACTAAAGTAGCAATAGCTTGTTAGCGTCAAGTCAATTTAATGCATGATGGACTTTTAATGAATTCTGTCTTCCACTATTAGGTACTTCAGGGCTCATTCACTGCGTTCCTGCTCTTAATCACTCTCTCTTGTCTGGGTGACCTTGGATAATTCTTGTATTTACATCTGTTTGGTAAATCAAGAAGAGACCCTGGAATCCAAGTTAAACTGAAAAAGGTGATCTTTTATAATATTGCACTCTATTTGTTTAAGAGAAATATATGAGCATGGTTCTTGTAAAATTCCTTCTGCCATATATAAATATATAGGATTATACTATTAGGCATGTGTTCCATTCCACCCACATATATTCTGATCAGGCAAAAGGCAGGAGCCCACCCAGAAATACCATCCTAATCACAAAGGTACACTAAAATGGTGTTATTGTATGCATTCCTGCAGTTGAAGTGGTTTGCTTCTGCTTCTGCTCTCTCCTTCGTGAATTTAAACTTTGCATTTTCTGCATTTCCTTCTTTACTTCAATCAAAGTGACGATTCTACACCCATCCATTATAATAAGGAGCCATGGAAAGGTCAAGCTTATCCCAGTACAATCAAAATCATATTATGTGATATCATCTACTTGTAATGTTTTTATTTTTATACTGTATTGAGGATGTGTTCTGTTCTGTTTATTGCATTGTATTGTATTGACACCCTTCTCTTTGACACCCACTGCACACCCAACCTACCTGGAAAGAGGTCTCTCTTTGAATTTCCTTTCCCAATGTTTCTTTAATTTTTTTCCTACAAGGGTTTTTTTTGGGAGTTTTTCCTTGTCTTCTTAGAGAGTCAAGGCTGGGGGATTGTCAAGAGGCAGGGCCTGTTAAAGCCCATCAGGGCACTTTTTGTGTGATTTTGGGCTATACAAAAAATAAATTGTATTGTAAATTGTAAGTGCAAGAAATTAAATGAACACCTCTACTTTGTAGGGAGCGGTCATCCACTATATAATAAAACACTAAGGTCTGTGTCCAGTCCATCTAAACAATATGATTGGTCAGTTTGGCTTTAGTGTGATTGGTCAGTTTGGATTTGGTGACATAATGAAATGGGAAGTGTGAGTGTGAGATGCATAAGGAGGAGTAAAGGCAATGGAGGCAGGAGGAGGAGTCAAAAGTATAGAACCAGACAGGAAGTGAGAAAGGTGCATTGAAAACAGTAACAGAGTCTGAGAAACAGGCTTTATGGCAATGCACTTGAGAAATGGAGACATTCACACATGCAAATACAGAGGAAAGGCACTGAATGTACACGTAGGGCAAAAGATTGCAGATATTTTTTTAATTATTCTGTTATGTGATTGGGACAAGTACCTTGGCTAGTTTTATTAATAACTAGCAAAATACCCACGCCTCGCAGCGGCGAAGTACTGCCTTAAAATATTTATTAAGAAGAAAATTAAACCTTTTTAAACTGAGGGAAAATATACCAATAATTATTTGTTAAGGATCTCTTTGTATACCACATTGTGAGTTCGGCCTTCCAGTTGTAATATTGTAGCGGTCAATAGCCGCTAAGATTCACACCGTTGATGAGTCGGTGATTTATTTATTTTACTGGAGGATTACCAGGGACAACCCCAGCCTTGGAATGACACACACACACACTACAGAGACAAAAAAAAAGAACACACAGGGAGTTTAAACGATAAAAGGTATAATGAAATTAAATTATGTAAATGAAAACAATAATACCACCCCTGACTCCTTTGGAAATATTACATTTAACATATAACACAACAGACACACAGCAAAATCCATGGAAACCCAAACCGGATGAAATGAGAAGTGGTGCAGTTAAGTCCCGCGATCTGTATGATGAAAGGGAATGGAAAACACAGTCCTACCGGTAGTTGCTGTAAGCATGACGACAGATGGATGGTTCAGGAGCGCTCCTTCTTCTGGGAAAGCCAATAAATCCACACACAGTCCCCATTAGACAGTAGACAGGTAGACAGACGATCCAGACAATACAATCCAGGACACAATGATGATAAATGATGCTAAATGGCAGAATTAACGGCAAGCAGTCCAGCAGATATACATAACACACCAAACAAACAAAACAAAAGAAAAACTTTTTCTCTCTTTGACACCTGCCCTCCTTTTAAACCCCTCTGGCCACCTTTAACCCCAACAACCGCTGCAAGGACTGCTGGGAGATGCAGTTCTAACTATTAGTAGCATTGCTACAATATGACCAACTGTGCGCTGAGCTTACTCTTGAGCATGCAACGTACAGTTGGCCATGTGAACAGTAATCTTGTTTCAAATCTCACAGCTTGGATTGCTGCTGTCATAATCGGTTTGAGTTTCATGGTTTGTTTCAATTACGACAGTATTTGTAGGACTTGTGTTGAAGAGACATTCGGCATCTGTCAAGCGTTGTAAGTATACAACCAGTTTCATCGATAACTTTACATCCAGCTTTTGAGAGTTTAAACATTCATAAACATCAAAGTGTCCACTACTGAAATCGTCACCTGTCAATCTAAGATGTTTAAGAGGCATTGGCAGTTGTCGAAAGGTGTAAAATATTTGGCCATTTTGGTACACTTGAAAGCGACAACTGAACAATTCACCGGCAGCCATCAACTGACATGCAGATGCATAGGTGAATGGTTTAAGCATTTCACTCTTATAGTACTCCTGTGTAGTATAATTATCTCCTGTACCGTCATCAATCCACACCTTGAACCTGTCCCAGTCATTCAATACATAAGACACAATGTTCCTCCGGATATCAAGAGTGAGCCTGATATGGCCATGCAATATGTAACAAAGAGAACGGAAAAGGCAGTTGCCATCTCCGGGCATGGAAACCACTCGGTAAGTGACAGTTCTTTGATCGATGGTGATCACCTCGATAGACATGTTAATGGGGGTACGGTTGGAATGATAAAGGAAATGGGTACCTGAACAATGTAAAGTAAGTCTAAAATACTTACACAATAACTATAATCGTAATAAATGAACAATAAAACAGCGGAGAAGCTTTGGATTAAATAAAATGGCTGTAGTTATCAGCAGGGAGACGTGAATCCCGTGGAGAAGCAAGGAAGGGAAAGTAGAGACCGGAGCGACGGACGGCCTTATATAGGCAGGCAGCCAACAACGTGGGAGGCGTTGGGATGGGGGATCCAACGCCGCCTCACACGGTGACGGAGCTGCAGGCTATGGACGTATATATGTACGTAAGTAGGATTCAGTTAGCGTTGGGAACCCGCGTACCAAATTTCTTGAAGATGGACCCATAAGTAACAAAGACCGGTGAAAAGTTCAATATAGCGGCCGACAGTGGCATCATGCCACCGAAATAAGTACCAAATTTCAGCCTTCTACCTACACGGGAAGTTGGAGAATTAGTGACGTTGGAAATTTCAATATGGCGGCTGACAGTGGCGTCATACCACTGAAATAAGTATGTACATTGGTTTCGGTTAGCGCAGGGAAGCCGCCTACCAAATTTCGAGAAGATGGGGCCATAAATAAGAAAGTTCAACATGGTGGACATTGTTGACCATTATCGACCGTTATGACCGTTACGTGTAGAATTTCGAAATGAAACCTGCTTAACTTTTGTAAGTAAGCTGTAAAGAATAAGCCTGCCAAATTTCAGCCTTTTACCTACACGGGAAGCTGGAGAATTAGTGATGAGTGAGTGAGCGAGTGAGTGAGTGAGTGAGTGAGTGAGTGAGTGAGTGAGTGAGTGAGTGAGTGAGTGAGTGAGGACTTTGCCTTTTATTAGTATAGATTTATAAATTCAGGATAACCAATCAGACTCACATGAATGTCTTTGATGTACTTCGATAAAATCACAACAGACAGAAATATCTGCACACAATGACTATGCAAAGATCTGAGCACTCACCTCCAAATTTCTGAGGCAGCAGTAACAACTAAAGCATCACAGTGCTATTCATATTATATTATATTATATTACTGCTGCTGCCGTGCCATGTGATCTGCATCTTGTGCGGCGTTTCAAACATTTAAAAGCCTGTACAGCAGCTGCCCTTCTCTTTGTCTTTTATTTCCGGCCCCGGGTGTAGTTAAATCTCTTGGTATGCCTTTGGGATTATCAATATATGGGTGTGCAGGGACCATGCTTTCATTACAATAAACTTTCATTGCACACTAGTAAGTTAAAGAAAAACATCTGTTAATACTATCTTACAGACAGACCTCATTATGTGCGCCTCAGGAACTGCAGGTCTGACATTGTGGTCAGCAGCACAGGATTGGCTCAGGGGACTGTGCTTTCTCCGGTCCTGTTCAGCCATTATACATGGGATTTCCAATACAACTCGGAGTCCTGCCACGTGCAAAAGTTCGCTGACGACATTGCTATTGTGGTCTGCATGAGGAGTGGACAGGAGAAGGAGTATAGGAACTTAATCAAGGACTTTTTTAAATGGTGCGACTCAAACCACTTACACCTGAACACCAGAAAAACCAAGGCGCTGGTGGTGGATTTTAGGAGGCGCAGGCCCCTCATGGACCCTGTGATCATCAGAGGTGACTGTGTGCAGAGGGTGAAGACCTATAAATACCTGGGAGTGCAGCTAGATGATAAATTGGACTGGACTGCCAATACTGATGCTCTGTGTAAGAAAGGTCAGAGCTGACTATACTTCCTTAGAAGAGTGGTGTCCTTCAACATCTGCAATAAGATGCTACAAGTGTTCTATCAGACAGTTGTAGTGAGCAACACCTTCTACACAGTGGTGTGCTGGGGAGGCAGCATAAAGAAGAGGGATGCCTGGACAAACTGGTGAGGAAGGCAGGCTTTATTGTAGGCACAAAGCTGGACAGTTTGACATCCGTTGCAGAGCGACAGGCGCTGAGCAGGCTCCTATCAATCATGGAGAATCCACTGAATCCACTAAACAGTATCATCACCAGACAGACAGAAGAGCAGCTTCAGAAACAGACTTCTGTCACTGTCCTGCTCCCCTAACAGAGTGAGGAGATTGTTCCTCTCCCACACTATGTGACTCTTCAATTCCACCCGGGGGGGTAAATATTATATATATTATACAAAATTATTGTCTGTCTGTTATACTTTCATTGTTATCAATCTTTAATTTTATATTGTTTTTATCTGTATGCTGCTGCTGGAGTATGTGAATTTCCCCTTGGGATTAATAAAGTATCTATCTATCTATCTATCTATTTTGTATGAAAACTGGATGTGCCAGCACACTTTTGAAGACCCTCTCCTTTGTATTTTCCGGGTTCCTTTAACCCGTTTTTATTAGATTTGTTAGAATCGTGTGTTAGTTGCTGCTCCCTTTTTCGTGTGACTTTAAAATTAGGACGAGTTGCACTTATATAACTTTTATACCAGCCTTGCCTCGCAGCATTGCCTGAGTAGTCATTTTCCCTGCTGAATCACTATGGCATTTTGCTTTTGCAAAACCAGTAAAAGCTTTGAATTTTACCTCTCTTTGTAAGAGGGGCTACATGAAAAATGTCGAGCAGCAGCAGGTAATTGTTTTTAATCATACGGCTCACTAGGATATGCACTTCATATTGAACTAACCATTTGATTACTAAAGATGGAATTTTAGGGAAAGCTCAGCATGACTAAGAGCCTGCTTCATTTTTTGTTAAATGTCAATGTCAATTAATTCAGTTTGTGTTGTCTGTAGTAACCAAGATACAAGAGCATTATATATATAAGGCAACACCGTCATTTTAAAAGCTTCTCCCATTATTTGGTCCTTGTGAAATGTACTACTTTGTGAGCTGTGTGTGAGTCATAGATTTTAAAGATGTTTAAGCCATCCATTTACTTCCTAATCAGTAACTAACAGGCTTTCCTGTCAGAATGTGATGGACAAGCGGCAGATGAAGCTCCTTTCAACTGTTCACACAGATCAACATGGTCTTTTTTCACAGAACGGTGAATGCATCCATGTTATGTGGGTTACAGAATAGGCCAATAAGCCTTTCAAATATAACAAACTTTGCTATTCAAGTTAGAAAAACAAGTAATAACATTATGGCAATTTTTTTTTGCTATTGATGATCATTCATTGACATTACTAAATTTACAATTCATTTTGTTAAGTAAGCAGCTCCTTATTCTTTATTAAGTATCAACATGAACATGCCTATGCTTCAGTGGACTGTTTAGGGGGTACAACTTGCAATGATCTGTGCAATGAACTGTGGCTTTTACAATATACCATGTAGAAAGTGGGCAAACATCATAAAACAGGGGACTTTAAATGCTATCACATAGTCCTGTGTGAGAAACATAGATGGAAGCACCTTGGGCATCAACAATTATTAAATGCTTCATTCACAACAGTTGCCAAGAACATTTAAAGAACCAAACAGCATTTACTTAACTAGAGCTTTGGGGCGGCACGGTGGCGAAAGCATGCCTCGAGTTAGGGGACCGGGTTCGGGGTCCTCCCTCAAGTTTGCATGTTCTCCCGTGTCTGCGTGGGTTTCCTCCGGGCGCTCTGGTTTCCTCCCACAATCCAAAGACATGCAGGTTAGGTGGATTGGCGATTCTAAATTGGCCCTAGTGTGTGCTTGGTGTGTGGGTGTGTTTGTGTGTGTCCTGCGGTGGGTTGGCACCCTGCCCTGGATTGGTTCCTGCCTTGTGCCCTGTGTTGGCTGGGATTGGCTCCAGCAGACCCCGTGACCCTGTGTTCGATTCAGCGGGTTAGAAAATGGATGGATGGATGGAGCTTTGGGGCTAAAATCAAGTGGATGATACAAGCCGAAAAACACAGACTGATAAAATGTGCCATAATCATCAACATAACGGGCGGTTTCACATCATAACCTGCAGCAGACTCCATCAGAAGCAGCTCATGTGTTATATAGCGGCAGACAACGTAATCAGACTTTACTGCTGGAAGCAAAAAATCAAAATCTAAGGACTAAAGAAAACCAAAGATGCGTAAGTATGAACTAAAAATATAATCCTTAATGTTGTTTAATACAATCAAGCTAAGGTGATTTTGTTACCAATGCACGGTCAATTGGAATCTGTTAAATTCAGGTAATGGCTAGTAGTTGTGCAATAAAAGCCAAACAAATATGTTTAAGTTTGTCCTCTGTAGGATTGTGCTAATTTCTTTAAAATCAATAAATGCTAAGAAACATGAAATACAACTTAGGTGTCCATTGTTTTACATTCAAATTTAAATGCATTTTCCTTGTTTTGTGAAGTTATTGCTTATTTAGTTAGATGCATGCCATTTGAAAACTGTCTCCTGCATCTTTGGTGAATCCAGTGCAGAACAGGATTTATAGATTTTAATATTTTCATGTTTTTGTACTGATAGCTTAGATCTTCTTCTGCATTACTCATGTTGTGTAAAGTGCCTTCCATGATATTGACACATATGGGTGTGGACAGGTGGAAACTGGGACAGACAGAGAGATACTGTAGATAGATAGATAGATAGATAGATAGATAGATAGATAGATAGATAGATAGATAGATAGATAGATAGATAGATAGGATATTTTATTTTTTTATTTTTAAGAACAGACTTTATTGAAATAACCACAGGGATAAATAAAAACAATCACAATCCTAATTCCAAACCAACATTGTAATAAATAAGTAAAACAGAAACTACAAACTGTAACTTATTATCATCATACTTTCAAAGTACATAATTCACACACCACAATTCCTTAAGCTTTATTAAATTATTGAGCAATCCAATAATGTTCTCTTTTCACAAACATTTCTAAAAAAAGACAATAACTTCTTGGATCCCACCCCAGAATTCTTATTTTTATGGGTCTTCCATATTCCTAATTTTGCTTCTTCAATGAGGAAATTAATTAACTTTATTTTTCCCTGTTTTGTTTTGTGGTTTTCACTCCAAACACAAATACCATCCCATTATACATGACCTCTAGTCCTTCTGTCACTCTTTCAATTATACTAAAAAGGAGTGGAGACTTTCATGGTACATAAAAACATGAAAATCTGTTTCTCTTTGACCACAAAAAGGACAGCTGCCAGAAACCCCAGAATATATGATCAATAAGAAGGAGTTCTCCATTAATACCCCATACACCAGTGGTTTCTCAAACTGTCGGGTGGGCCCCCCTAGTGGAACACGAAGTAACAAAAAGGGTGGCGTGAAGATGTGAAAAAAAGAAAACAAGAATCAAATATATGAAAAATACATCTATTGAAACCAAAGCAAATGAACTTAAACTACATTCTGATACTAGAAAAATAAATATAGAGTTAGATAAATGTCGATAAAAGTTAAGTAGGTATAATAAAATATGCATCTATGATATATCATTAATTAAAGAAGAACAAATTGGTATTAGTGGGCTCCTTTCAAAAAAACAAGGGGGTGCGATTAAAACTGTTATGAAAACTCAGGTCGCAAATACTTAAAGGTTGAGAAATGCTGCCATACACTAAACTCATCTGCAGGTCTCCCACCTTACTGGCCAATGGTCGCTTGTACAATGACCTCCAGGCAGGATTCATTCCTTTGGGAACTCCAAACTTCTCTCTCCATGGCGTGTCATGTTTTAGTGTCCTCAGTTGTTCCAGGTGGTTCACCTTCACACATATCCTGTAGAGCTGCTTCCTTGTCAGTGAAGGCAAAGGCAAATCCTCTAGAGATTTCAAGGACAAAACAACATCAGCAGGAAATTCATTAAGAGTAGGAAAAGATGATTCCTCAGTAGGCTTCATCCATATGGAGAAAATTCTCTGTAGCAGTGTCAGGGATTCACTGTCCATAGTTGACTGTATCCAAGCCAGAAACTTCCCCATCATGCGTCCTGAGTGCACTCCTGTACCCCTGCTACCATTTCTGCACTTTTTCAAGTGTAACTATCCCAGTCAACGATGTCCTTAATTGTAGTTATCCTGTATATTATGAAATGATGAACAAACATTTCAGATAGTCCTGTAGCAGTGTTACAGTAGGATTATACAAGAAAGGTTCTTTCAGGATCCTTTTTATTGATAGCAGTTGCCATGCTGCCAGAAGGCTTTTATAAAACTCTTCTACATGTAAAGTCCTGGCTTTATCCAAATGACACAGTAGTAAACTTTTTCCAAGTGCCATTTGCCTAGCCTGTTTAAAGAAGAGCAAAGCCAAGTTCATCCATTGGCTCTGCTCTAAAGGGTTCAGCAGTTTCTGAAGGCAGAAAACAGCAGTCCTATTGTTACTATCAATAAGTCCTTGTCCTCCTTCATCTATTGGCAAGAATAAAGTACCCCTTCTCAGCCAATGAATACCACCCAGAAGCAATTAATAAGTGCTTCCTGTATTTGTTGAATAAGCAGAGGTGGAGGCTGCAGACAAATGTGTATGTGCCACAAACTGGAGGTTGCTGTTGATATATTGGATATATTGTTCATCTCTGAGATGTACTCCCAAATACAGGAAACCCTCATTGGACACTCCCTTTCAGTTGAGGAGGACTGTATCCATCCCAGTTCCCAATTAGTACTATGCTGGTTTTCCTCCAATTGTTTTTTGCAGATGACACTTTAGTATAATTTCTCAAACATTCTGTTAGTTTGTCTAAGTCATTCTGGCCTGTGATGATTACTGCAACTTTATCTACATAAGCAGCGACTTTAATAGGGTCCATATTGCAGTTGGGAATGGAGTCACCAGTCAGCACTTTTCTCAGCTGCACCGGAAAAGGATTCAAAGCTAGAGCATACAACGTTATGGACAATGAGCAGCCCTGTCTCACTCCTAACACTGAAAGACACACGTAAGCCACCACTGACCTTTATGATACCAGAAATGTCACTAAAGTAACTGAATATATTTAATAAATGATTCCCCAAACCCGAAGGCATTCATGGTATTCCATAAATACAATGACTGACCGTTTCAAATGTGTTGTCCTAGTCCATAATAATAAAACCAGTCCAAAAATTAAACAGTTTTATAGCAGCCAAAATGTCCCAAATTAAAAAAAAAAATATTAAAAATTGACCTGCCAGGCACGCAGTAATTTTGACTGGGATGCACCACTTTCCCTAGGACTCGAATTATTCTATTACCTCAGGCTTTGGAGAGGATTTTATAGTCGACACATAAGAGAGACACTGGCCACCAGTTCTTAATGAGACATAGATCTCCCTTCTTTGGAAGAAATGTTATCACAGATTTTTTGGCACCTTTGAGGTAACATACTAGTTTTAATATTGCACCTGAATAATTCTAGTAAGACCAGGCCAATGACATCTCCGAACTCCTTATAAAATTCAACTGGAATGCCATCAATTCCTGGAACCTTCCTGGGTGTTCTTATACAATGTAAGATTTTACTATGTGAGTTATTTTTCTCCAGCCTAAAAAAGTACTGTATTGGTTTTGATGGTCTTCATTAAATGCTGAAAGCGTGCTCTCACTAAAGCCCCCTGAGCTCTTGTCTCTAGCAGGTTGGACAGCTCCATTTTTGCAGTTTTCAGGCTCACCTGGAGCTGCTCACTTGGACCATTCTCTAACAATTGCTAAATTTCTGCTATCTTGCTTTCTAATGCTGCCATTTCTGACAGCAATATTTTGTTGACATTTCTGGTATATTGCTGACACAAGGACCAAATGTGACCCTTCCCAAACTTCCACCACTGTTGTAAACTGGTGAATTCCTTCTTTTTAGCCATCCAACCTTGGCAGAAAGGAATAAATATCTCTTTAAAATTCTGACTTTTAAGAAGGAGTGTATTGAAGTGCTAATATGGACTACGGGGTCTATTTGTGTTAAAAAGTAGTGAACAAAATCCCAGACTATGATCAGAGAAGCCTGTGAGTATGATGGAATATACCGTAAATAAACCTAAAAGGTGCTTAGAAATATAAATTCCAATCAAGTCTGGCCATTGAGAACGTGTCTCCACTTATCCTCCCGCACGTGTATTGCCTATGGGCTCCATTTTTAAACATCCATACATCCTTTAGCGTAGACTCTTTAATTATCTTGGTCAAAGCTTGTGCTGAGCAAGGATACAGCTACAGTCCATTATTCCTGGGTGTCAATTGTACAATCAAGATCACCCGTTAACAATACTACCTCCTCGGGGTTACAGTGATAAGAAATCCACTATCATTTTAAAGAATTGAGCTTCTCCTCACCCTCGTTTGGGGCATACACATTAATGAAAGAGACACTTGTGCCTTGAAGTTTCACCTTCATTTCCCATACTCTTTCTTTCATCGGCTGATCAATACTGCAGATTTCTGATTGAAGACCTCTAAGAAATAAAATAGCCACTCCAGTACTGACATTTGTCCTGTTACTAAAGAAAATGCCCCCCTTCCAATCCCTGTTCCACTCACAATGATTTCTCTCGTCAGTGTGAGTTACCCATATAAATGTCTCTTCTCAGGACCTCTACCCCTGTTAATATTTATGATCCATGTTAACTGAATGTATACATGAAATTCATTATAAAACACAGGTTACCACCACAAAGACTGTGGCACAGATTTCACTGGGGACTTATCCATTAGGAGTTATTTAAGCTAGACTGCCTCCTTCCTTGATTCATGTGGTTTCAACTTGAGTTGCAGGTGCCAGTCGAAGACATGCTGTAATTACTTTTCCTCCTTCCTTTATTTTTTTTATTTTGTTACCCTTCTTTTCTGTTACGCTTAAAGAACCCTCAGTGTCACATATCCCATGAAACTACTGAAACTGTTTTACCCCTTCAATCGAGGCTTCTGTGTTTTCACACATGCAGGAACACTTACTAGCCCTTGATGCACTGAAGACATAATAGAGCAAGACTAACTAGGGTAGCTTGTGAAGAAAGGCTGAGTTGAGTCCTTAATGGACCCTGTACATGTATGAGGCAGCCCTGCCGAAATCATCCTCCACCTACGTGCTCTTGCTGGCAGAGTAGAAGATCACTTGCAGGATCTTTGATTTGGTGACAGGGTGTCATGGCTGGTGGGCTTGGGCTGATGGGTCTGTTTATGTCGTGTGACGTGTCCTATTCTTTTGTATTTTTGTTAATTTTGTAGAGCAACTCCTTTATTGACACATTCCTATTCTTTGATTTGGGTTCTGTGTCATTGAGAGATAAGGGCTGGAGGCCTGAATACCTTCCTACACCATGAGCCACAGAGGATGGTTGAGTCAGGACTGGGCTATGAAGCCTGATCCCAATTGTAAAGTACCGGGCACTTTCACCTGTGTCTTTATGAAAGATTTGATGAACTCACCAGATTATTGAAAAAGAGCATCGCTTTGCATTGGGTTTTGGATGGCAGAGACACATTAATTAAGAAGATGAGCAGTTTAAAGAAAAGTGCAACAAGTTGACAGATGAAGTATCAGGCGTGCTAATTGATAATGTTCTGGACATAGTAAATTCGTCTTTAGATACGGGGGTCTTCCCAGACTGTTTTAAGACTGCTGCAGTCCCTTCTTAAGAAACATAATCTTGACCCCTCGGCTCTTGAAAATTTTAGACCCATCTCTAACCTGCCTTTCTTAAGTAAAGTTCTGGAGAAGGTAGCCATTATGCAGTTAAATGACCATCTTAATAAACATGCTATTCTTGATAAATTTCAGTCGGGTTTTAGAACAAATCACAGCAAAGAAACTGCACTCATTAAAGTAGTAAATGATTTGCGAGTGAACGCAGACAGAGGCCATTTATCTGTTCTCATCCTCTTAGATCTGAGTGCTGCATTTGACACCATTGATCATAATATTCTTAGAAATCGCCTTAGTCAATGGGTGGGCCTCTCTGGCAGTGTCTTAAATTGGTTTGAATCCTACTTGACAGGGAGAAAATATTTTGTTAGTTGTGGTAATTACAACTCGAAGACACATGATATCCGATATGGTGTTCCACAAGGCTCTATCCTGGGTTCGCTGCTCTTCTCAATCTACATGCTTCCGTTAGGTCAGATTATCTCAGTTTACAACGTGAGCTACCACAGCTATGCTGATGACACACAGCTGTACTTATCAATAGCACCTGATGATCCCGATTCTCTTGATTCACTAACACAATGTCTTACTGGTATTTCTGAATGGATGAATAGTAACTTTCTCAAGTTAAATAAAGAGAAAACTGAAATCTTAGTGATTAGCAATAATGGATACAATGAGGCTATTAGAAATAAACTGGATACATTAGGATTAAAAGTCAAGACGGAGGTAAAAAGCTTAGGGGTGATTGTTGACTGTAATCTGAATTTTAAATCACATATTAATCAGATCATTAGGACAGCATTTTTTCACTTAAGAAACATAAGTAAAGTTAGACCGCTTATATCACTGAAAGATGCTGAGAAATTAGTTCACGCATTTGTTTTCAGTCGACTAGATTACTGTAACGCACTCCTCTCTGGACTACCCAAAAAAGACATAAATCATTTGCAACGAGTGCAGAATGCAGCTGCTAGAATCCTAACTAGGAAAAGAAAATCTGAACACATTACTCCAGTTTTAATGTCACTACACTGGTTACCTGTGTCATTCAGGATTGACTTTAAAATTCTGCTTATGGTTTATAAAGCCTTAAATAATCTCTCCCCATTTTATATTCGGAATGTCTGACACCTTATATTCCAAACCTCAGATCTTCAAATGAGTGTCTCCTTAGAATTCCAAAAGCTAAACTTAAAAGAAGTGGTGAGGCGGCCTTCTGCTGTTATACACCTAAAATCTGGAATAGCCTGCCAATAGGAATTCGCCAGGCTGATACAGTAGAGCAGTTTAAAACACTGCTGAAAACACATTATTTTAACATGGCCTTTTTATAACTTCAATTTAACTTAATTTAACTTAATCCTGATACTCTGTATGTTCAATTTCCTCATAATAACTACTCATGGTGGCTCTAAAATCCGTACTGACCCCTACTCTCTTTTTCGTTTTCTTTTTCCGGTTTCTTTGTGGTGGTGGCCTGCGCCACCTCCACCTACTCAAAGCTTCATGATGCTCCAACAATGATGGATGGATTAAAAGGCAGAAGTCTACATGACCATCATCATCAAGCCCTTCCGTGAGAACCCTAAATCCAAAGAGGACTGTTTCATTTATGTTAGGTAGAATGCCCAGAGGGGACTGGGCGGTCTCATGGTCTGGAATCCCTACAGATTTTATTTTTTCTCCAGCCGTCTGGAGATTTTTTTGTTTTTTGTCCCCTAGCCATTGGACCTTACTCTTATTCGATGTTAATTAATGTTGATTTATTTTGTTTTCTTATTGTGTCTTTTATTTTTCTATTCTTTATTATGTAAAGCACTTTGAGCTACTGTTTGTATGAAAATGTGCTATATAAATAAATTTTGTTGTTGTTGTTATTGATTGAACCCGAATCATTTGATTGAAACCGCAGTAGCAATCTGATGCACCATTCGTCAGTGCAGCTGCATATGCCAGTCTTTGTTTTATTGGGCTTTTTCAGATGTTTGATACCAAAAGAGGCTAAGCATGGGAGGACTGGATTTTCACAGTGGCCTGGAGTGCATGATTACTACACACTTAAAGCTCATGTTACATTTCTTCTTGAGTCCCTTTCTCTGCAGGTATTTTAAAGCTATTTTAAAGCAAAATATTCAAAGGAGTCAAAACCTTGATGTCTTGTCGTCAACACAGGAGTTTGGGCTAACAAAAGAAGGCTAGACAACAATTGTAAAAATAGAAACAACAAAGCAACACTAATAATGGTCAAAGTAGCTTAGTAAAAGAGTAACAAATGCGACAAAAGAAAGTTAAATGATGAGCACTCTGTGAGCAGAGCATGACACAAAACAGAGCTCCTACATGACTGACTTACTCCAAACATACAGACAGTCAGAAGCCCAATTTTGTTTTCAGTTATTTCACTGCCTTTGCACCATGGATGGCTTTTACTTTTTCCACTTATTTTTGTTTGAAGTAAACAGGGACAACCAAGTTTGGCACCCCAACATTTACTGAATAGGAGTTGTGATTCTTCACTCGAGCACAGGACATTTCACTAACAAAGGCCTCTGATGCAGGGCTGTCATAGCAGGCTCTTCCAATGGGCTGCACATAACATCTTTATTTTCGGCCTGCAGGATTTTTGCTTCATTTGCACAGATAATTTTTTTTTATAAATAGTTATGGATTGCTTGGCAATTGACATTAATTTCACCACCATTATGTCACAGCAACATTTAGAATAATGTAAAAAGAAAGGCAGTATGGAGTTCCTGAAGTATCAATAAATAAGGCACTTGATACACTTTCCCATTCTAATGGATATCAGATCAGAGCATCTTGGATTGCAAATTGAAGTAACTGAAGGGAAAAGACTGCATTTAAAAGGCAGAGTCAAGACTCCTCAATGCATTACAGGCACTGGATCTACAATATATGCGACCTCTGTCCAGGTAACGTACCTTAAAGACAATTAAACAGCCTTGCATGAAATGTAATTTCACTCATTGAGGATGCCAAATGTTTAATATTAAATCGAGATGTGCTTTGACACACTCTGCTTGACAAGGTGCCAGGATGAGCAGAAGAGAGTAGGCAAAATGAGGCCAGAAATCTTTTATGTTTAGGAATCTGGAACAGTGGGTAACCATATGTCAGAGGGCTGCGCTTTGAATGTTGTTGTGTGACTTGGAAGTAATATCTCTCGTTACATTAAACCAACAAAAAGGTTATTGGGAATGGTCAAGCCCCCAATAACAGTCCGGTTCCATATCAAGCCTCTCATATATGCACAGTGGGGCCCCACGCTCTGTTATGCACATGGGGCAGAATTTGAGAAACGAGGGGTACCTGGGGCCTCATGTATAAACGGTGTGTACACCCAAAAATGTTGTGTACAGCCCTTTTTTACGCTGTCTTTGAGATGCATGAAAACTAAACTTGGAGTAAAGTCACACATATTTTCATGCCACCCTAACCCTATACGTATGCAGGTGTCCACTCGGTTTTGCAAACTGGCAGCACATAGTGTCAAAACAGTGATACAGTTCCTGTGTGGTTTCCCTTTCTTTTTTAGATTCACAACCCTGACGTGGCTTTATCAAATACATTGAAATGAACTGTATATTGTTTATAAATTTAGGGCATCTGATTGTAACCAACCTGTAACAATATAATGGTCCATGGAATGGCCAAACTATTCCAAATACCATAGCTGCTTTAGTGTTTTTACTGTCACTGCACCACTCAGAGTATTTCAACCCACTGTAACTGAGTGTAGAATCACAGTTGCACAGCAGCTGATCAGAAAGCTCTATGGTGGGCTGTGTTGAGAGCACAGATAATAAGCGGGATACAGCATCTAGCCCTGGAGAACATTTATAGCACATGCCACCTCAGGCATGCACACAGTCTCCCATTCGGCTAACGCTTCAGAGCCTTTCCTGCATGAATCTCGAGGTTCAGAAACAGTTTCATCCGAAGAGTAATAAACGCACTCAATCAGTACATCAAGTGCTCCTTATAGAACTGTCTGTACTTAGAATTACAATTGCCTCACTACAGACATGCACTACAGTTATAATATTGCACCTTAGCCACATTATGAACCATTTGCATTATCTGCACTATATGCACATGTATATTGTACTTATGCTTTTATATTGTATATTTTTCATTTGTTTTTTTATCGTATTTTTATTATTACAGTAGACCCCCTCAAAGTCGCGGTTCAGAGTTTGCAGCCTCAGTCATTCGCAGATTTTTCCTTAGAACCTGACTAATAATTGTTAGCAGAAACGGCAAATATCCTCCACAATTTTTATGGCTTTTTTCGTGGCAATACTATACTGTAGAGAGAACAGGAAGCAACTGCAGCTTGGGATGGTGAAAGTAGCCAATAGAATTTGAAACTGCAACTCCCAGCAGTCCCTGCAGTGGCTCTGATTTGTCTTCTGCTGAGGGTGCTGGGGCTGTTTAGGTCAAAGGATGTAAGCGTGGCCTTTAAAAAGGGGGTCAGTGACCATAACCAAAAAAAAATTTTTGTAAATTGTGTTTCAAGTTCCTGTCTGTTTGCCTTCTGTAGGTTTACCTGTACTTATTCATTTTGTCCTTGGTCGTTTCATGCGTTTGGATTGTCTGCTTGTGTACATGAGGACTATAAGTGGATTCATGGCCATCCTGCAAAGAAAGGAGCGCTCCTGAACCCGTCCACCTGTCTTCACTATTTCAGGAACTACCAGTAGGACTATCTGTACATTCCCATTCAACGTGCGGATCTCTGGACTATCTATTTTCATCATTACATTTCATCTGTTGCCATTTTTCATGAACTTTTTCATGATTTACTGTGTGTGTTTTGTTTGTGCTTTGTTGTATTTAATATGTAATTGCCTTAAGGGGAACAGGGGGGTATCGTTGTTTTCTTATTTAATTTGTTTTCATTAATTCTTTATTTGCTGTTTGATTACCGGTTTGCTTTGTTTTTGTCTCTGTTTGTGAGTGTGCGTGGGTCGGGTCAATGCTGGGTGCAGCACTGGAATCTCCACCATAAAAATAAATAAATCACCCTCTTCTCAATGGTGTGAATCTTAGTGGCAGCCCCTAGTGAGCAGGGGGGCTGAACGCACCCCTAGAAGACACAGACGCTCCTCAAAAAACACTCTTAAAAGATGCTGATAGATTATCTACACATTGCTCCCTTACTTGCTGGGCTTACTTCTCGCGCAACGCTACGTTTACTTAAAAGCATGAACAGCACCTGTCCTTTTTGGCTGATTGCTTTGTTTCTCTCTCCTCCCCCAGACATTCTCTACTCCTGTTGGGGGCATACTGAGCTCCTTTTATTTCTGAAAGAGACATGTTTGTTTGAAGTGTTTGAATAAAGTTCCCCTCTCTACAATCTCCTGTGTTTCTATGCAATTCTGTGGCCCAAGCGTGACACCCTGCAGTACTGCAGCCTCACTATCCCTGGGATTGAGCCGCTGCACTAAGACTAGCCTGCAAGCATCAGCACTTACCTCTGTGTGATTGCATGCAGCCAGTTCTAACGCAGTTGGCTCAGTGATTCACCCATAGAGTTTCATCCGTGGCGTCAGTTGTTGTTCCAGTAGTGTTTAAAATAATTTGTACAGTTCATTAGAAGTGTGTAAAATGATCAGTGTTGCAGTAATTGTGATGCTCTTTGCATGAATAAAATGTGTTCCATTAAAACTTCACTTTTTCTTTATGAATTGTGATGTTTATTTAGTAGTAGTAGTAGTAGTAGTAATTTATTTATATAGCGCCCATCACAGACAAAAGGTCACAGAGCGCTGAACAGCAAATACAGAACAAATACAAACAGTTGAAACAAAAGCATAAACAAAACCAATAAAAACAATAAATAAACAAACTGGAACTATTCAGCACTGATTAAAAGCTTGCTTAAAAAGAAATGTTTTTAGTTGTTTTTTAAAGGAATCAACAGACTCCACCCAGACCACAAGGCAGGCTATTCCACAGTTTTGGTGCCACAGACTGAAAGGCATGATCCCCACAGGTTTTTAGCCGAGTGCATAGGATAATGAGAAGACCCTGTTGCCCAGATCTTAGAGTCCGGCAAGCTGTATGGTGTTGGAGCAGGCTGGTTAGGTACTCAGGAGCTTGTCCATGCAAAGCTCTGAAAGTAAGTACCAAAACATTACAATGAATTCTATAAAACACTGGGAGCCAGTGCAGTGTGTACAGAATTGGAGTGATATGATCATTCCGGCTAGCATGAGTTAGGATCCTGGCAGCTGCATTTTAAACTAACTGAAGGTGTGAGAGAGAGGACTTGCTCAGACCTGTAAAGAGAGCATTACAGTAATCAATTCGTGAAGACTTAAAGTTCACTTAAAGTGCAGCAAAAAAGTATTTGGCGTCCAGGGATGCATTAACCCCCAAGTATGTGGCAGTTTAAGGGTTAAAGCCCCAAGATCCCACTGAAACGAGCTGCACTGTCTAAGGCTTCTGGCAATGAAAACGCGCTTGCATGAATTATAGTACATATAATGGTAACATCAGTATTTTACATTCTAGCACTACGGGAGACACAGCAGGACAGTATACAGGTTTACCTTTACATTCTTTATTTTTAGGTAACATACGAAGCTGAGCTTGAAATTAAACTAAAGTGTTTTGGGGGCATATTTAGGGCTTAAACTATGAAAATAGTCATTTTTTAACCACATCCAAAATTTGTGTTTTTTCACAATTCGCGGGTGCTCTATGAACGTAACCCCCACCAATTTTTTTGGGGTGTACTGTATTAATATTTTATCATTTTATAGGAAAATAAGTTTATTGAGGATTTGCATATTGAATCTCATTGTACCCTACAATAACAATAAAGGAATTCAATTCAATTCAATAGAAGAGAGCACATATTAAGAGATGATGACGACTGGCTTCTAAGTCCATTTAGATTTCCAACAGCTATCTTCTTGGAGCTTCTTGTAAGATGAAATGCATTACAGTATGTATGTTACATTATACAGATAAATTTTAACTTAATTTTAATAATGTATACTGTTAATAATTAAATGTGTGGGCATGGTGGCACAGCGGTAGTGATGAGCTGGATCCCTGTCCAGGGACTGGTCCTGCCTCGCACTGTATGCTTGCTAGGACTGTCGCGACCCTGGATGGATAGATGGATGGAATAATTAAACATGTTTTGAAGAATCAGGATTCTAAGCTTACAGATAGTCTGGCATTTATTAAAGAGCTCATTGTGTGGCAATTTGTTACGTGAAAAAAGAAAAGGAAGGACAGGAATTGGGGGTTGGTACATTTGAAAGAGACAGTACTGCTGAATTAAATTATTTCATTGAGGGTCAAGCACGTCTCAGCATGTATCTTGCGGGAGGCAGGAACAATCTCTGGACGGGGCACCAGCTCATCGCCACCGTGCCCCCATGTTTAATACATGCTTTGATTCATCCCATTGTGAAAATGATATCAAGTATACATGTTAGTATTTAAATTGTTCCAAGAGCTGTAATATCATGAATGTGTCCTGTCGCTGTAAGAGTAAGAGGAAGCCTGTTTAAGAAGCACGTAGTGATTCACACACATAGAGCACATAGAAGAACACATACAATACGAAGCATTTAATGTGCTACTTTAGTTACAATGGAATCTGAGAAACTCTAGCAAATTTAATATTGATTTTAAGATTATGTTAACAATATTCTACTTTAATGACAAAATAAATGAGATTAAAGTGGACATTTCAACCGGTTTTTTCACTCCGTCCCTATTTTTTTTTCTTTTCTCTGTACCCTAATATGCTTCCGTATGACACTCAGACTTGTCTTTTCACGTTGACTTTCATATCTGACCACCACTTCTTTATTTCGGCACTGTGCAACTTTCTGAACTTGAACTTCCAACTTTCTCCTCCACTCTGTACAGTATCACTCAATCAAGTTTGCACATGCCTTTGCCATTGTCGTTTAACCAAACACTGAACGGGGAAGGTGATATTTATATTGATTTGCATATTAAAATATGCAAAATTCTGGGAGGTGTTGGGGTGGAATGGCAGGCGAATGCACATGCGTTACTTTTCATGCTCACCGGAAATTATGGGCCGTAAGTGCATGGAAGTTGACTTATGCACAGTTTGGTTCATTTGAATATTTTTGTGCATACGCACATTTCCACTTTTGTCTGTACTCCATGTTTTAGTGTGAGTTCTACGCAACTCGTTATGTATAAGGCCCCTTGTCTTTAAATATGTACTCTGGCTCAAGATACCTGGGGCTGCAAAAGGGAGGTCTTGGGACACCACTTTTGGACTTTCTGAGTGTATTACTTGGTCTGAAAATGGTTCTATGACTTGCCACAGAGGTTACCCTGGCATGTGGTATTACACTGACGAAGTATCAATGATCCTTTGAGGTTAGAGTCAAGGGGTGACTTGTGCAAAGGCTCAGTAGGAAGGGTGGTAGTTCAGCCATAGTTTTGGTTAGAGAGAATTAGAGTTTGTGAGGGGAAGCAGATATTGTTTGTGGCTTTTGTGGCACAGTATTTGGAATGGGCAGAATATCTAACCTGCCCCATCTTATAGACAGGGTCCTTAAACATGAATGGCTGGGCCCAACAAGGCCTCTGGGGTATACTTTTTGTTTGTTTCTTTATTTGTTAACTTAAATTCCCCCATTACATGGCCATCATATATTTGTTTAAAATAATGAATATTTTTTTATATACTTTGGACGTATTTTCATTTTTGATTAATAAGAAATTAACAGCAACATGACAGTGGTAAATTCTTTGCTTGAAACTTGTATTTGTAGTGCTTCATTTTTCATAAAGCAAAAACAACCATAATAAGTATAGTCAGTCAGTGCCCAACCCGCTATATCCTAACTACAGGGTCACGGGGGTCTGCTGGAGCCAATCCCAGCCAACACAGGATGCAAGGCAGGAAACAAACCCTGGGCAGGACACACACTTGGGACAATTTAGGGTCACCAATGCAACTAACCTGCATGTCTTTGGACTGTGGGAGGAAGCCCACACAGACATGGGGAGAACATGCAAACTCCACGCAGGAAGCGAACCCAGGTCTCCTTACTGTGAGGCTACAGCGCTACCACTGCGCCACCGTGCTGCCTGATAAGAACAGTATTACTCCTAATTGTTGATAGACTCTAAAGAGTGCTCTTAACTTTTTCAGGTAAGGAAAATAAAAGTTTTGAAGTAAGGTTGTAATACTCAAATAATCATGGCACTGGAGAATGGTGACATCTTGTATGTTCATTAGAGCATGTAAGTAAGAATTTCACTGTACCCTGGCAATAATGGCCCTATAACTGTGTATTCATTTGTGGTGATATGTACTCAAAAGAATCTCAAAAAGAGAAGGAAACTTTCAAAAGCCTGATCACAATGACCAAGCTTTTAAATTTGTTTTAAATGTGTTAATCAAGTAGAACTAAGCAAAGAAAACCAAAAAGGCCAAATAGCAAGATAAAGAAAACATTCAAAATCTAAAAAACAAAGAAAAAAGCCATTCATTATTTAATCAAAAAGAGTCAATATCTGAATTATGTTGAAAAACAAAAACCCAGCAAACAGTTCATTTTCAAAATAAAAGAGCACAACCCAAAGTCCCAATAGTCAAGCAAAGACAGGACATTAAGAATGTCTAAATCTTAAGATTTAAAATGAAAAAACCAAACAAATCAAAACAACAAGGTTGAACACTGCTAACTGGACAAAATCACAAAAGGGGGCAGAAGAGCAAAGTTAATGCTAAGTAATGCCACTGCACTGGAGCGGAGGCAGATGGTGCTTAATAAAGCACTCTGCCACTGCTATTAAGCCTAATGGGGGCACCCGAGGACAATTAAATAATCTGGGGTCTAGCAAGTAATGGAGTAGCAACATATTACAAAACGTTGAGAAGAATTAACTAAACTAACAAAGAAAATGAAAACTAAACAGTCAGTATGTAGTCATCAGAATAATACCTAAACAGAACAATAAAGAAAAAGTAAATAAAAACACACAGCACAACACCTCAGGGTGATAACTGAATGGAAACCAACAATTACTTGTATAGTAATGTAAAATATAAAATGAAAATGAGCTCTGCATTTCTAAACCTTTAATGATAAATAAAATAAAATGAGCACCAACATACCCAAAATATGCAAGACTCATATCTTGGCCAATTATGAAATATTCATCTGTTTTGATAATTAAACATAATAACAATAATAATAAAACATTCCTGCATTTTAACTTAATTGGCAGTAATAATCCGCCAAAATGAAAAGCGTGGTTTGAAAATATGTTTTCACAGCTTCGCCCAAATTCATTATGGGAATTGAGCGGCTTGTAATTTATGATACTCAGTAAAACAAAATAGCCAAAGAGGTACTTGGAAAAATTAAATCTTAGGAAATAATTTCAAAGGAATCATTAGTAGTACCAAAGCGGACAAAAAGAGGGAGATTCTTTCTTTTAAAATTCAAATTAAGCCCTTGATTTATTGTTGTTAAAGGTTTTTGTAAAATATAATTTTTAATACTTACGAACTCAAGAGAAATGGAATGGTGGAGAGTTAAGTGTGATTTTTATATTGTTAAAGATGATTCTGTATCCAAAAGAGTTTTCATCCATTTTCCAAACCTGCTTATCCACAGCAGAGGCCAGAGAAGTTGGAGTTTACCTCAGCAAGCATCGGGCACAAGGCAGGAACAATCCCTGGACAGGGTACCAGCCCCTTTGAAGGTGAACACACACACACACACACACACACACACTCACATGCCATTACTGCATTGCCAGTAAACCTAACCTGCATGTTTTTGGACTGTGGGAGGAAACCGGAACACCTTGAGGGAACTTGTGTCTGCGCAGTGAGAATGTGCAAACTTCATGTAGGGAGGACCCCGGTCTTAAACCCTGGTCTTCATGTTGTGCCACAGCAGTGTTAACACTGTGCCACCATGCCACCCTCAAAAGATGTTTTTATACTGCAAATTAACAGCCTGGGACTAAACTTCATTTCTGCCATTTAAACACTCTTGTAGTGATAAAACATACAACAGTTTAAATAACAGCTTTAAGAAATGGATAATGTATTATATGCTAAAGTATAACAAAAAGCAATTTCAAGTGTTATTAAATAAAAATATTTACTGTAAAACTCAATTTTTTGAATTAATCTCTAAATACTTCAAAATGAATTTAAATAATAAAATACAATAATTATAATTTAAGGTAACTCAGAAGCAAAAAAATATCCCAAATGTCAATTAATATTAAAGAAGAATCCTAGATCTATGCAAAATTATGCGCTTTAGATCAAAATGTAAAACTGAAAATGTTTACATGAAAAAACAAAAAGAAAAATGTAAAAATATTGGTTCATGAAAGACAAACAGGACTCAAACATATTAGTCAAGGGAATGGTAAAAAGCCAGTCTGATATTGAAATTAATGGATGGTTATCGGAAGACCCTCGTAATTATTATTATTTGTCAGGAAGATCTGCTTGAAGACCCTTTTCAAAAATTTTACTAAAGGCAGAAGTGTGATTTACTCTTTAACAAGGGCCTGATTAGAATATAGCTATGTAGACATGCAGAACACCCAGACTCCGTATGGACCAACAACAGTAGGAGGGATTCTACATGATCTCCAAGGCAGTAGCACTAATCAGCACGTCAACCCATTTTGGACAAATGGCAGATGCTGAGGAGGCAGCCAAAACAATTCAAAAAGACCTGGACAATCTTCAGGAATGGGCAAACACTTGGAGTATGTACTTTGAAGTTTAAAAGTGCTACACATGGGCAAAACAAAAGGCAATTATAAATACAAGATGGGGGACACTATCTTACAGGAAGCAATCTCTGAAAAGGTTTTAGGGACTAAAATGCACAAAAGTGACTAAAAAAGCAAAAAAATGTGAAGTTATATCGTACAAACTTCATAAAATAAAGTAAGGGATGTTATGCTTTGAATTTAAACTAGTCAGTCACAACATTAAAACCACTGACAGGTGAAGTGAATAACATTGATTATCTTGTTACAATGGCATCCATCAAGGGGTGAGATATATTAGGCAGCAAGTGAATAGTCAGTTATTGAAAGTGATTTATGGAAAGCAAGAAAAATGGGCAAGCATAAGGATCTGAGTGACTTTGACAAAGCCCAAATACCGATGACTGGATGACTGTGCCAGAGCATCTCCAAAACGGCAGATCTTGTGGCGAGTTCCCAGTATTCATTTGTTAGTGCCTACTAAAAGTGGTCCAAGGAAGGACAAGAACTGGCAAAAGAGTCAAGGGCTCATATTGCTCATTGATGTGTGTGTGGAGCGAAGGCTAGCCCATCTGGTCCAATCCCATAGAAGAGCTACTGTAACACAGGTTGCTGAAAAAACTTATTGTAGGCCCTGAGAGAGAGGCGTATGAACACACAGGGCATCACTGCATGGGGCTGCATAGCCACAGACCAATCTGAGTGCTCATACTGGACCCTGTCTTATAGGGGGTACGGGGGCATCAGAACTGGACCATGGAGCAATTGAAGGAGTAGCCTGGTCTGATGAATCACATTTTCTTTTAGATCGCGTGGTCAGGCGGGTGCATGTGCATTGTTTACTTAGACAAAAGACGGCAGAAGGATGCATTATGATAAGAAGGCATGTCGACAGAGACAGTGTGATGCTCTGGGCAATGTTCTGCTAGGAAATCTTGTGCCCTGGCATTCTAGTGCATGTTACTTTGATATGTACACCCTACCTACATCTCTTCATGGCAACAGTATTCCCTGATGGCTGTGGCATCTTTCAGCAGGATAATGCACCCAGTCACACTGCAAAAAATGTTTAGGAATAGTTTGAGGAACATGACAAAGAGTTCAAGGTGTTGACTTGGCCTCCAAATTTCTCAGATCTCAATCCAGTCGAACATCTGTGGGATGTTATGGGAAAACAAGTCCGATCCATTGAGGCCCTACCTCACAACCTATAGGACTTAAAAGATGTGGGTTAAGAACTTAGTGTCTGATACCAATAGATACCTTAGAGGTCTTGAGGAGTCCATGCCTCAATGGGTTAGAGCTGTTTCGGTAGCAGTGTTAGGTAGGTGTTTTTAACGTTGTGGCTGATCAGTGTATAATGCACTAGTGAGACCATATTTGGAGTATTGTGTGAACTTCTGGCCACCATGCTGCAAGTTAGACATAGCAGCACTTGAGGTTGTGCAGTGGAGAGCAACAAGGTGCATCCCAGGACATCCCAGGACTTAAAGGAATGGTGTAATCTGACAAATTTACAGAACTAAACCTATTTAGTCTCAAGCAGAGGAGACGGAGTGGGTACCTAATCCAGTTCTTCAAAACTCTCAAGAGCATTTATAAAGCAGAATAAGACCAACTAGCCAACCCGTGGCGTACCATACGCCGCATAATCAGGCCGGATTTTTAAGCACAGGGAGAAAATTAACATTTGAAAAATCGGTAATGTAATAAATCAGCAAGAAAAGCAACATTGTAACAATGCACGGAACGAACCAACACACAATCGTCCGTGACTGAAAACTGGCGGACCGTCATCGCTCATGTGCCCACCTCGAACTCGTCACCTGAGTCGTTGTCATCTTTGCACAGTCCAGATGCACCTGTGACTCAATTAGAATTTCCGTGTTCCTGCAGGAGCATCTAAGAAGACGCATGTTTGTCGCGGATGCGAATTGCTGTATGCAGCGTGTAAAACAGTTTACTATGTTGCACCCCGTCGTGCGTCGTAACCGAAAACTCAGTTTTTAAAGACTGCTTACTTCATTGTGTTTTAACCTCAGTTGTAAAGGATTGTTTTAAGGATCCCATGGGATACCCCTCGCAAACCGTTTTACACGCTGCATATGGCGATTCACTCCGCGAGAATCATGCCTCTATGAACAGTCAACATGGCTCAGAGGTGCCAGGAGTTGGTGGGCGTGGCTCCTTCCTGCGTGCGCCATAGGTGTCTTACTTGTCGGCGGCTCAGTGAATCCACGCCCCTTCTGGTGTGCGTTCCATGGTTGTCTTGCCTTAGTGAATTAAATATATACAGTAGATACTTCTAACTAAACAGTGAATCACGTACTCGAGGACACCAGCTGAATTAAATGGGAAGTAGAACTTTATAAAGGAAGCATGTCTTTCCTCTAAGGGTTCTGGGAATCTGGAACAAACTCCTCAGACATGTAGTTGAAGCAGAAAGATTCTGCTTCAACTACATGTCTGAGGAGTTTGTTCCAGATTTGCTAGTAGCCTTATGGACTGAACAGTTTCCTCTCGTTTGTCAGATTTCATATGATCTGAAGTAAAAGGCACACTGTGGAGAATAAACTTGAAAGGAAAATAAAAGTTTTTACATTAAATTACAAAGACCACTGTACATATTCTGTTATTAAGGAAAAGCGAAATGCTTGTATTTTTTAAAATGATGGCAGTTAAGGAAATATTTTGAGCAGACTTCATTGACGGATAGTAGTTACTTCCAGTATTATCAATTCTTCTGTTTCCCTGATGTGATAAAACTGGTTTTCCTGACAAGAATTCAGTCCAAATGTACTGCTGTTCTTGCGTTACCATAAAAATAGATTGTCCAGTCATGTGCTTAAAGCATAATTGAATTCTATCGATTGTTAGTCCCAATAAATGCTGCCTATCTTGTGGACCCAACTGAAATGAGTCCCCAGGGGATTTCAGGTAATTTTAATGAATGTTTTGAGCTGTGCTGCATTTGTTGTCTCTGAGAAAATCTCCAGAAATAATGTATACTGAAACATAAGTGCAAGTGTGATGTATTGACCACCTAATGTGTCAGACTGAAGAAACAGACGCAATAAATAGGATTGAGCTTTGCACCGATTCAATCTCAAGGCAAGTTAACCCAGTCAGGTTATAATTTCTGGTACGATGATAGGTATATGCTTACTACTGTGAAGAAGAAATAGATTTAATGAGTGAAACCAGAGAAATGATAAAATGAGGAAAGCCAAACATAATTTCTATGAAAAGCAGTAGCAGCAATAGGGTGTCAGTTTAAACACACTAAAATGTTGTTTCAATTTAAAGAGTCAATTTGAAAATTGCTATCCTGTAGTTTCTAATGCTTTGGAATTTTGAAGGGCTCCGTGTGCAGCTTTGTACGGATGAAATAACTCAGTCCAGCTCGAAGGCAGAAGTTGAAAACAATAATGCATTAAACATCTGGACTAAAGAATAAATTACCAAGGATATTAAAAATCACGTGTGCCCATGTGACACACAAATACTGGAAACAGTCTGGCCATAAACAGAAGTTAAAGGTGATAAGAAAATTACAAACTGACGTGTCCTTCCTTCATTAATTAAGGGATCCATGTTATGAGACTGGCACAATGGCACAGAAGGAAAGGTCTAGAGACCTGAGTTTACTTGCCTGTCCAATCACTGTCAGTGTGGAGTCCTCATGTTTTCTCCATGTTCGTCTGACATGTTTTGGGCAGTTACAGTACGTTTCCTCACATATCCTAAAGACTTGTGTGTTAGGCTAACTGTACTCATGAACTAAGAGAGTGTTTCCGCTCTGAGATGGACCATCTAGAAATACAATCTAGGTAATTGGAAAAGTGGATCCAGATAATGTATCAATGGATGAATGGATGTATTATGGGATTTTACTTGTTTATTAAAGAGCAAACCCTTTTTACAGTACTGCTGTAGCCTGGCTTGTTACCAGCTGTATTTCAGCTCAGGCAGGAACTCTGGGTAATCTGAAACCCACTCATCTGCTTTAGAGGAGGGTTAGCCAGGGCTGGAGTTAGCTGGCGTAATGACATGAAGAGAGCAGCACCAAGGTACGTGATGATCCTAGGATGCACAATGCCACACCGGTGCATGTGTCTATTTGTGTATTCAACTACTAAAAACTTGTTTTTACCCTGTTTATAATCTTCTTATACAATACGCTACCGTGGAAGTCTGTTTGTCTGTCTGGGATTTTAAATCATCTGTAGCTCTCAAACCGTTTGAACTATTGACCTGAAATTTGGTACACATATACTACGTAATGTCTACTATTCGTGTACAGGGTGATAATTGACCTCCAAAGTTATTCCTCTTTTTATTTTTATTTTATTGTAGAATCAACTCTCAGCAGGGGCCAGCAGGCCAGCCATGCGGCACATGTGTACAGGCGCCGTTCTCATTCTCTACCACCTTCACCGTCACTTCACCTACTTCTTCATATCTTAAATCATTCTTGAGGCAGACTGAAGACTTAAGTGCCAGCTTAATTGAAAAATTAAGGAGCACGTACTAAGTAATTGCAACACAAACACTAACTTAATCAGTTTTAACGCTAAAAGATGCAGACGAAAGAAGAGAAGAAGCAGGCCGATAGGGTGGAGAAAAGAAGAGCTGCTCAGGGAGCAGCAAGTGCATCAACCTCTGAGCAAACGAATGCTAAACATACTGAGAAAGAGTATGAAAACTAGGAATGCTCAAGTCAGTGCAGTGAGCCATTAATGGTAAATCATAAAACACAACACAAGAAAAGACACTCTGAAAATTGTTAAGTGCTTATTTTGATCTCTAATATCCATTTATTTATGAATGTCAGCCTGAACTAATTCTGTTTAAAACTGGATGCATTTTAAAGCCCATGTAAAGTGTTCTTATCTCTTCTGTTTAGTCCACTTCTGTGAAATTAACCAAGAAAAGACTTACCAACCAAGATGAATGACACAAAAACCTAAATTAAAACCAAGGGTGAGGTGGTATGGTTGTACTACCTCAGAGCTCCCGTGTTCTGGGTTTGACTTCAAGCCTAGGATTAATCTTGTATGTTCATTCCATGTTTGCATGGGGTTCTTATTGTGATTTTAAGTTGACCACTTGATGTGTGAGTGTGAAAGGTTATGGCCTGTGGAGCTCTAAGCAGGGTTGTCTCCATCCATCCTTTTTCAAACCTGCTAATCCTGAGCAGGGTTGTGGGAAAGCTGAAGCATATCCCAGCAAGCACTGGGCACACAGCAGGAACAATCCTAAACAGGGTGCTAATCCATCACAGGGTCAGCACACAGATCCATAAAAACACAGTACAGCCAATTCACCTAGCATGCAAAATCCACATAGAGAGCTCCTGGGAAATGAACCCCAGTCCCCTTAATGTGAGGAAGCTCTGTGCCACCATGCTCCTCAATATGTATACACTATAATGAAAATTATGAATTTTCTACAAAAGGTTATCAATTATGTTCCCCAGCTATCTAATTAAATAGGCAAACCAGGCTTTGAGTGCCACATGGCCTCAGGGTTTTTTGTAAAACGCTTTGTTCATTGCATTTCAATTAGTGCTGTTTAACTATACAGCTGTTTTTTATACAGGTTACAGTATGAAAGTGGCTCAAGATAAAAGAGACTCAGCTACTGCCATGGTTAATAATTAGTCAGAAAAAAGGAGATAACAGATAATCCTACACCCTCAATGCTGACATGATGGGGCACATATTGTACATTCATGCAATGGAGGATTTTTAAAAGAATTGAATGAGTAACATTTGAATCTAATACATCATTCTGTAATCATTACATGCACAAGGGTATATAAATCATTACAATTTAAAATAAGAGGTTTTCTTGACATGCTATATGTGAAAGGTAGTGGGAGAAAAGACAACTGGCCCTTATTTGACTGAGAACTTTTAACAGCCATTTTCAAATACCCTAGGAAACATATCTCTAATCAAAAAATCTTGTGGTGTTCTATTGTAATTTTGTTTTACACTCGTTAATTTAATTTTTGATTTATTTTTATTTATAACGCAACAGCATTTTGTTTCCTATATGATAACTTCAGCTGTATACATTACCAAATGTACCTGTGAAGTGTGTTTCATTTATTTTATTGTAGTTTAGTTTATTAATTTTTAACAAATTCATTAATTTGTTCATTACTCTGTTTTCAGAATTATGATAGATCCATGATTTCACCAGGAGAGAAAGTAAAAAGTATCCTATGGTAGGTCGAACTAATATTGGTCATCAAGGGCCAAAGAAGATCTAGAAATCACTACAAGAAAGATGCACCACACAACTAAACCACATTCTTCAGACGAAGTCAGACTAGAATAACTAATGTGATTCAGGGTATTACTGCAAATCAGCTGCAAAATGTATTTGTAGAACTTTAGAATTGCATCACAATTTGTAGATGTAATGATGGTGGACAAATATGAAAATTAACAATCTCAAGAATATGAGGACCGAGGTGTCACCCTTGCTACAAAGAGCTACTGAAATGCTGGAGCATTTAAAAGTGCCGTATGTTGAGGATGCTATGAAAATGTCAAGTGTCTTTGAGTGGCATAAGAAGATTCAAAGAGGGGCAAGAAGATGTGAATGACAACATCAGAAGTGCATTATCCTTCATGATAATTCCCCAATCCATGATGCGCTATATTTGCGACTTTCTGGCTAAGAAATCAGTTACCAAATTGGATCATCCCATCTGTTCACCTGACTGGTGAATAGTCCCTTGTGATTCTGACCATTCCCAAAAATAAAAACTGTACAGTCCCTGTACAGGAGGAGCAGGAGCTTGGTCCGCATTGCCAGTAATAAATCAGACTCGATTCCTGTTGAGGTTGGACTCCACCAGGGCTGCCCTTTGTCACCGATTCTGTTCATAAGTTTTATGGACAGAATTTCTAGGTGCAGTCAAGGAGCGGAGGGGGTCTAGTTCGGTGACCTCAGAATCTCGTCTTTGCTATTTGCGAATGACATGGCTCTGTTGGCTTCATCGGACAGTGACCTCCAGCTCTCACTGGAGCGGTTCGCAGCCGAGTGTGAAGCGGTGGGGATGAGAGTCAGCACCTCTAAATCCGAGGCAATGGTTCTCAGCCAGAAAAGGGTGGAATGCTCTGTCCAGGTTGGGAACACATTACTGCCTCAAGTGGAGGAGTTCAAGTATCTCGGGGTCTTGTTCACGAGTGAGGGAAAAATGTAGCGGGAGGTTGACAGACGGATTGGTGTGGCGTCCACAGTAATGTGGGATCTGCAACGGTCTGTCGTTACCAGTCGATCTACGTTCCTACCCTCACCTATGGCCACGAGCCTTGGGTAGTGACCGAAAGAGTAAGATCGCGGATACAAGCGGCCGAAATGAATTTTCTCCGCAGGATGGATGGACTTTCCCTTAGAGATAGGGTGAGGAGTTCATTTATCTGGGAGAGTCGCTGATCCTCCGCATTGAGAGGAGTCAGTTGAGGTGGTTCGGGCATCTGGTCTGGAGGAACTGGAGGAGGTGGCTGGGGAGAGGGAGGTCTGGGGCTAAATGACACTCTCCTGAGTTCAAACACAAGATGTTGATTATTTTACAACACCTCCACAGACCTCCAAACCCTCTTCCACAGCAATATAATGCAATAATATGTTTTCTTTTCTCCTTCTGCCCCCCCCTACATAGTCTCATCCACACTCCTCCCAGCTCTGACTACTGCTGCAGGCAAAGTGGGTTTGTTTTATGCTGGACCCAGGAGTATTTGCACTTGCACATTGGAAGCAATTCTGGGCCAGGAGGAGGCCCCCTCACAGAAGGTGTAGTGTTTCCCTGTAACTCCCCTTGGCGACAACCCAAGAACCCTAACAGGGCTGTCTCATGAGACCCTGCCCTGTGGGTATCCATAAGGGAGTGCCATCATGTGGATAGGGAGAAGACAACAGTTCCTGGGAGCAGCCACCCTCTGTCCTACCAAGCAGGCCTCTTGTCCTTGCAAGGAACTGGGACTTCCCCCAGTCGAGACGTTGGACCATCCTTGTCCTTCCATTACAGCCTCCCACCCTGGTTAGGAACCCGACTCTGTCTTGGTTGGGATGCCAGTCCATCCAACATGGCACTCACAATAAATTTAATTCTTTTTCTACAGGTTCATTCTGGAAATGAAATTATCACATCTCATACATCTATGTAAAAATGTAACATTCTTTCATTAAAACTTTTTACAGGTTTATCGTGTATAGAATTGAATGGGTGATTATTTAAAACTGCACAAGGATGTTATAATGACCCAATATGAGCTGACACCACAAGTTATTCATTGTGCAAGTTTATGGATACTCTCTGCAAGTCTTGTACAAAGTATGGTGAACATCTACGGGCACATGAAGTAGTGATTGTGCCTCTAAGTAGAACTTTGCTTATGTTCTGGTTTTGTTGAAGGTTAGCTTTATTGATTTTGACTTGGTGTGTTGCTGACTTACTTTTCAACTTCTGACCCGTTTTTCTGTGCCCTTGTGCCATTCTGACACTTTTCCACCTCTTTGCAGCATGGCTGTCTGTAACATACAGCACATTGGGGTATTACATAATTGCTCCCTGCCTTATTTACCCAATGGTGGCACCCTTTTCTCAGTGTGGTTATTTGAAAATCACTTAGGTAATCATGACTTTTCACTTGTTTATTCTGACTTTAATTTTGGTTTGTATTTTTACATTTGGTGTTTACTTTCATTGTTGTCTTTCTGACGGTTAACTCATGCTTTTTTTTTAATTTCACTTTCTCTTATATCTTGGTCCTTGTGAAAAATACTTTTCTCTGCCTTTCCTTCAGTAGCAAAGCAGAAATGGCCTTCCGCCATACCACATTCACTTTAGTAGATGTCATCCATCTGAAGCTAAGCATGTTTTGGACCGGCCAGTGCTTAGATAGGAGGCCAACCAGGAAAACCTGGGGTTGCTGCTGGAAGAGGTGTTGGTGAGGCCAGCAGAGGGCGCTTACCTCATGGTCTGACTGTGGATCCCAATGCCCTAGTACCGTGATGGGGACACTGTGCTGTGCTGTGAAAATGGCACTGTCCTTTGGATGAGGCATGAAACTGAGGCTGAGTAGTGAGAAAAGCCTTATTTATATGTAAATAATAATAATTATTATTATTAAATGTGGTGAAGAGAAAGGTATCAACTCATCACCACTGAGCAGTCACACGAGGCATTGTCTATTTAGTGAAGTTTTCTGCCTCAGTCTGCTGCTGTTATCAGGTTCTTCTGAACACCCTGTGCTTTATGCTCAGCTCTTTCTCATTTTAGCATTATTGATTTTTCTTTACACTTGTTTATAATTTTTTATTTTTTTTTATCTATGTCGCGATTCTTCTTGTGTCCTTGCCTGTTTATTCTTTCAGCCCTAACGTTTGATTGACTCAGGCGGTTGTTTTAGTTTAACAGCACACATTTTCCAGTGTTATAAGTGCGTCTTCTTCCTAACATTTTATTTTCCATCACTGACATCTGATGCTGATTTTTGGCTAAGGTTCTCACTCTGCAGCAGAAGCTTCAATCTCCGCTGCTACTTTCTGCCACATTCTTAATGTGCTGTTGTTTGCTTCACCCTCCATGTAAGCAGAAGACAAGATAAAGGTGATAGCAGGCAGCAGCAGCAGCTAAACATTTATTTTAAAGTTTGATTTTGTACTGTTCACAGTTATTCCAAAAAACAAATAAATTGTAAGAATTTCAATGTTTACTCTGTTATTGGATGCAAAAACCAGTGTGTTCCTTCGTGGGGAGGGTTACAACAGGAAGGGCATCCAGAGTAAAATTTTGCCAAATCAATATGTGGACAGATGATCCGCTGTGGCAACCCCTAACGGGAGCAGCCGAAAGAAGAAGAAGAAGATTGGTAATAGTTTTTATTTAATTTTATTCTTTGACCACAATTCTTTTCTTTATAACCCAAAGTCTCTATTTTTTGAATGGACGATTCCAATTGAACGTCTTTTTTTACATTTTTGTGACATTCCATATATGCTTTTTATGTTGTGCTGAGGGCTTTTAGAGATTAACCTGTCAGGGATTCATGAGACGTTTTCTTTCTTTGCATTTATTGCAATTTATTGAAAAGGATGTAAATGTTAAAAAGTTTACTTTTGTTCTTTTAGCTCTCACCTATTTTCTGCTGCTGACAGCTAGTGATTTTGCTAAAAGCTTTCCTTCCTTTACAGCTGCTGCTACTGCATGTTATCTGAGTCACATCTGAACTTCTCATTCCCGACTGAATTGCAGCTCAGTTTTAGCTCCCCATTGGCATGTGAGATGTTGCAGTTTACTTGGAAGTTCTGTAATTGATTTAAAATTACATTCAATTAATAAATACAGCATTTCTCAACTTTTAAGTATTTAACCTGAGTTTTCAAAACAGTTTTAATCACAACCCCCTAAGATTTTTTTGAAACCGTAATAAAATTTATTCCTATATTTTTTTCTGCCGATACACCACTACCAGTTTTATTATAGCTACTAAACTTTTATCGACATTTATCTAACTCTATATTTATTTTTCTAGTATCAGAATGTAGTTTAAGTTAATTTCTTTTGGTTTCAATAGATGTATTTTTCATATTTTCGATTCTTTTCTTTTTTTCACATCTTTGCACCCCCTTTTTTGTTACTTCACTACCCCTGGGAAAGGTGCGCCGAACAGGTTGAGAACCACTGAATTAATATAATCAATAGCTTGATAACATACATTCTCTTAAACTGTGTATACTAAAAGATGTTAAGACGAAGACGTTGAGTGAACTGGCATGCTTAAAGCCTTAGGCTATTGCCCTAGAGGTTGTAATTATATAATTGTCTATCTGTATAGCATTAAATAGAAATATGTAGCTCTTTTCACAGACATTTGCTTAAAATAAAATGAAAACATTATGAGAATGTAAAATGCTAATCTTGGCAATGTTAAATGCATTCTTGTTTAACCTACTTTAATATTTTTCTGAATTTTCAGAGCAATGTCTTTTGATTTACAGAATGTGCATCTATTCTATATTGCGTTTTGGGATACATATACAAATGTAAAACTAATCATCACCTAACCTGTGATACTCACCTCAATGAAAGGATGCAGAACATGCAAGTCTAAAGCTGGCTGACCCCTAAACTGACCTGCTTGTTTTATGCTCATTTTCCTGTGTAGTTAGCAGCTATGGCTGAACCCCAGCAAGTCCTTCTCTCTGAACACAGCACACGTGTGCACTGCCTTTGCACACTCATCACAACCAGGCTAACTGCCCTTACACACTGACCAATTACTGATAAGCTACATGAATTTAAAACGAGTAGGACAAGGGTTCAAGCAGTTAGAGGAACACCGAGGCCAGAAAGAGAGATGGAAGTGAAATTGGGGGTCCATTGAGCTACACTGAAAGGCAAGTGGATGGACCACCCCACATGTTAGCAGCCTGCATAAGTCAGTCTGAGAAAGGGAGCAGGATTTGTTGTTTTGTCTATGTGTTCACTTCTTTGCGTATTCCTTCTGATCATCACAACTTTGAATTTAGCAATATAATACATATAAACCATTTCAAAAGGTATGTTTGGGTCTCTTTGGCATTCATTTTAAAGGGTCACAAAACCAGAACTTGCTTGTTGTGATAGAGTGAACTAACGACACCAGTTTTTAATTTATTCTAGGTATAATGTTTTGTATGAAAAGTCACAAGTCATTAGATTTAATCAGGGCTGGATATGGCATTTCTGCTGCCCTAGACTAAGCTGTAAATCATGCCCACCGCTAACTTCCCCACTACTCGTATAGCCCTTTTATGAAAGTCGTAAATAACAGAATTCAGAGTTATTGCTATTGTAACATTTTGATATACAGTAGTGTCACCGATATCATTCTGTGTGTAACATGATAGTTTAAATGGATTATGAACAGAATTTTATAAATAGTCAAATTCACATATACTGTACATTTGATGTGAACTATAGGTATATATTTGTTTTAATGGACTTTTGTAAATGATGACAAACAAAATTAGCAGTTTCATACATAAATGAATGTAAAATTGACATAGCATTTTAGAAATATGTACATTTTATTTACAAAATATGTAAACACATATATAATAATGTATAAATATTAGATCAGAGAGGAAAAAATATAAAATAAAAATAAAAAGGTTAATTTCTTGATAGTAGTTTCATTTTAGAAATATAATACCTGTGTCACACACGTGCACATGGCAGGCAGCTAAAGGGTCTAAATGAGAGTAATTCCACACCAGACCAGGGAGTGGCGGAGTGCGCTGACCTTTTTTCTTGCTTTCTTGCAGACCGTTCATGGGAAATTCTGCCTGGCCCCGATGACGTTACTTCCAGTTTTGGCCCTTTTGATGACGTCACGTCCAGGTCAGAGCCTATGGAAGAGGATCCTTCCACTCCCGCCCTGGATGACCTCACTTTCCTTGCTGGCCTTTAAAGCTGCCATATTTATCCTAACTCATCAGTTCTGTTTTGGACTCCATTCTGAGCACATCAGTGTAAACAGTTTATGCTTTTGCAGCCAGGAAATATTATATGGGTGGCTACCCCAAACCCTTTTATGACTCTTGCATCTGTTTTTTGTGACACTGTTTAAAAAAGTAAACAATAATAATAAAGCATTTAATTAAAGTTTCTGAAATTCAAAACTACTTTTTGTTGACTTCATCTTTGTGAACTTGGAAACAATTTCTTTAAATCCTTTGTTTGGACTAATTCACTGTCAACACATTAGGTTGATGAGAATCCAGTGAACTGTATGAGTCTTAAAGATGTATACAGTAATCCCTCGCTATATCGCGCTTCGACTTTCGCGGTTTCACTCTATCGCGGATTTTAAATATAAGCACATCTAAATATATATCACAGATTTTTCGCTGGTTCGCGGATTTCTGCAGACAGTGGGTCTTTTAATTTATGCTACACGCTTCCTCAGTTTGTTTGCCCTATTGATTTCATACAAGGGACGCTATTGGCGGATGGCTTAGAAGCTACCCAATCAGAGCATGTATTACATATTAACTAAAACTCCTCAATGCTATAAGATATGCATCCCGCGCGGAGCTTGATTGTTTGCTTATCTCTTCCTCTCTCTCACCCTCTCTGACATTCTCTGCACCTGACGGAGGGGCTGTTTGCACAGAGGCTGTTTGCTTAAAAGATACTGACGCTCCTCTAAAAAATGCTGCCAAACTTAAAAGCACACGTATTGATTTTTTGATTGTTTGCTTTTCTTTGCGAGCGCTCTCTCTCTCTCTCTCCCTCTGAAATTCTCTGCTCCTGAAGAGAAGAAGATCTATTTGCATTCTTTTAATTGTGAGAAAGAACTGTCATCTCTGTCTTGTCATGGAGCACAGTTTAAACTTTTGACTAAAGGGTGTTATTTCATGTCTAGAGGGCTCTAATAATGTTAACAGTGTGGGAGAGTTTATAAGGGCTTAAAATATATAAAAATAACTACACAAACATATGGTTTCTACTTCGCGGATTTTCGTCTATCGCGGGGGTTCTGGAACGCAACCCCCGGGATCGAGGAGGGATTACTGTATACAGTATACAGTGATTTACAGTGTAGTGTGTTAAAGAAGTTATGAAAAAGAAAAGGAAACATTTTAAAAATAACGTAACATGATTGTCAATGTAATTGTTTTGTCACTGTTATGAGTGTTGCTGTCATCAGGGATTTGATTATCATTATTTCTTTCAATCAGGCTTGTATTTGGAGGACATGTTGTGTTCAAGTTACATTCTGTGTTTGTCAACCTTTGCAAAGATAACAGGTTTCATTCATCGAAATGTTCACAACCCAAATCGGTACTCACGAATCTAAGATGTTCAACAGGCATTCCCGGTATTAACTTGTGGATTTGCTTGCGAATATTTAGCTACAGTGTCTCTATGAACTTGTGGATTTGCCTGCGAGTATTTAGCGACAGCATGTCTATTAACTTGTGAATTTTTCTGTGAGTATTTGGAGGCAGCGTCACGAAATTATTTGAAAGTGAGGTCATCCAGGGCGGGAGTGGAAGGGTCCTCTTCCATAGGCTCTGACCTGGGCGTGGACGTCATCAAAAGGGCCAAAACTGGAAGTAGCGTCATCGGTGCCAGGCAGAATTTCCCATGAGCGGTCTGCAAGAAAGCAAGAAAAAGGTCAGCGCACTCCGCCACTCCCTGGTCTGGTGTGGAATTACTCTCATTTAGACCCTTTAGCTGCCTGCCATGTGCGTGCGTGTGACACAGGTATTATATTTCTAAAATGAAACTACTATCAAGAAATTAACCTTTTTATTTTTATTTTATATTTTTTCCTCTCTGATCTAATATTTATACATTATTATATATGTGTTTACATATTTTGTAAATAAAATGTACATATTTCTAAAATGCTATGTCAATTTTACATTCATTTATGTATGAAACTGCTAATTTTGTTTGTCATCATTTACAAAAGTCCATTAAAACAAATATATACCTATAGTTCACATCAAATGTACAGTATATGTGAATTTGACTATTTATAAAATTCTGTTCATAATCCATTTAAAATATCATGTTACACACAGAATGATATCGGTGACACTACTGTATATCAAAATGTTACAATAGCAATAACTCTGAATTCTGTTATATACGGCTTTCATAAAAGGGCTGTACGAGTAGTGGGGAAGTTAGCGGTGGGCATGATTTACAGCTTAGTCTAGGGCAGCAGAAATGCCATATCCAGCCCTGATTAAATCTAATGACTTGTGACTTTTCATACAAAACATTATACCTAGA
The DNA here is from genome assembly GCF_016835505.1 of Polypterus senegalus. Classification (NCBI taxonomy): domain Eukaryota; kingdom Metazoa; phylum Chordata; class Cladistia; order Polypteriformes; family Polypteridae; genus Polypterus; species Polypterus senegalus. The sequence continues at coordinate 249,920,373 of NC_053156.1, read as the reverse complement.
ATAAATTAAAAACTGGTGTCGTTAGTTCACTCTATCACAACAAGCAAGTTCTGGTTTTCTGACCCTTTAAAATGAATGCCAAAGAGACCCAAACATACCTTTTGAAATGGTTTATATTTATTATATACAGTAGCTAAATTCAAAGTTGTGATGATCAGAAGGAATACGCAAAGAAGTGAACACATAGACAAAACAACAAATCCTGCTCCCTTTCTCAGACTGACTTATGCAGGCTGCTAACATGTGGGGTGGTCCATCCACTTGCCTTTCAGTGTAGCTCAATGGACCCCCAATTTCACTTCCATCTCTCTCTTTCTGGCCTCGGTGTTCCTCTAACTGCTTGAACCCTTGTCCTACTCGTTTTAAATTCATGTAGCTTATCAGTAATTGGTCAGTGTGTAAGGGCAGTTAGCCTGGTTGTGATGAGTGTGCAAAGGCAGTGCACACGTGTGCTGTGTTCAGAGAGAAGGACTTGCTGGGGTTCAGCCATAGCTGCTAACTACAGAGGAAAATGAGCATAAAACCAGCAAGTCAGTTTAGGGGTCAGCCAGCTTTAGACTTGCATGTTCTGCATCCTTTCATTGAGGTGAGTATCACAGGTTAGGTGATGATTAGTTTTACATTTGTATATGTATCCCAAAACGCAATATAGAATAGATGCACATTCTGTAAATCAAAAGACATTGCTCTGAAAATTCAGAAAAATATTAAAGTAGGTTAAACAAGAATGCATTTAACATTGCCAAGATTAGCATTTTACATTCTCATAATGTTTTCATTTTATTTTAAGCAAATGTCTGTGAAAAGAGCTACATATTTCTATTTAATGCTATACAGATAGACAATTATATAATTACAACCTCTAGGGCAATAGCCTAAGGCTTTAAGCATGCCAGTTCACTCAACGTCTTCGTCTTAACATCTTTTAGTATACACAGTTTAAGAGAATGTATGTTATCAAGCTATTGATTATATTAATTCAGTGGTTCTCAACCTGTTGGCACCTTTCCGGGGTAGTGAAGTAACAAAAAAGGGGGTGCAAAGATGTGAAAAAAAGAAAAGAATCGAAAATATGAAAAATACATCTATTGAAACCAAAAGAAATTAACTTAAACTACATTCTGATACTAGAAAAATAAATATAGAGTTAGATAAATGTCGATAAAAGTTTAGTAGCTATAATAAAACTGGTAGTGGTGTATCGGCAGAAAAAAATATAGGAATAAATTTTATTACGGTTTCAAAAAAATCTTAGGGGGTTGTGATTAAAACTGTTTTGAAAACTCAGGTTAAATACTTAAAAGTTGAGAAATGCTGTATTTATTAATTGAATGTAATTTTAAATCAATTACAGAACTTCCAAGTAAACTGCAACATCTCACATGCCAATGGGGAGCTAAAACTGAGCTGCAATTCAGTCGGGAATGAGAAGTTCAGATGTGACTCAGATAACATGCAGTAGCAGCAGCTGTAAAGGAAGGAAAGCTTTTAGCAAAATCACTAGCTGTCAGCAGCAGAAAATAGGTGAGAGCTAAAAGAACAAAAGTAAACTTTTTAACATTTACATCCTTTTCAATAAATTGCAATAAATGCAAAGAAAGAAAACGTCTCATGAATCCCTGACAGGTTAATCTCTAAAAGCCCTCAGCACAACATAAAAAGCATATATGGAATGTCACAAAAATGTAAAAAAAGACGTTCAATTGGAATCGTCCATTCAAAAAATAGAGACTTTGGGTTATAAAGAAAAGAATTGTGGTCAAAGAATAAAATTAAATAAAAACTATTACCAATCTTCTTCTTCTTCTTTCGGCTGCTCCGTTAGGGGTTGCCACAGCGGATCATCTGTCCACATATTGATTTGGCAAAATTTTACTCTGGATGCCCTTCCTGTTGTAACCCTCCCCACGAAGGAACACACTGGTTTTTGCATCCAATAACAGAGTAAACATTGAAATTCTTACAATTTATTTGTTTTTTGGAATAACTGTGAACAGTACAAAATCAAACTTTAAAATAAATGTTTAGCTGCTGCTGCTGCCTGCTATCACCTTTATCTTGTCTTCTGCTTACATGGAGGGTGAAGCAAACAACAGCACATTAAGAATGTGGCAGAAAGTAGCAGCGGAGATTGAAGCTTCTGCTGCAGAGTGAGAACCTTAGCCAAAAATCAGCATCAGATGTCAGTGATGGAAAATAAAATGTTAGGAAGAAGACGCACTTATAACACTGGAAAATGTGTGCTGTTAAACTAAAACAACCGCCTGAGTCAATCAAACGTTAGGGCTGAAAGAATAAACAGGCAAGGACACAAGAAGAATCGCGACATAGATAAAAAAAAATAAAAAATTATAAACAAGTGTAAAGAAAAATCAATAATGCTAAAATGAGAAAGAGCTGAGCATAAAGCACAGGGTGTTCAGAAGAACCTGATAACAGCAGCAGACTGAGGCAGAAAACTTCACTAAATAGACAATGCCTCGTGTATGCCAATTTAGAACCACACGTGTCTATGTCTTTGGATTGTGGGAGGAAACCGGAGCCCAGAGGAAACCCACACAGACACGGGAGAACATGCAAACTCCACGCAGGGAGGACCTGGGAAGCGAACCGGGTCTCTAACTGCGAGGCAGCAGCGCTACCACTGCGCCACCGTGCCGCCCCTTTGAAGTAAATCAATTTAATATTTTTTGCATAATAATTGAATTGAAATACTTATGTGAGGAGTATTTTAATTTTATTTAAAAGATTTGCTCCTGGTCCTAGTAACAGGCGTGTGGAGTTGAAAGCTGCCTCACTCAGAAAAGAATAGTGAAATGACTCCATTCTGTAATGATGTAAATAGCTTCAAATGTAGTGAGGTGACGCACTACAGACTTCAGACTTCAGACTTCTACCTACGGGATGTTGGAGAATTAGTGATGAGTGAGTCAGTGAGTCAGTGAGGGCTTTGCCTTTTATTAGTATAGATATATAGATATAAGACATATATATGACGCTCCTCTAAAAATGCTGCCAAACTTAAAAGCACACGTATTGATTTTTTGATTGTTTGCTTTTCTTTGCGAGCGCTCTCTCTCTCTCTCTCCCTCTGAAATTCTCTGCTCCTGAAGAGAAGAAGATCTATTTGCATTCTTTTAATTGTGAGAAAGAACTGTCATCTCTGTCTTGTCATGGAGCACAGTTTAAACTTTTGACTAAAGGGTGTTATTTCATGTCTAGAGGGCTCTAATAATGTTAACAGTGTGGGAGAGTTTATACGGGCTTAAAATATATAAAAATAACTACACAAACATATGGTTTCTACTTCGCGGATTTTCGTCTATCGCGGGGGGTTCTGGAACGCAACCCCCGGGATCGAGGAGGGATTACTGTATACAGTATACAGTGATTTACAGTGTAGTGTGTTAAAGAAGTTATGAAAAAGAAAAGGAAACATTTTAAAAATAACGTAACATGATTGTCAATGTAATTGTTTTGTCACTGTTATGAGTGTTGCTGTCATCAGGGATTTGATTATCATTATTTCTTTCAATCAGGCTTGTATTTGGAGGACATGTTGTGTTCAAGTTACATTCTGTGTTTGTCAACCTTTGCAAAGATAACAGGTTTCATTCATCGAAATGTTCACAACCCAAATCGGTACTCACGAATCTAAGATGTTCAACAGGCATTCCCGGTATTAACTTGTGGATTTGCTTGCGAATATTTAGCTACAGTGTCTCTATGAACTTGTGGATTTGCCTGCGAGTATTTAGCGACAGCATGTCTATTAACTTGTGAATTTTTCTGTGAGTATTTGGAGGCAGCGTCACGAAATTATTTTCGTCTAGCTGCATCAGAAAATGTACCACAATGTCTGACATGCCTCCTTTATACTGTTTTCTCACAGCTTGGATTGCTGCTGTCATAATCGGTTTGAGTTTCATGGTTTGTTTCAATTATGTTAGTATTTTCAGGACTTGTGTTGAAGTGACATTCGGCATCTGTCAAGCATCGATAACTTTGCATCCCAAGCGTTGTAAGCATACAACCGGTTTCATCGATAACTTCACATCCAGTTTTTGAAAGTTGAAACATTCATAAACATCAAAGTGTCCACTACTGAAATCGTCACCTGTCAATCTAAGATGTTTAAGAGGCATTGGTGGTTCTCCAAAGGTGTAAAATATTTGGCCATTTCGGTACACTTGAAAGCGACAACCGAACAATTCAGCGGCAGCCATCAACTCACATGCAGATCCATAGGTGAAGGGCTTAAGCATTTCACTCTTATAGTGCCCCTGTGTAGTATAATTATCTCCTGTACCATCATCAGTCCACACCTTGAACCTGTCCCAGTCATTCAATATATAAGACACAATGATCCTCTGAATATCAAGATTGAGCCTGATATGGCCGTGCAATATGTAGCACAGAAAATGTAAAAGGCAGGCGGCATCTCTGGGCATGGAAACCACTCGGTAAGTGACAGTTCTTTGATCAATAGTGATCACCTCGATAGACATGGTAATGGGGGTACGGTTGGAACGATAAAGGAAATGGGTACCTGGACAGTAAACTAAGTCTAAAATACCTACACAATAACTATAATCATAAAAAACAAACAATAAAACAGCGGAGAAGCCGTGGATTAAATAAAAAGGCTGCAGTTATCAGCAGGCAGACGTGAATACCGTGGCGAAGCAAAGAAGGGAATGAAGAGACTGGAGCGACGGATGGCCTGATATGGGCAGGCAGTCAATTACGTGGGAGGCGTGGGTGTGGGGGACGCAACGCCGCCTCACACGGCGACTGAGCTGCAGGCTATGGAAGTATATATGTACGTAAGTAGGAATCAATTATGACAGTTAACCGTAGAATTTCGAAATGAAACCTGCTTAACTTTTTTAAGTAAACTGTAAGGAATGAGCCTGCAAAATTTCAGACTTCTACCTACACGGGATGTTGGAGAATTAGTGATGAGTGAGTCAGTGAGTCAGTGAGGGCTTTGCCTTTTATTAGTATAGATATATAGATATACAGTATATATTGTGGTAGATAGGGGGCGCTCTCGCTCCCTTGAACCCCTGTCCATGACTCCAAACACCAGGTAAAAGTCCTCAAATCGACTTTATTCAATTGCCACAGTGTACAAAGCACACTCTCTTCCACAATACTCATACAATACTATAATAATCACAATAAACCAATCCTCCAGCTCCCAGACGCGTTGCCACCCTTCCACCCAGCTCAGCTCGCCGTCTGGGAGCTCCCACAGTCCTTTTACACTCCCTGACCCGGAAGTGTTCCTAGCCAACAGTCCACAAGTCCTTATTCCTTCTGGGTCAGGGTAAATAGTACTTTTTTTCAACCCGGAAGCCCGTCGCTCTTCCTATGACGAACTTCCGGGTCATAAGGCACAAAGAATTCTTCGGTCCTCCCTGCAGCTCCCTCTCGTGGCCCCCATGGCATCCAGCAGGGCGGTGCATAAAAACTCCATTGTCCATGATGCCCTGCTGGACCTCCATGCTACAAGGAGGGCTCCACCTGGCGGCTTGGGGGTATTGGCCAGGATAAACGACTGGCCATCCTCCACAATATATATATATATACAGTAAATATATATGTGTGTGTGTGTGTGTATGTTTCAAAAGAACAATTCAGTGTAGCAGAAGTTCCCCTTTAAAGCCCAAGTTGGCTGCTTGCTAACACGTCTGTCCTACGTACTTGTCTTCTAAATCCTGTTTTATAATTAGATCCATTAGTTTGTTTCTGATGCACATTAAGCTACCTGGCCAACAGTTTCTGAATCTGTGCCAGATGATTTTGTTATATAAAAATAAAATTTCCAGGTATGTAATTATTGTGTGAAATGCACATATAGGGTTTGTATATGATTATTAATTTTTTCAAAACTATTTTTTTCATCTGGCCTTGGTGATTTATTTATTTAGAACATTGTCAAAGAAGGAAATCTATCTTAGGCTACTAGTTACCAAACCTAGGCCTAAGAACTGGAAATGAGCTGACAATACTCGAACTCTAATAGGGAGGACAGAAGAAAAAGAAGTATAAAAAAAGAAAAGATGAAGTCAAGAAAAAAGCACTTTTGAATTTCAGAAACTTTAATTAATAATGCTTGAATGATATTTTAAGTTTGAAAGTGACATGCGTTAACATTAAATTTCTTAAGTTTATCCCTGTTTTAAGTTGGCTTTTTAAAACATTGCTTACCCCAGCCAAGGTCACAAGGATGCACATCCTATCTAAACATAGCTGGAATCTTCCCTGGATGGGCTGACAATCCTTTGCAGGACTTTCAGAAACACTGCCAAACAGTCTGTCTGCAATCATTGCACAGGCCTGAAGTAGTTTTAAGCGGGATATAGCAAATTAATATATATTATTAACAAACCAAGGCTGAAGGAATGAGGGCATGATAGAAATAAACAATAGCCAGGACATGAAGCAAAATTGGAAATCAAGAGACATAACGAGAGAATCAAAAACCACAATATTACATGTGACCTAAGCTAAAACGCAAGATGTAAATCACAGTTGAAGAACAGCAAGCAATTTATAACCAGAGAGATCTTTAACAACAATGACACTAGAGTTTTAAGGTTTGAATTAGTCATAAACTTGGACAGTAAAGGAATGTGTGATTCTGATGTTTATATGTCACAGTAATTATGACATGCATTGCACACTTCTGGACGTCTTACCTAGCAGAACCCTGGCAATCCTACATTACAAACATCAAACAATGCAATTGAATTAATGTTGATGAATAATAATAGTAATAATTAAACTCACCAATTTAATTATTTGTATTTATCCATCCATCCATTATCCAAACTGCTATATCCTAACACAGGGTCATGGGGGTCTGCTGGAGCCAATCCTAGCCAACACAGGCAAGAGCAAATCCAACTTTGTGAACTTGAGCTTTCGAGTTTCTCTGACACTCTATGCCACTTGATCAACTTCCTTTCCTTGATTATACCACGGTTTAATTAAACAAATAGTATGTTTTTCCTTTGCCTCCACTTAGTATTCGCTGAAATTCTTCTATTTTCCCCCGTGCATCCTGCATCTGGATTTTTCTGTGCGTAAGCACATTTTGGCTTTTGTGCTTACGCCATGTTATAGTGCGAATTCTACGCACGGCGTTATACATGAGGCCCCAACATAATAATCCCCAACATAATAATAATAATAATAATAATAATAAAAATAGAAAATGTAGAGTGGAATATTAAAACAAAAATCACTTTTGAAAGTTAGCAAATCAAATGTGCTGGCTCTAAAACTTAAGTACACTTAAGATATTTCAGAAAAGCTATGGTTTACCTATTTAATTTTTTTTCAAAATGAAATTAGGATGCCAACTGCTAAGTGTAGTAGTTAAAGTTAATGAGGTGCCATATGGAGCGATACAATAGCATGGAAATTATTTCTGCAGAATTACAGCTCAGGGGTCTCTACTACTGACAGGGAATCAAAATATTAAAAGATTGTATTTATGGCCATAATTAATAAGTATAATCTACATTTGAAGCTATTTACATCATTACAGAATGGAGTCATTTCACTATTCTTTTCTGAGTGAGGCAGCGTTTCAACTCCACACGTCTGTTACTAGGACCAGGAGCAAATCTTTTAAATAAAATTAAAATACTCCTCACATAAGTATTTCAATTCAATTATTATGCAAAAAATATTAAATTGATTTACTTCAAAGGGGCGGCACGGTGGCGCAGTGGTAGCGCTGCTGCCTCGCAGTTAGGAGACCCGGGTTCGCTTCCCAGGTCCTCCCTGCGTGGAGTTTGCATGTTCTCCCCGTGTCTGTGTGGGTTTCCTCCGGGCGCTCCGGTTTCCTCCCACAATCCAAAGACATAGACACGTGTGGTTCTAAATTGGCCCTAGTGTGTGGGTGTGTTTGTGTGTGTCCTGCAGTGGGTTGGCACCCTGCCCAGGATTGGTTCCTGCCTTGTGCCCTGTGTTGGCTGGGATTGGCTCCAGCAGACCCCCGTGACCCTGTATTCGGATTCAGCGGGTTAGAAAATGGATGGATGGATGATTTACTTCATATCTTCAAATCTGCGGTGGGCTGGCGCCCTGCCCAGGGTTTGTTTCCTGCCTCGCACCCTGTGTTGGCTGGGATTGGCTCCCCGTGACCCTGTAGTTAGGATATAGCGGGTTGGATAATGGATGGATGGATCTTCAAATACTAAGAAGGGAGTTATTTTTAAATAATTAGGAAATTTCAATTAATTAACTCTGTAAAGCTAAACATATCTTGAATGACTAAAGAAAATGTTCTGATTTTTCACAAACACATCCCTGCCTGGAATTTAATTAGGAGTTCATATGTAAGAATTTGGCTTGATGCTTACAATAAGTTACAAACAGTAAGTTACTCAGAGCTATAATGTAAAATATAAATTTATACACCATAGGCACATATACCCTTACTCCAATAAGCCCAGCCTTCAATGTAAAACCATCCGTATCATACATACTTGTAAACACAAAGCCATATGCCAAGGAGTACACATCATGGGTTAACTATTGGATTCAAAAACCTTCAAATGACAGCTATCCATCTGTGGCCATCCTGCTGATGGCATTAGCTTGTTTTCACCTTCAGGCATGACTACTAAACATCATGGAGGCTAGAAGGAGGTAGTCATACTGAGTCTGAATATGTGAGCTGCGCTGCAATGTAAAGCTGCAAATGTGCAGCACAGAACTGACTCACCCCAGTCATATAGGAGACCAATGATTTTTCACCTCTCCATATATCATAATCTATTCTGAGAAATGTGAAACACCTGTTACGGATGTGGCCTGAAACCTGCTCTGGCCACGAGTAGCTACTTGCATACAAAGTCATTTCATGACATAATCAGTAGAAAAAACATAACAAACCCGTCTACTCATTGGAGCAGAGGGTATTTCTTTGAAGTGTAATTTGGTACATCTTTTATCCATTAACCATCTTTCTAATGTATTATATCTTGCACTTTTGATATAAAAGTAACACAGTAATATAATTATGGGATAGGGAATGGAAAGCTGAAATAGGTGGCATATACCTTTTTGTTTTACAGCACTGAAAATGGCAATTTAAAATGATTTGTCAATTTATACAAACATCTCAAACACTTCTAAAAGTTATTAATGTTTTAGATCCAAGCGTAGGTTGAAAACTGAAAGTGCATTAACCTATTTTATGCTAATTACACCTCAACTCATGTCATAAATGCTATCCTGTTACAATAGATGGTTTGGGCTTCCTTTAAAGCTACACTTCTGGGATTCATTAAAGTCATAAATGAACACACCATTTACCAACAACAAGCGAAGCAAAATAACAGTATCCATAAATAATAACCTTAATGTGGTTTTTAATAGTGAAAAGCTAATCTTTTCAAAACTGAACCATTCCACTGAGGATGCTACAGTCCATCTTCTACTTTTCATCTGACCCTGTCCTGTCTGGACAAATGAGACACTTATGCTAGAACACTGTTCATAGACTTCAGTTCAGCTTTCAACACCATCATCCCTCAGAAACTCACAGGGGAGTTAAGGCTGTTAAGCTATAATATTTTCATATGCAACTGATTTCCAGAATTCCTGACAGGGAGACCCTAGACAGACCTTGTAGGAAAAAACATCTCCATCATGCTGACCACTAGTGGCTCCCAGAGTTGCAAACTTAGCCCACTTCTCTTCACTCTGCTGACTCATAACCATAAGGCTGCATACAGCTCTAACACCATGTTAAACTTGCCGATGACACAACAGTGGTGGGTATCATCAGCACTGAGGATCGGTCATCTTACAGAATAGAGACATGATGATTAGCAGAGTGGTGCAAATGCAGCAATCTGTCTCATGGACAAGATGAATGAGATAATTGTTGACTTGAGAAAGACCTGTGCTGTCCACACTCCACTGCACATCAAGTGCTCTGTGGTGGAATTGGTCAAGAGAACTAAATGCCTTGGTGTGCATCAAGCCACTGCTCTTACTTTGTCCATTAACACCACCTTCATAGCCAAGAAAGTTCAGCAGCATCTCCACTTCTTTAAGTGGCTGAGAAAGCCACTCTTATTTTCACCAAATTCTACAGGGTCACCATCAAAAGTGTTCTCAAGAGCTACATCACCATCTCGTTTGGGAACTGCACTATTTCTGGCTGCAAGGTCCTACAGTACAACACATAATACACACAGCATAAAAGTTCACTTGGATCTCTCTACCTTCCAGTAATGGCATCTTCACTTAACATTGCATCTGCAAAGACTACAGCATTCTAGAGGACCGCTCCCATCCTTCCATTTCTTTGTTCTCTTTATATCTGGCAGAAAATAAGAAAATACTCTAACATCTGAATCAGCTCTGCCAGGTTCTGCAACAGCTTCTATTCCCTATTTATTACCTCTTACTTATTTATTTACCTATTTAAAGTATAGTATAGTATAGTATAGTATACTATAGTATATATAGTATATATACAGTATATATATATATATATATAGTATAGTATATATAGTATAGTTTAGTATAGTATAGTTAGTTCCTCACTTGTCTGGCACTTGTCCTGTGTTTATGTATTTATTGCACTGTGGTCCTGGAGAATGTAATTTTATACCACTGTATGCTGCAATATCGTGCATGGATGGTCCACCTTAATAAAAGCACAAGAGTCTGTGTGTGTATCTGTGTGTCTATCCACTTTTATGTCTCTGCTATATGCCATTTGGTACGGGATTCATAAAAGCAGTCCCAATATTTGTGATATGCCATCTGTTGGAATGAAAAATGCAATGCATTTTAGTACTACATTTCAATTATTGATTGACATTTTTACCAGAGGGGAACAAGGGGGACTGATTTGGATGCCACACCTGCTGCTTATAGTCAACCCATCTCTCTTGCTCGGTCGTGCCAATAGCACAGCAATTTCAACTGTGTGGCACATTAGTTTTTGAACTGCAGTGCATGTTTTATTCGGGGGCAAAGCTTGTCTAGTGTGTTTCATTGCTTGGCGGTGTGCTGGCACCCATTGCTTCATGGGGTTCTCTCCCCCCCCCCAATCCCTCAATTGTTAATCATGTGTCTTTTCTCCGCAATGCTTGATGCTTCATGAGATACCCCATAACCCCCTGATTTTCAATTGAGTGTCTAAGGTTTACATTTACAAAATTATTGATATTTATAAAGGTAAATTGCGCAATTGATATTTAAATTTTATGCAATGAGTCAACAGCTTATTTGTCTGAGTTCAATTTGTTCACTTCCAGTTCTGCACGTGGTTCAATTTGTGGCTCAAAAATCAGAAAATTGACTTCTTCATCTTCAAATGTGATATTACTTTTGTAGGGGGTGTGAATATAAATCAAACATTTTCTAGGGATGTGGGGCATAGAAAAGGTTGGGAACCACTAAAATAGAAGGTGTACTGCAAACATTAATGCCGAATATGACCAGTAGAGAGTAACTGCCGGGCAGACAGAAGTCAGCTTCTTCTACCTTAATTAAAGAACAAGTCTATGTGTGCATGTCTGTGTTTCTGTATGTTTTTGTCTGGTTGTTAGGGTTAGAAAGAAAAATGTTAAAATAGGCAAAACATGTAAAAGAAGGAACAAAAAAATATAAACATATAATAAAAATACCAAATAAGGTCTAAAAATAAGAAAATTGGTCACATTGGACTATATTGTCATCTGATATTACACCAGTTACAGCAGCATGGCAGTCACTTTCTTACACTCACTCAGGCCGTGTGAATGAGGTTTATAGCTCTGAGGGCTGATTCAAGCCAAAATTCTTCCTAAGACTCACTGGCAGCCATGGATTAAGGAGAGCAGAGGTCCTCGTAGATTCTAATCTAAATTCTGCTCTGTAAGTGTTTGATCTTCTCTCTCTTTTTCTGTCTCTCTCTCACACACACGCACACACACACACACACACCCTTTGCATGGTGTCTCAGGATGGCTAACAGTATCTCTCTCTCTTTCCCATATCCTTGTAGCCCCACCACAACTCTCGTTTCAAAAACACCACTGCCTATTTGATGGTCTGCAGTGAACTGGTGCCTATCCACGGCTGCTTCTTACTCTGTGTAAAGTACTGCTAGGAGAAGCTCCAGCTGCAGCAGCCCTAAAACAGGATCAATAGAGTTTAACAATGTTATCTTAAATTTTAAGCTATTTTTATTTTCTTGTATTTAAACATCATTTACCTGAACAGAGTCTTTTTTAAATACCGTACATAGGAAACCTTCCAGGCATTTATTTAATAAATATTTAACAGGAATGTCTCCTCGGCATATATTTGTATTAAAATTCTATTCAGGAGGCAGAAATTGATTAACTCCACTTGCAAATGTGAACTAATTGATTCCTAACACTAATCACTGGACATTCTGTACAGCATGTTTGGCATCTTTAGCGACTAACCAGAAATTCTCTTAGACCTTTGTGCATAGTGTTAGTTTAAAAACAAAAGAATGCAGCAGCATGACTTTTGAATGAATTTATACTATTTTTTTTACATCTGTATGCCAGCGTCCCATTTTTAACAGATACAGTCGGATTGTAAATATCAGTCATTTGATTATTACAGATCTTCTTTTTTCTCTCCTTCCCTTAACTAACCTCTAAATCAAAACAATTTAGCTTTGGATGCTAAGAATCTCGTCATAAATGACACAGCACTTATAACAGAGAATATTTAACAGATCCCACACCGTATGAACGTTTCAAGCTCTGCCACCTAACACTCAAAGAATGTGTTTCTAGTCAGTCTGCCTGCTGCTCCTTTCACCTCAATTTCAGCTCTTAATATCTGAAGTGCACAAAAGGTTTAGCTTTGAGGTTCTTGCTGCATCCAGATGAACAATTACTCTACGCGAGTGTGATTCATCCAGTTTGTGCTGTAGCCATGGTGCTTATCCAGAAGAGGGTCACAGACATTAAGGTATTGCATTCTGATCAGACTTTATTTTTGCACTACATTATCCTGGCATTTTTTTCTCTTCACTAAATGTACAGCCTGGTACAGGACATCATTGTTACCAACACCTATCATACTTGAACCTTAGCTTTTATATTGAAAAATTTCACACATTTGCTGGCATGAATACTATGTGGACAAACTGACACAGAGTAATTAACAGTAGAGACTGTTTTGCAAGGTGTTTTTGGGATAATTAACTATTTGCACCTTCATTGTAAATCAGTGAGATTCTACATGATAACAGTTTGGTTTATATATTAATTATATTATATATATTAATATATTATATTATATATATTATATATATTAATTATATTAATTATATTAATATTGATTAAACACATAGCCCCCATTGTTTTCATTATTAGCATGTCATAATGCACAGCATCGCCACTAGGTATCGCCCAAGAAACATAGTATGCCAGCTTCTTAAGAACCTCCTCCAGACTCGGCACATCTGCATGTGTGACTCAGAACAGCTAATCACAAGGAATAAAGGCTTTTAATAAAAACAGTCAAATGCAGATCTCTTCAGAGTCTCTCTCTCCTGTGTATTTAGACACACAGTCAATTTGGAATCCATGATTGGTGAAAATGATAATCTAAAAATAGTTTTTCCTACTCTACACTAGAAAAAGTAAAACTGAAGAATACAATTAAAATATACCACATACTAACAATGGTAATGATGTCTCTAGAAATAAATTTCCCTCTCATTTCATGGCATGACCTACAATTCCAGAAGATGAAAAAAATCCAAGCCTGATGCTATCTTAGTTTTAATCCATTAGGGAACTAAGACTGCAAGTACATGCATTACAATCTCCAAATGATGCTGTCCTACTGCTGTGTTATGTATCTAAATCTCACACGGGGAATGAAGTAAAGTATGCTTAAACTGGGAGAAGTGCAAGTAACTTCAGCCTCCTTGGTGCAGTGTTATGATGCAGATATGGTTTTCGCCCCCTGCACATTGCAGAAACGGCACTTGTTAAAATTACTAACAACCTTCTTATGGCTGCTGGCTTCTCATCCTCCTTGATCTGAGTGCGGCCTTTGATACTATTTGTCATACTACTCTCCTTAATAGATTATCTCTGGTTGGCATTACCCACACTCCACTTCATTGGTTCAGATCCTACCTCTCAGGCCGCACTCAGTTCATTCAGCTTAAAACCTTCACATCCCAACCCACCGCTGTTACTTCAGGTGTTCCCCATGGCTCTGTCCTGGGGCCTCTTCTTTTTATTATTTACCTTCGTAAATATAACATTAATTTTCACTGTTATGCTGATGACACCCAGCTCTATCTTGCAAGTAAACCCATCATCTTCTTTTCCACCATCTTCGATTATTGACTGCATTGCTGAAATTAAATCCTGGTTTTCTGCAAATTTACTTAAATTAAATAGTGACAAAACTCAGGTTCTCCTCATTACTACAAGATCATCATTATCCAAAGCCAATACTCTTTCACTTGCTATTGATAACTCCTTTGTTTCCTCTTCACTTCAGGTCAAGAGTCTGGGTGTCATCCTTGACAGTACTCCTTCTATCCAGTCTCACATTAATAACATCGCTTCCTTCCAGCTACATAATATTAATCACACCCCCCCCCCACCCCTCACTTCCCATACCACTGCCATTCTTGTTCACAGTCTTGTTACTTCTCGTCTGGACTATTGAAGTTCACTCCTCTTTGGTCTCTCTAATAAATCTCTCCATAAATTTCAGCTAGTCCAGAATTCTGCTATTCGCATCACTACTCAAACCCCATCTATTCACCATATTACACCGGTCTTGCAGCAGCTTCATTGGCTCACAATTAAGTTTCGAATTGATATTAAAATTCTACTGTTAACATTTAAGGCCATTCATAACCTCGCCCCTCTATATCTGTCCAAACTTCTTCATGTTGCTATTCCCTCCCATAACCTTAGATCCTCTTCCTCCATCCTCCTGACCGTTCCTCTCGCCTGTCTAACCACCATGGGGAGCAGAGCATTCAGCCGTTCTGCTCCCAAGCTCTGGAACTCACTACCTACTGAGCTTAGAAATATCGAATCATTTTCAACTTTCAAATGTAAACTTAAAACCCATCTGTTTAAAATGTTTTTTTTTCTCTATGATTACAGTGGCTTTATTTGGTTTTAATTTTTATATTTTCTGATTTCTAATTTCTAATTTATTGTTTGTTCGGTGTCCTTGAGTGCTTAGAAGGGGGCCTTGTATAAATAAAATGTATTACTATATTGTAAAAAAATCAATCATTGCTACTACCTCACCTAAAACAAAAAAATCAATGCCAGTCACCTGGTGCTCCATATCATAGGAGTCAGTAAGAGGGATGAAATGACAGGGAGATCAATAAACAAACCTAGGAATCAGAATGAAATTTCTACAAAGCCAAAATCAAAATTCAAAGGTCAGGAACTTGAACAAAATTTCAAAAAGTCTTAAAATAATTTTTTTTTATCCACAAACTCAAATACATGGGATTATCTTTATACTGTCACTGATGGCATCAATGCATTTAGCACTCCAAAGAATTCTTAGTAACATGACCTTGGAGATAAATTATGTGAAAGGTGTGAAACAATGGTACCCAGAAGAAAACAAAATGGCTTTGTGATAAAATGTTAATAAATTGTTACTTTTTCAGAAAATCCTTAAACTGAAAATCTGACCTCCAATTCAAACTTCCTGGGGTCCAAAACACTAAAAAAGACATACCTTTTGTTAGATTTCTTGAAGTATACTGCATAAAAACATTATGAACAGCACTAATCATAACACCTTGGTATTGAAATGTGTAGAAAGAGAGCCCATTACATTATGTGTTGTTCTGTGTTCCACATGTTTTGGATTTGCATTTTCAAAAGACAAAAGATCATTGTAAGCTATGGACTGCCAGAGGTACCCAGTCTGCATGATCATGGAAGACAACTAATATAGCCTATTTTTTAAATTGTATTTTTTTCACACTTTTATTACTGACCTTTGACTTGGTTTTTGGGCTCAAAGTATTTTTTCTTGCCAGGATATTAGTGTCTATTAAAGTGTAGGAGCTAGTGAATGAAGGGAGGCACTCACTCTAATTATATAAGACTAGATGAGTGAAGCAAACATTTTAAAACATTCTTTAACTCCTATATTCAAACACGCGTTGATGTTTATTGGGGATTTCAACATGCTGTGCTGTTTTTGTGTTTTAGTGTCACTTTCAAAATGGTGACTCAATAGCATATGTTATGCCTCTAACAAAAAATGTCATGACGAACAGCAATATTCCTAATGGAAAAAATATTCAGATTGAAGACAAAACACAGGGCAGGACTGAGAGGCTCTTACTTTTGTCTTCTAGAATACCAAAATCCCCAGGTTGACAATTTCAAGTTCCCAGCTCCAATGCTGATAAGTTACCATCTGTGCTCAATCCTCCTGTGTATACGCTAACAGCGTGAAGCAGATTTTCTGTCTTTATTATGTCTGTTTTGGGCTTTAACAATTTGTCACATTGAAAGACAATTTAAAATGTCAGTTTTCATACAGAGGTGTTTGCTGGCAAATGCATTAACAACGCATTCAACCAAACCCCAAATTCCAACAAGGAGCAGATACTTATATCAGGTGCTCATGTGTGGTAACTATGTCCTTTTGCCAACTCTAAAAATGTAAATCATTTCAGATTGGCAATCCTTTGGCACTAACACTGCCATAACTTATACTGTATAAAAGAGACAATGTTAAAACACAAGGTGATACTCCTTTCTTACTCAGTTCTAATTGCAGCATTAAAGGAGTTCTATAGGTACGAAATTGTCCTTCTCCCATTACAATTAAATTAAGAATATATAAAGCAAAGAGTACGATACTTTTAAGTTCATAAAGACATGCAGCTGTCCTGCATTGTTTAAATTCTGCCTTTGTCGGACTCTCAAGTCTTAAATTCGAGGTATGCTGTCCTTGAAATAGTTAAGCCACAACCGTTGGAAGTGGACAATAAAGTTGTAGTTCCTCCACTGAGAAATATATTCTGCTTGGCAGATATGAATGATTTAAACACTCTTGTGTTTTTTTCAGAAATTTCTCTTTACCTCTAGGCCATTTCTTTGATTTTTTTTATTTTTACTTTTTCTGGCTTAATACCTATATTGCCATTTGAGATGAAGTTAAAAGGCAAGAAAACTGATGTGATGATTGGAAGGCAAAAGGGCAAGAGGGGTGGAAGAGGTGGGTGCATCACTGTGCAGCGTCACGTCAGTACCGACGTTTTAAGTGTAAATTTAAATATCAGCAATGGAGTTGTTTTAAAACAACTAGGGAACCTATGCTATTTAGATGACATATTGAGTGTAGATGGAAGAGCAGGCACAGCAGTAAATGTCAAGGTGAAATATGCATGGAAACAATTAAAAGAATAGGCGGCACGGTGGCGCAGGGTTAGCGCTGCTGCCTCGCAGTAAGGAGACCTGTGTTCACATCTTGGGTCCTCCCTTGCATGTTCTCCCCATCTGCGTGGGTTTCCTCCGTGTGCTACAGTTTCTTCCCAGTCCAAAGACATGCAGGTTAGGTGCATTGGCGATCCTAAATTGTCCCTAGTGTGTGCGGTGGGCTGGCACCCTGCCGGGGTTTGTTCCTGCCTTGTGCCCTGTGTTGGCTGGGATTGGCTCCAGCAGACCCCCGTGACCCTGTATTGGGTTATAATGGGTTAGATACTAGATGGATAGAAAAATTAAAAGAGCTTCTCCCATTCTGACTTCTAAAGCGGTCTGTCTGGCATTAATCTGTGAAGTTTATGAAAGCTGTGTGGGGAGAACTATGCTCTATGGATGTGAGACATGGAAGATGTAAGCAGAACACGCAGAAAAGATGGAAAGAATGGAGATGAGAATATGTAGATGGATTTGTGGAGTGCCATGGAGTGAAAGGAAGATGAATGCTGAGAAGAAACATACTAAGTTGGTTTGAAGAGATGAAGCAAAAGATATTTGATTGGGAGAAAAGTTGTACTAAGATAAACGTGGATGGAATGAGGCCAAAAGGATGACCACAGCAAATGTGGTTGGATGGGGTGTTAGATGATATGGAAAGAATTGGTCTCACCCAAAAGGACACTCAGGTTTGTGGGTTGTGGAAGATAATATTGTTATTGTTAAACCATTGGTAGTAATATAATATGTTGAAATTTTTACTGGTCAATTTACTTTTCTTATTAAACCTAAACTGTATTAAATTTTGCCCGTAGTGTTTTGTTTCCTTGATGAAGAGGAAAGTGTTCCTTGACATTCTTAGGCATCCCTGACTTACTTGGATCAGGGATGGAATGCAGAGATAATGGCATGTCCCAACAGCTGGCCTCTGAAAGTTTTATTGAGAAAATGGCACTTTCTGTATCATCTTACCATGACACCTGTGTCTACTACTTACTGTTCAAAGATGAAATTCATCTAATTTCTAAAAGAGACCAACCTTAATTCCTGTGCAATTGTGGAGTGCAGCACTTCCTTGTGGTTTTGTTTTCTTCCATTAGAGATATTTGTTAGGATTCACCCTTTCCTATCGTTTATACATCACCAGTAACGGCGCACTGCACAATAACGTGCAGTGAATACACTTGACTTAAGCATTCCTAGTTTTCATCCTCTTTCTCTGTACGTTTAGCATTTGTTTGCTCAGAGGTTGATACGCTTGCTGCTTCCTGAGCAGCTCTTCTTTTCTCCACCTAAGCGGCCCACTTCTTCTCTTCTTCTTGTAGCTATGCACACAGACATCTTGTGTGTGTATGTCTGAATAAGAGAGTCATGGAGCTGCGATTTTAAGAACTAGACATTAGATGGCAGCAGAGCGGCTGATCAGGATAGGAATAGAATACAGGGGGGGAACTCTGTTTTTGGGGTGGCAGAGACGGGGGGAGGACGGACTTGGAGAGTGAGAGGGGGGAGGAATAGACTTTTGCGGAGGAGAGAGACTTTTTTTTTGGAGGAGAGAGACTTTTGCAGAGGAGAGAGAGAATCGACCTGGAGGAACCGGTGAGAGGAGTGATTTTATCGAAGCTTCGAGAGGGCCGCTGGGGATTATTGGATCACTGAGGAGCGTCTGCAGCCCGCGTCTTCTGGAACCCAGGAGTGGTGAGCTGTATATCGCACAATTATCCCTATCTTTACTTTACTCTATTGTGGCCACCTATTTGGAGAGTCCAGTTGGAGGACAGATATCTTTTCGGTGGATTACAAATGCTCCATTTGGAGATAGAGCGCTCCAACGATAGAAACAAAGGGCCCGAACACCGTTTTCTTTGTGTTTGTCTTCCTGGTATCACTGGCCAGTGAGGTGGGAGGGGAAGAAGGTTTCCAGAGGGACTGGGAGCAAAAAGGGAGCTTTTATTAAATACTGCTTGCTTAGAGGCACAGGTTATAGGATTGTATATATCATTTTTGCATAAGATACTTATTACTGTTTATTAATTTTCACAAGGCATTGTTGTTAGGCTTTTATTCTATTTCTTTGTTTGGGACACCATTCAATTGAGGGTGGCTCCTTTGAATAAAGTTTTTGTTGTTGAAACTTCCCTGTTGGTGTGTTGGACTGGGGACCTGGTGGAGTGTGCCACTAAGACGGAAGGAGAAGACCCGAGTAATTATACTATATCAGCAGCACCCTAGGGTGTCATTGCTACATTCTGTTGGCATCTTTTTGCGTTAAAACTGATTAAGTCAGTGGTAGTGTTGCAATTACTTAGTACGTTTTCTTTAATTTTTTCACTTAACCTGGCACTTAAGTCTTCAATCTGCCTCAAGAATGATTTAAGATATGAAGAGGTAGGGGAAGTGATGGCCGCACGGCCACCCTGCTGGCCCCTGCTGAAAGTTGATTCTACAATAAAATAAAATAAGAAAAAGAGGAATAACCTTGGAGGTCAGTCATCACCCCAAAGGTGGATAGTAAACGTCACGTAGTATATGTGTACCAAATTTCAGGCCAATAGGTCAAACGGTTTGCAAGCTACAGGTGATTAAAAATCCTGGACAGACAAACGAACAGCCACGGATGTGTATTATATAAGAAGATGATACATAAACTTTCCTTTGATATTGGATAATAACTCTACCAAAAAAAACCTAACCGCTGCATGAAGGAAAATCTATTAGACTTCATGAAGTTTGATGACTGGAAAGCAATAGTTGTCATCTCGTCAGCAGACACTGAAAGATCTTATTAAGTGCATAATGGAGGAGCACATGTGAATAGATGAAACAGTTACCACCAGTTCATGTCATCCAGCTGCAGATTATATGTGTTAACACACATCTCTGCAAAAGCAAACATCAGAACAAGGCCTTAGGTGGAAGCTGTGAATGACAGCTGACTGCGGCATGGTTATTCTGTTTTGTGGACGAAGACTTCAGACCAAACAGCAGGTGGAATTATAAAGCAGCTTTATTTTGCAGAGTCACCGTGAGAAGAGTTTCAGAAAAGCAGACAATCAATATACATGACAGCGTCAGGGCTCTTCTGAACCCCGTCTGTTGGGTGGGGCAAGTTTTTATACCCCTAGAATGCGTGATTTAATATCATTATGAAATGTAACAGTCAACACTTTATTATACACAATCCTTGAGCCCCTTCAGTGCCACCTTGTGCAACTTGATTTCTTGGCCCCTTTTGTTATGGCGTTCAGATGTAAGCTAAGGGAAAACGTGATAAGGCAGACTCATGTGTGGAATGCTTAGACCTTGAGTCCTTTGCACAAATATTTTTCTGTTTGCTAAAACAAAGCATGCTTTTACATGGTTTAGTAAATACAAGGGAACGAAGAGAACATTCGTCTTCCACAGTATCCAAAATAATAAACTGAGCATTGTGATGATAATCAGAAACAGACATAATTCAGCTAAAAAAAGAAACATAGGCATATATTGAAAAGAACAGATACCAATTATAACCGTAGAAACAAGTTGAAAAGTTATCATTGGAAGACACACAGTAAATGAGTGAGAAAATGGTAAGCACAGAATAATACCAAGCTCTGGTGAGTGAAAAAAAACATGTCTGATTGGCTCGCAGGTGTATGAATGTTATGAAATTATTATTTTTTATATGTAAAATAACTCCACTTCCCAATTTCCATGAGTTAGTCAAAATCCAGGTAGGTTGAACTAATCTGTGGAATGACTGACGGGAGGTAATTCTTTCATATCATAAAGGTTACCATATGGCAGGATCTCTTGACTTACCTTGCAACAACTTTAGATTCCTCACAAGGAGCTAAAATCTACTGCTAGGGTAAGGAAAATCTGGTTTACTGTCCTTAGTGTGTTGCAACTAGTCAGCCCATCATCATTTTCTACGGCACCATTAATAGCAGGCATTGCCAGGAGGCACCCAGTGCTGCGAGGACTGTCTCCACCTCCCTGTGAAATAAAAAAGAAACATACAGAATATAAAGTACTGTTTACAAATTACTCTGCTGAATGAACATGATTAGCATTTTTTTATTTAGTGCACCCTACATAGTTGCCTAGCTACCATACCAAATACAAAATTCTTGCTCTTGTAATTGTTCTAACATTTAAAAATGAAAAATGCTGGCCCATAAGGAACAATTCTGGAAACAATTAAGAGACTGATTAAAGATTTTGAATGTAATTAATGTCATAATCTGCTCTGCTGATACACAGAAGAATTTCATTACAGCATAATAATATCCTTCAAAGTCCACTATAATTTAACTTGTCAACCATTTCATTGCAAAGGATTTAATGAATGCCTTTTAAGTACAAGTACAAAACCTGCAAGCACAAATAAACAGGAGAACATGTCTAATTATGCCACTAATTAAGTGAATGCTTATGCTGCAAACTCCCTAGGCAACAGGCCACCATCCCATTTTTGGTATACTTTGAGGTATATAGCAATGTCTCTTTTTGTCATACCTGAAAATACAGAGCTGAATCCATATATATAAAAGCCAAATACCACTGACTCACTGAACGATGAGGACTTGGGACTTGAAATTTGGAATGTACGTGACCCTTGGCCCATAGGTGCTCGCTAAGTTTTAAAAATTTCGTGGTCCAAGTGCAAAATTTCTTATAGTTTTTTAGACCAATTTGTCTGTCTGTCCGTTTTTCCCAGGGGAACTACTTAATGGATTTAGATCGAGTTTTTTTCTATAATTTGCTTGAACATTCCGTTGATTTTGTGACTTTCTCATCGTTCTAAGTATCATAGTTCGCTTGTGCTACCAATTTATTAGCGCAAATCTGAGAAAGACTCATCGGGCTGTAAACTCCGCTTAGTTAGTGAATGAGAGAACTACTTAACGGATTTAGATCTTTTTTTTTCTATAATTTGCTTGAACATTCAGGTTGATTTTGTGACTTCTCTCATTGCGCTAAGAATCATAGTTCGCTTGCAGGAGCAATATATTCGCACTAATCTGAGACAGAGGCTGCAGGCCAAGGGGAAGGGGAAGAGTGATGTCAGGAGTAGAGAGCTGGGCAGGGACCTCCTCACTGTCCTGTTTCACTAATGCGTCGGTGAAGCCGTGGGGGATGGCTAGTGAAATATAAGACAAGAAGCACCTTGTCACCTTGCACTACCAGCAAAATTAAGAAAAGTTTGAGTATGAAACTGAGAGATGTGGAAGATATTCAGTCATGTATGGTTACATGGATATAGCGAGGCTGTCTAGGCTAAAAGAAGCAATGAAGCTTATTATAACATCTTAAATTAGAATTTTTAAGCAATTAAAAACATATTCACACAGCTTTCTCAGACCTCAGAATTAGTCCATGTGTAATTTTAATTTTAGAATCTCTGACATCTGATTATGTATCAAAATTGTTCATTGTCACATAAAGATTTGTCTTAAATTAACATAATTAAACATTCCAGTTCAGGGTTATGGGGGCTGGAGCTTATCTCAGCAGCATTGGGGCACACACTCGATTGTTCTGTAATGGTCGAGTTCAGCATTTCAGCCAGTGGTGTGGGGGATCTGTCCAGAACTGATGGGACGATAATAACAACCAACACACTGCAAAAACAAGACGTACTTTGAGTGGACATCCACAAATCGAACACCAACACTCCCAGATTTGCCATCTCAGACCCTCCGGATGAAGAAAAGAACAAAAGGCAAAAGAATAATTATGGCAAATTTTGCTTGAAGCTTGAATGAATTGATCATAGGATTACATGAAAAGCATTATACAACAGTGTGTCAAAATGAATTTCTTCAGTTTTGTGTAGGAGAGGTGATTAAAAATACTGACTTGTTTTCAAAATACTACACATTCTTGTTAAGTTTACTTGTTGAAATACGCTCTTGTGTAAATTCTTTTCTTATATAGTGTCACACACGTGTGCATGGGAGGCAGCTGAAGGGCTTAGAGAGGACTGATTATACATCTGCCGGGGGGGGGGGCACGGTACGCTAACGCTCTTTCTGAGTTCTCTACAGGTCTTTCCTGGGAAATCCCACCAGGAGCCGACACCTTGAAGTGGGACACATCCCTTCCGGCTCCGGCACCGAGGACGACATCACTTCCGGTTCCGGCACCGAGGACGACGTCACTTCCGGTTCCGGCACCGAGGACGACATCACTTCCGCCCTCCGTCCTATAAAGCCTCCTGCCTTTGCTCTGGCAGGCAGTTCTGTTTTGGACTCTGTTGAGTAAACTTGACTGTGATGAATCGGTTACTTTTGCGGCCAATTTGGCTGCCCCAAACCTTGCCATGCCTCATGTCTCTTCTTCTTACAGTGGCGTAGTCGGCAGGATGATGTCCCTGAAGAACCCGGGACACGACCCTAGAAGGAACCAGGTGGGAAAGTACCGGGGCCGAGTTTCAGGGCGGGGAGTGCGCCAGGGGGTCAGGAAGGACCCGGTGCAGGCTCTGCTCCACGAGGGCAACCCTGGGCTGAAGCCCCATCTGGTGGAGAAGGTGGAGGGGACCCACAGGCGTGGGCTGGTTTCTTGGGAACACACACAGGTGGCTCAGTATGCTCTCCTGGGCAGGAGAGCCGAGCTGCCCATCGGGACCAAGGTCCCTGATAGCGATGGGTTGACCCCAGGCCAGCAGGTAAAGAAAATACAAACCTGGGAGTTTAACCCAAGTAGAGGGCTCACAGAGCAGGCTATGGCTCTCTGGCAACAGGTGGGTCAGTGGCTATGGCCATTCGAATTGACCCCGCTACAAATTGTGCAGCAGGTTGCCTGTTTTTTGCTATTACAGCACCTACCCCAGGATTTTGCCCAGCCGGCCTGGGGCGAATTTCATTCCATGCAGGAGCTCCTACAACTCCTAAAGACCCCGAGGCCGGTTGTGAAACCTGGGAGGGCAGAACAGCCGCTTTGTGGACTACCCGGGAGCTATGTCCCACTGAGGCAGTCCCTACCACGCAATCCAGAGCCTGTTCCGAAGTCGACGGACCGTCTGGCCTGCGACTTGTCGGGGAACAAGGCGGACCGTAGGGGGCAGCGGCAGTGTTGTTTGTGTGCCCTTAGCAATCCCCTGGCAGACAACCATACGGGGGAGCTTCTCATTAACGGACATAAAGTAACAGCCCTGTTTGATTCCGGCAGTAACGTGTCTGTCGTTGCTCGCCGTTTTGTTCTACCGCAACAGTGGACTAAAAGAAAGACCAGCCTAAAATGTATACACGGAGATATCCGCATGTACAAAACCGCCCGGTGTTACGTATGTCTCGGAGGAACCCTTCGAAAACTTACCGTAGCGGTGCACCCGTATCCTCCATTTCCCGTAATCCTCGGGCGGGACTTTACGCCTCGTTATAGGTGAAAAAGACTCATCTCAAGCTGCTTCCACACCGTGTAATGAGCCGACAGGGAGTGGGCCAGCGCCCCGGCAGCGAGGGAGGAGTCTCTGCCCCTTGAGGTCAGACCGGACCCGCTCTCTGAGTTGCACTTTCAGTTTAGAGTGACGCTGGCTTCTTTCAAGAGAGAACAGTGGAATGACGACTCTCTGAAACACGCAAAGAATGCAGTGGTCCTCGTTAACGGCCAACGCACTCATCAGCCCAATGCACAGGGACCTCACTTTGTCGTTGATAATGATTTGTTGTATCGGGTCACTGAGCATGAGGGGAAGGTCCGGAAGTTGTTGCTAGTCCCGCGAACCTACCGGCGGCAGGTCTGCAAGTTAGCACACTCCCACCTTCTTGGAGGCCATCTCGGCTCCGACAAGACACTGGAGCGAATCAAGCTCCGTTTTTTTTGGCCGGGGATTAATGAGGAGGTTCGCTTTTGCATTTCCTGTCGGAGTGTCAACTGCGGCAAATTCCCAGGAGGAACCGTGCTCCTCTGGTCCCCCTTCCCCTGATTGACGTTCCCTTTGACCGAATTGGGGTCGACATAGTAGGACCCCTAGAACCCTCAGCCCGAGGATATAAATATATACTCGTCCTCGTGGATTATGCAACCTAATACCCAGAAGCCGTTCCGTTGCGCTCGGCTACTTCTAAAATAATTGCACGGGAACTAGTAGGAGTCTTTGCGCGGGTGGGCATTCCTAGAGAAGTCCTGACGGACCAAGGGACGCCTTTTACCTCAGAAACGTTCAAGGAGACTGCCAAGTTACTGAAGATAAAGCATTTAAAGACCTCGGTGTATCATCCTCAAACCGATGGGTTAGTGGAGAGATTTAACCAAACTCTCAAACAAATGCTACGTAAGGTGGTCAGCAAGGATGGGAGGAATTGGGACCAACTCCTCCCCCTCGTCCTCTTTGCCTACCGGGAAGTTCCCCAAGCCTCTACGGGCTTCTCTCCGTTTGAATTATTGTACGGAAGACAGCCCCGGGGTATATTAGATATTTTAAAAGAGGGCTGGGAAGGAGAGGCACATCCCTCAACAAATATTCTGGAGTATATCGCCCAATTGCGCGATAGATTTGATGCAATTAGACCCATTCTAAAAAGTCATATGGAGGAGGCGCAAGCAGCACAGGCCCGCCTTTATGACCATGGCACGACTCTCCGGGAGTTCCGCCCGGGGGATTGCGTCATGGTGTTGGTGCCTACTTCTCACTCCAAGCTGCTCGCACATTGGCTGGGCCCTACGAAATTAAGGAGAGGAAGGGTTTGGTCGACTATTTGGTGAAACAACCCAATCGTCGACCAGCGAGCGGTGTATCATGTAAACCTGCTGAAACCGTGGAAGGAGAGGGACCCCGATCCCTCCTCCGGTCAGCCCTGCTCTCTCTTCGCTGAAGTAAGTTCCCTTAATTTCGGCGAGCAGCTATCTCCCAGACAGGAGCAGGAGCTCGAAGCAGCTATCCGCTCCGTCCCAGAGGTGGTGAGTGAACAGGTCGGACCTCTCTGATTGCGCATGACATATTGACTGACCCGGGGGTGATCGTCCGAGAGCGGCCCTACAGACTCCCGGAGGCAAAGAAAGCGGAGGTGGAACTGGAAATCAAGCGAATGCTGGAACTAGGAGTAATCGAGGAGAGTAGTAGTCCCTGGTCCAGCCCCATCGTCTTGATTGGTAAGCCAGCAAGTTGGAGGTTTTGCAATGACTTCTGTCAGCTCAACCAGGTTTCCCGGTTTGATGCTTATCCCATGCCTCGCGTGGACGACCTCCTCGAGAGACTGGGAACAGCCAAATTCTTGACCACACTTGACATGACAAAAGGGTACTGGCAGGTTCCTTTAACGGAGTCCGCGAAGGAAAAGACCGCGTTTAGCACTCCTAGCGGACACTGGCAGTATCGTGTCCTTCCATTCGGGTTACACGGGGCACCTGCGACTTTTCAGCGTCTGGTGGACAAAGTGCTCCGACCCCATAACTCGTTTTGTGCTGCCTATCTGGATGACGTCGTCATCTATTCCAGCACATGGAAGGAACACATACAGCAGGTCACAGCAGTATTGCGGACATTGGGGGAGGCCGGGCTTCGAATCAACCCCAAGAAATGTTTTTTTGTATCGAGAGAAGCCAAATATTTGGGCTACCTAGTGGGCCGGGGTACTGTGAGGCCACAGTGTTCCAAGTTACAAGCCATACTGGCCTGGCCCCGTCCACAGACCAAGCGGCAGGTCCGATCCTTTCTCGGTTTGGCCGGGTACTACCGCCGGTTTGTGCCTCGCTTCTCCGAGAGAGCGGCGCCCTTGACCGACTTGACGAAGAAAAGAGCTCCTAACACGGTGGTATGGTCTGATATAAAGCGGGGGCTGCATTCAGTGACTTGAAAAAGGCTCTGACTTCAGCACCTATATTAATCTCCCCTAACTTCTCTCTCCCATTTGTCCTCCAAATGGACGCTTCGGACAAAGGCTTGGGAGCCAAAGCGTCGATGGTGTTAAACACCCCATAATGTACCTGAGCCGGAAACTGTTGGACCGGGAGACCAGGTACGCGGCGGTGGAGAAGGAAGCTCTGGCGATCAGATGGGCGGTGACTCAGCTGCGGTACTACCTCTTGGGTCGCGTGTTCACTCTGGTGACGGATCATGCACCTCTGAAGTGGATGGCCCTTCACAGGGAGTCGAATCCACAGGTCACAAGGTGGTTTCTTGACCTGCAGCAGTACAAGTTTACGCTCGTTCATCGACAGGGGTCTCTTCATGCCAATGCCGATGCCCTCTCCCGGGCCCACGATCTCTCGGTGCAGGTCGCCCGACCCGACGGGTCTGGGCTGAGGGGGGAGTCTTGTCATACACGTGTGCATGGGAGGCAGCTAAAGGGCTTAGAGAGGACTGATTATACATCTGCCCGGGGTACGCTAACGCTCTTTCTGAGTTCTCTACAGGTCTTTCCCGGGAAATCCCACCAGGAGCCGACACCTCGAAGTGGGACACATCCCTTCTGGTTCCGGCACCGAGGACGACATCACTTCCGGTTCCGGCACCGAGGACGATGTCACTTCCGGTTCCTGCACAGAGGACAACATCGCTTCCGCCATCCGTCCTATAAAGCCTCCTGTCTTTGCTCTGGCAGGCAGTTCTGTTTTGGACTCTGTTGAGTAAACTTGACTGTGATGAATCGGTTACTTTTGCAGCCAGGAAACCGGATTAAACGGGTGGCTGCCCCAAACCTTGCCATGCCTCATGTCTCTTCTTCTTACAATAGTAACTTCATTGAGTAAGTAAATATTTAACCATCCAGTTAACCAGCTTTAACTCTTTGAGGGCTGAATATTTTTTCCAAAAAAGCGCACAAAGCAATGGTTTCATTCATAAGTCAACATAAAACTGTGCTGCTGCTGGCGCCAGTTTGGCATTTCTGCCATCAGTGGCTGTGCGGGTGCGCCCCGATGGTCGGCAGGAATGCACGGTGGGCACAGCAGGTGGGCAGTGATGGCAGTTGCATTGTGACGCAATATGGTTTGTACCTCTTGTCATCATAAGTGGTGGTCGTCCCAGGCGAACGCTGCTGTAGGCGTATCGGCTCCTCGAACGTGTTTAGCTGGCGACTGATCAGCCAATGCTGGTACCTCACTTTTGTTTTTGATCTTCATCTCCAGATCACTTGCATCAAATTCCAAGTCTGACAAGTCAGAGTCCGGTTCAGAAATAATACATAAAACGTCCATGGAGCGCTCTGCTACTTGCACATGCACTGGGAATCGAGGTTAGACTAGCAAAGCTAGTTGAAATAAAATGTAAGGGCGAGTTTTTTCGCAGTTTACAGTCGATTACCGTCCTCTACCCCTGAGTTTCATCAAAAGTCGACATCAGCCCTGAAAGAGTTAAAAATGATTTTCTTAGGTGGCCTAGTTTCATAGTTGTTTAGGTTTCTGGGTATTAAGCTCCATTAAGAGAAAAAAAATATGCAACCTATTTGTCACCTGTTTTAACTTTTTCACATTGTGCATTGTTCTTAAAACAAAGATGAAATATTTGGATCTTTTAAAGCAAGTACAACTGAAAAGGCAGCATAAATGAAGTATATTATCGAAGAATGGTTGCTTTAGCATTTGGCATTAGAATGAGCTACAGGCAGTCCCAAGAGTAAGAATGTCCAACTTATGAACAACAACAACAACATTTATTTATATAGCACATTTTCATACAAAAAGTAGCTCAAAGTGCTTTACATAATGAAGAAAAAATAAAAATAAATAAAAGACAAAATTAGAAATTAAAATAAGACATTAGTTAACAGAAAAGGAGTAAGGTCTGATGGCCAGGGTAGACAGAAAAAAACAAAAAAAAAAAAACTCCAGACGGATGGAGAAAAAAATTAAATAAACAACGCATACTTAAGAATGGACTTCCATAAAGCCTATTATATTAACAATTAAATACAATGGATTATATTAACAAACGTATGCACTACAGTACTACAGGACTTTGTGATGCTCATGAAAACATTGTGCGACTTTTGGCTTCTGGCTTCAGAGATTTATTAGCTCGAAGAAGGAAGTCGGATAACATTGCCATTAACACTGTGATGAGTGTGTAACTTTATATTTAGCTAAAATATTTCTCTTATCAGTAGAGTACCTTATGTAGTCACTTTTATTACTACTGTAGTATTAATATTTTTATTATGTACTGTAGTATTATGTTTAAGATGTGTTTGGAACTGTTTCTTAAGTGTTTTATATTCACAGAAAGGTTATATGTATGTATGTAAATATATATACTATTTACTAAGACAAACTTTTGACTAACTGACGTTACCTACAAATCTGATTTAAAGACAGAATTAGGAACAGACTTCATTCATAACCCTCAGACTGTCTGTATACTGAAATAATGGACCTCAAGCTTTGATTTAAATACTGAGACCTAAAGGACGAATCCAGTTATGAAAGCCATTTGTATTATATGATAGAATCTGGACTCGTTGGAGGCTGCGACAGAAAAATGATAGCAAAACCGGAGGCCATAAACACTACTACTACTCATTCTCTCCATGATGTATTGTCCTGGAAGGGGCATATTTTGCCTTTGGCTTATTTCACTACACTGTGTAAACAGGCACTACTGGTGGTCTTTTTGCCCACAACTATCAAACTGTAGAATGTCTCCTGCAGAACCATCCATCCATCCATCCATCCATTCTCTTCCGCTTATCCGAGGTCGGGTCGCGGGGGCAGCAGCAAGCAGAGAGGCCCAGACTTCCCTCTCCCGGCCACTTCTTCCATCTCTTCGGGGAGAATCCCAAGGCGTTCCCAGGCCAGCCGGGAGATATAGTCCCTCCAGCGTGTCCTGGGTCTTCCCCGGGGCCTCCTCCCGGTTGGACGTGCCCGGAACACCTCACCAGGGAGGCGTCCAGGAGGCATCCTGATCAGATGCCCGAGCCACCTCATCTGACTCCTCTCAATGCGGAGGAGCAGCGGCTCTACTCTGAGCCCCTCCCGGATGACTGAGCTTCTCACCCTATCTTTAAGGGAAAGCCCAGACACCCTGCGGAGGAAACTCATTTCAGCCGCTTGTATTCGCGATCTCGTTCTTTCGGTCACTACCCATAGCTCATGACCATAGGTGAGGGTAGGAAGGTAGATCGACTGGTAAATTGAGAGCTTTGCCTTACGGCTCAGCTCCTTTTCACCACGACAGACCGATGCAGAGCCCGCATCACTGCGGATGCCGCACCGATCCGCCTGTTGATCTCACGCTCCATTCTTCCCTCACTCGTGAACAAGACCCCGAGATACTTGAACTCCTCCACTTGGGGCAGGATCTCTCCCCCAACCCTGAGAGGGCACTCCACCCTTTTCCGGCTGAGGACCATGCTCTCGGATTTGGAGGTGCTGATTCTCATCCCAGCCGCTTCACACTCAGCTGCGAACCGATCCAGAGAGCTGAAGATCACGGCCTGATGAAGCAAACAGGACAACATCATCTGCAAAAGCAGTGACCCAATCCTGAGTCCACCAAACCGGACACCTTCAAAACCCTGGCTGCGCTAGAAATTCTGTCCATAAAAGTTATGAACAGAATGGTGAGAAAGTGCAGCCCTGGCGGAGTCCAACTCTCACTGGAAGCGGGCTCAACTTACTGCCGGCAATGCGGACCAAGCTCTGACACGGTTGTACAGAGACCGAACAGCTCTTATCAGGGGTCCGGTACCCCATACTCCCGGAGCACCCCCCACAGGATTCCCGAGGGACACGGTCGAATGCCTTTTCCAAGTCCACAAAACACATGTAGACCGGTCGGGCAAACTCCCATGCACCCTCCAGAACTCTGCTAAGGGTGAAGAGCTGGTCCACTGTTCCGCGACCAGGACGAAAACCACACTGTTCCTCCTGAATCCGAGGTTCGACTATCGGACGGACCCTCCTCTCCAGAACCCCCGAATAGACTTTTCCAGGGAGGCTGAGGAGTGTGATCCCTCTATAGTTGGAACACACCCTCCGGTCCCCCTTTTTAAAGAGGGGGACCACCACCCCGGTCTGCCAATCCAGAGGCACTGTCCCCGATGTCCATGCGATGTTGCAGAGACGTGTCAACCAAGACAGTCCTACAACATCCAGAGCCTTAAGGAACTCCACAAACAACAGTCAGGACCCTTCCCCGCACCCGAAGGCGGAGGGAGGGCCACCCTTGTCCACGGGGTAAACCCCAATGCACAGGCTCCGAGTCGGGGGGCAATAAGTATGCCCACACCTGCTCGGCGCCTCTCACCAGGGGCAACTCCAGAGTGGTAGAGAGTCCAGCCCCTCTCAAGGAGATTGGTTCCAGAGTCCAAGCTGTGCGTCGAGGTGAGTCCGACTATATCTAGCCGGAACCTCTCGACCTCGCACTAGCTCAGGCTCCTTCCCTTCAGAGAGGTGACATTCCACGTCCCAAGAGCCAGTTTCTGTAGCCGAGGATCAGACAGCCAAGGTCCCCGCCTTCGGCCACCACCCAACTCACATTGCACCCAACCTCCTTGGCCCCTCCCATAGGTGGTGAGCCCATGGGGAGGAGGACCCACGTTACCTCTTCGGGCTGTGCCCGGCCGAGCCCCATGGGTGCAGGCCCGGCCACCAGGCGCTCGCCATCGAGCCCCACCTCCAGGCCTGGCTCCAGAGGGGGGCCCCGGTGACCCGCGTCCGGGCAAGGGAAAACGTTGTCAGCAGTTTTTATTTTTCATTGGAGGTTTATTGAACCGCTCTTTGTCTCATCCCTCACCCAGGACCAGTTTGCCTTGGGTGGCCTACCAGGGCATAAAGCCCCGGACAACATAGCTCCTAGGATCATTGGGACACGCAAACCCCTCCACCACGATAAGGTGACGGTTCAAGGAGGAGAACTCCTGCAGAACGTTAAATTAAAATGGGGAATCCCTGCTTAACACATAGTTAAGTACAAAATGGCACCTGTGACATCAAAGGCAAGAACATACACAAGTATGAGGCCAATTATAACTTGCTGGATTTCTGAATGTCCTGCACAAACTCCAGCACTTCTTCCATCTGTGAAATAACACTTCACATTTCAAGAATCAATTTCCATTACTATGATTACTGCACACAAAGACCTCCATCATGCCAAAGTTACAGTAGAAAGGACAGTATTTGTGAAGTTTTTCTATGTACATATATTCTGGTGTAATTATGATCTCAATTTTTGGTTGCAACACACTGTACAAGCAGGCATGAGTGGTGCTCTTTTTCCCCACAGCAATCAGACTGTAGAATGTACCCTGCATTTTTGCATTTCATCACTCTAGTCAGTTGTATCAGGCGCATTAGCATTGGAACAATATTTCTTTAGCGACATTATCGTTTAAACATACAATGGGTGTATATCGTTTTTGGTTTACACTTTAAATGTATCTATCTAAATGATGTCTTTGTGCACATTGTGCATGATGTTTCTTGAACTTGTGAATTTCACCAGTGGCATCAATAAAGTCTATCTATCTATCTATCTATCTATCGTGCCAATAAAAAGTATTCACTCTCTTAGAAGTTTTCACATTTTATTCTTATACATCATTCATTCACAATGGATTTATTTGGCTTTTTTGACACTGACTTTAATATCAAAATTAAAACAGATTTCTGTAAAGTGATCTAAATTAATAACAAATTCAACACACAAAATAACTGATCACATAGGTATTCATCCCCTTTAATGTGACACACCTAAATCATCACTGGTGCAGCCGAGTGGTTTTTAAAGTTATCTATTTGTCTGTTAGTGTATTGGGGTTAAAATAAAGCTTTATAAATTATGTGACTATAAGACCTACCATATTTATTCTGTGTGAAAAGTTATTATCTGCGGTGGGTTGGCACCCTGCCCAGGATTGGTTCCTGCCTTGTGCCCTGTGTTGGCTGGGATTGGCTCCAGCAGACCCCCGTGACCCTGTATTCGGATTCAGCGGGTTAGAAAATGGATAGATGGATGGATGGATGGATGAAAGGTTACTATAAGAATATAAGATTATTTAGATAAGATGCAGTTTTTAAGTAGACACAATTAGCTCAAAAGGGAGTTAAGTGTTTTCCAAGGAAAAAGAATTTTGACAGCTGATAGGATATATGCAAATAGACTCATGAACAGGCTGATGGGATATATACAAATACCAAACCTCATCCTCAAACATCTACTTATATAGTGCTATGGTTAATAGATTGTTCAGCTTTGATGCTTAAGATAAAAAGTGCATACAGGCTTGTAAAATATTTAAGAAAAGAGACTAAGACGTTTTTTAGTTATTTATACTATTAAATTAGCTACATAGTAATGTTTGATATGAATAACATGAGCATCGCTAAGATTCAGCTGTTCAGCTCTTAACATGATGCTACTATTGCTTTTTTTCTGTACTTTTTAAGTTCTCCTGACGTGAAACCTGCTGTGAATTTTTCCTCCATCTGAGGATTCTTCAGGCTCTCTTTCCTTCTGAAACTTGCCACCTACAAAGACTTGTCTACTCTTCAGGCTCTTGCTACCTGTCACACTCAGTGATTATGTAGTTGCTCAAGGCAGACCATCTGATATGATAGCTTGCTGTATGACATTGATTAGAATTATTCTGGATGAAAGTTTTTATGCATTTTAATTCCTAATGTTTGATATGTCTGATTTCTTTGCAAATAGATTTAAATAGGTTTAGATTAAATAAATTGCAATTTGTAATTATCTAAATGAAAACTTGCGTTTAGAAGACACGAGCAATCGCCACAGGGCTGGGGGATATTGCTGTCTTTCCCAGGTCCTGTAGGAAATGGGGAAACATTCTCATTCATCCTTTCAGTGTTGGAAAACTGGGAGCAGAACATGAGCAGCCTACCATTTTTAAGGTTTACAGGGATGAGAATTGTGAAGTGTATGACAGACGGGTATCAGCAAGAGTGAAACGGAAGGTCTACAGGACAGTAGTGAGACCAGCTATGTTATATGGCTTGGAGACGGTGGCACTGACCAGAAAGCAGGAGACAGAGCTGGAGGTGGAAGAGTTAAAGATGTTAAGACTTGCACTGGGTGTGACGAGGATGGACAGGATTAGAAATGAGTACATTAGAGGGTCAGCTCAGGTTGGATGGGTGGGAGACAAAATCAAAGAGGTGAGATTGCATTGGTTAAGACATGTGCAGAGGAGAGATGCTGGGTATATTGGGAGAAGGATACTAAGGATAGAGCTGCCAGGCAAGAGGAAAAGAGGAAGGCATAAGAGAAGGTTTATGGATGTGGTGAGAGAGGACATGCAGGAGATGTGGCGACTCTTAACGGGAGCAGCCGAAAGAAGATGTGAACTCGAAAAAAAGGTTAATAAGCTAAAGTAAGGCTATTTCATTTTGTTCACCAATATAAAGAACCCAGGAGGCTAATATAGTGACTTTTATGGACAGTTTCATGCTAAAACAATTAGGTGTCTATTAGCCTATCAATTATTTTAAATGGAGATCACCCGTCTGTAATAAACAATTGTAACTTATGTATGAGGTCCAGTTTGTGGTGAGTCAGTATTATGGCCTAAACTACACTAAAAAGACAAAAACAAGACTGTGAATAACTCTGTGAAAAGGTGAATAAAAAGCACAAGTCAGATGGAGACAAGAAAATATGCAAGTCACTGAATGTCCCTTTGGGACCAGTGACTACAATCATTAAGAAATAAAAAGATTATGGCTCAGATGTAAATCCACTTGGAGATGGCCCTCTACAAAAACTGAGTGACTGTGCAAGAAGTCAACTAGTGAGGGAGGCCACCAAGAGAACAATGAGAACTCTGGAGGAGTTACAAGCTACATTGGATTAGACTGGAGAGACTGTGAAGGTGACATATGTTGTTGGAGTGCTTCACTTTATGTGAGAAAGGCAAAGGGAAAGCCACTGTTGAAAATAACGGACATGACATCTTGTCAGAAGCCACATTCGAGACTCTGAATACAGATGGCAGCTGAGCTTCTTGGCCATCAGATTAAACGTCTTGTTTGGCACAAGCCAGACACTGCACGTTATTAAAAACACGCCATCTTCACAGTGAAGCATGGTGCTGGTAGCACCATGATGTGATGGTACT